>NC_071991.2:55755156-56061250 GCF_028885655.2 Pongo abelii
ATTTAAGCAAGTTACCTATTTCTATACTCCTCAGTTTTCTTATCTTTAAAATGAGAATGACAATAGAAGTATCTGCCTCATGGGGTTGTTGTAAGAGCTAAATGAATAAATATGTGTAATATGCTTGCAACAGTGCCTGGCGCAGACAGCCAGTCAGTTGCTATGAGCTATCACCAGGATCCTGAGAAGGTCTCCTCTGTATAGAAGGAAGGGTTAGGCCCATCCCTTGCTGTGTTCTTAGAGCTCCTTTTACGTATCTCCATTAGAAAACTTATCTCACCATATTTTAAATATTTATTTGCCATTTTTTTCCTAACTGTTCTGTGGAGCAGCAATTTTGTCTTCATCATTCACCTATTTCCAGGATTTCTCCCAATGTCTGTCACAGAGTAAATGCAGCTACCCCTTGTTATCTGAGTCTAACCCATTCCTAAAAAATGTGTAGGGCAGCAAAGCTTCAAACAGCAAGAGCCTATATTCCATTACTTTACACAGAAAAAAAGTTCATTTTTAGAGAATGCAAAAATATCCATTTTCAAATATTACTAAAATGCTCCTAATTACCTGACAATCTAATAGCAATCTTTTCACAATATAAAACATTTAAATAACAATTGCCTAATTGTTTAACACTTAATGCAGTAATGAGTAGGTATATTTGTGTGCAGTCTACAGCTGAATAAATAGGAATTTCATTAGCCTTCTACACTGAGCATGTATTATAATAAAAATAAATAATGCCATGATATTACCAAAGATTCAAAAGTTACTATCTAATTGGACCTGAGTTGGTAGTGCTCCTAGGGTCCTGGCCTAAACAAATACTGAAGGGCTAAACCCTCAGGGAAAAGGTAGGGAAATTACAGATATAATGTGCTATATGTTTAAACAGGATCAGGAGAACACAGATATGAGAGAAGCCCACCCTTCGTCTTTCAGCACCCTGCTACTCAGAGTGTGATCACGGGGCCAGCAGTATTAGCATCATCTTGGAATTTGCTAGAAATGTGGGGTCTGCAATTCTAAGGGGATTCATAGATACATTAAAGTTTGAGAAGCTGCCACACATGAGAGAACGTGCCATAGCTGGTTTCTAATTGGGAATGGCTTTTAGCAAGTCCCGATAGCAAATATTCAAATAGTGAGTGTTCGGAAAACAAGAGTGCCTGTCCTCATTACATGTTTGCAGAATGAGACACAGGATATGCATGTGGACCCTTGCTCATCAATCCAGTTACTGTGGGACTCTGAGTAGGTTATTACACTCCTTTGCATCTCATTTTTCTCAATTTTCAGTAAAACTGGAATTATAAAAATGGGCTATTTTAATAAGGCTGTTTCACAGATTAGATGAGATACCACACGTGAGACTTGGACCATCGTGGCAATAGGTTCTCATTTATTGAGTGGCTACTCTGTGCCAGGCACAGTCCTGAGGG
This sequence comes from Pongo abelii, assembly GCF_028885655.2. Classification (NCBI taxonomy): domain Eukaryota; kingdom Metazoa; phylum Chordata; class Mammalia; order Primates; family Hominidae; genus Pongo; species Pongo abelii. The sequence continues at coordinate 55,756,596 of NC_071991.2, forward strand.
TTTCTCTCCTATTGTCTCATTTAAGTCTCTAAACAATGCTCCAAGGTAAGTGAGTGCTGTCATTTTAAAGAGACCCACTAAATAGCGTGAGGTCACAGAGCTAGTAAGTGGCTGAGCCTAGACTGGGACCACCCCTAAGTACTGTGCTTCACTCCTTCTCCAGAGGATACTAATCAGCGCTAATGCCTTTGCTGGCTCTCACAATTTACAGTTTGACTAAATATATTAGATTATCTGAATAGTCTTCAGTTTTCTTTGCTAGGACTCAAGACCTTAAAATCTCTCTTGAATGAACTGAATTCCATCAATGAATTGGCAAATGTGAACTTCGGAAAAATTTGCTTAGGATGGAGTGACATTTGGAGTCTCTCAAATATTTCCCTGTGATTTGGAATCACGTGTATTCCCAAACTACCTGGTTTATTTCCCAATGTATTTTTCAATTTTAAGGAAGACTTCTCAGTATTTTGCAAAGCTCCAAAGAACAGTAGGGTGACAGCTGCACAGTGAGAAACAGGAAGCATAATCCTTAAATGAGTTTGCTTTATAGTCAGATTATCATTGCCTAGATAAACACAAGTTCCTTTATGTTCAACACAAAGACATTTACAGAATATTGTGAGTCCTCTGTAAACAAGGTTTCCAATTATTGAAAGAACAAAGCTTTTGTAATCCCTCGCAGCTGGTATATGTTAAGTTTTTACTTAATAGAAATAATTTAAAAACCCGATTTAGCAGCCTCCTACACAGGGCACCTAGATTGCTGGATTTTCTGAGAGATGGATCAAGTAGGGGAGAAAAGGCTTTTGATGGGGGGATTTGTGCTGGTGATACTGGGGCAATTTCATCCACAAAAAATAAATATAGATAATTCCTTTTTAATTAGAAATCAAAGATTCCCCCATTGAAAAGGAGAGAAAGAAAATGCAAGTACTGAAATTTACACTCTTGTAGTCAAAGTGCAGAGCATAGAATGAAAATTGAGCAGACTCTAAAATCTCCCATTTCTTTGCATTTAGAATCCAAGGCCTAATTTTTTCCTCATGGCATTTCTTTAACACTTCTGGAAATCAAATAGGGCACTGACGAGGTGAATTCCTTCCTGTCTTGATTAGAATGTACTATAAATGTCCACTGGTCAGTCCGTCTGTAATAAATCTCCTTAAAAGGTGACCAATCGCTTTGCTAAGTTCTGTACATACACACAAGTTGGATACTTTAGCAACCTGATCGAAACATTCTGTGAACTTACAGATGCACACAAGTACATCAGCTTAGGGGTGCTCGAGACAAAAGCAGTTCCCAATCATTTGGTTTATTTTCTGGCTTCACTTCTGCCCCCAAAATTTTCCAGAAATTATGATTATCAGTGATAATATCAGAGCAAACATAAAATATTTTCTTTAGGCCAGTGGTTCTCAACTGGGAGGGGAGGTGATTCTGCTCCTCAAGGGACATTTGTCAAAGTCTGAGGAAATCTCATCACATTGTTCTCTGCTCAAAATTCCCCACTGGTTCCCCAATGCCACGTGGTCAAACCTACACAACTCAGCGGGACCTTCCCAGACCTACTTAAAAGTGGGACCTCCTGTCCTTAGCATACCCCGTCCCTCTTCTTTGGCTTATTTTTTGCCTCATGACAGCTTTGACTGTCAGGACTCAGGGGAGGATATTCCTGGCCTCTAGTGGGTAGAATCCAGGGATGTTAATAAACATCACACAGTACATGTGACAACCCCCTACAACAAACAATTATCCCTCTAAAAGGTCAATAGTGCCAAGGTCAATAAACCCTGCTTTAGACTGGAAGAACTTTGAACTGTTAAGTATTTCCAAGGAAGAATATTAGAAACGTTTTTTTTTAACCAAAAATGCAAATAAGCAACAAAAACTTTAAATACATTAAGTAAAATGGAGTAAAAGGAAGGCAGAAGGAAATATTTGCTTTTGATAATGCTGATAATTTATAAAGGTAGCTTTTAAGAAAAAACAGTACTGGTGAAAGACCTCCAACTACTTAAGGAAATATATTAGATGAATACAAAATGGAACAGACTTAAATGTCAGTAAAATTAATAAGGGAACCTCCGCCCTCCCTGGAAAAATTTTAAACAAGGTTAAACTACAAAAAACACTAAAGAAGAAATTTATTTCTTGGGAGTGATCAGCCATGCTATGCATACATGTGAATTAATGTTTGAATTCCTTACTGCTATGGGACTCCACACCTCACAGCATGTAGCTTTGAAATTTTGCCCTGATTGCTGGCTTGGAAACAAAACTTCCACCACTCACAGCTTTCCCAGGTCACAGAAGATTTCTCAGGAAGGAGTGGCTAAAGCACTGTCCAGTATGGGGCTGTCCAGTATGGGGCTTAGAGAAGTCCTGTTTTCTCAGGGTTCATTACATAAGCACTACACACAATAAGTATTAATATCATAACAGAGGAAGGCAAATTGACAAAATTATTTATATTTATATTTTAAAAGTAATGGAAGGGCAACTACACCCAGACACACTCATACAAATACCCATGCCTCATGCATTGAGCCTTTTTGCTACTGGTTCTGATCTTCACCCAGTTCAGTCCTATTGACCTTGACCCAGAACTCCACTAAGGGCAGGGCCAGGAGGAGCAGAGGAGGAGCCAACATTTAACAAATGCCTTCAGTGTGGGTATTTCAGGTCTCCCAACAAGCAAGTCACATGGAGACTGTCATTCCTATTTTGCAGAAGAGAAAAAGAAGGCCTGTATGGTTAACATTACTTGAAGATCATGCAGAGGCAGGGAGATGAGATCCAAACCAAGGTCTAATTGACTCCAAAGCCCATAATCTTCTCCTACACCAAAAGGAAGGGAAATTGCCCAAGGATAACAGATATAATGTACTTATAGAGAACACTGACTCTGCTGTTACAGATGGGTTGATATGAAAATTGTTAAAACTCTAAAACATGGCCATTCTGGAGACCTGGGTAGACTGATCGGTACTCATCACACCTAATGGCTCAGCCTCCTTTGCTCTTCACACCTGTGAATGCTACCACCCAGGGTATCATCCACTCAATGCCCAAGCTAGAAATCATCATCTCTGACTCCTCCCTCTCCCCAACCCCACTGGCAATCTGCCATGAAGTCTTCTTCATTGTATGCAATTCCTTAATTGCTCTTAAAATGGTCCCTTTCTCTCCAAGTCCACTGGGTTATCTACTCATCTAGACCATGAAAGTAGTCTTTTTACTGGTCTCCCTATATCCTTTTATCACCTTCCAATCTGTCTTTCACACTTAAGTCAGAAAATGCAAGTCTTGTCACATTGCTCTCAGCTTAGAATTCTTCACTGTTTCCCCACTGCTGCATAGTCAAACATACACAACTCAGTCGGACGTTCCCAGACCACCCTACTTAAAAGTGGTAACTCCCCTCCTTGGCATACTCCATCCTTCTTTTCTGAATTATTTTTTTTCCATGACATTTATCATCATCTGATATACTATATATTTTACTTGTGTGTTATGATAACCAATTTTATGTGTCAACTTGTGGGGGCCATGGGATTCCCAGATATCTGATAAACATTATTTCTGGTTGTGTCTGGGAGGGTGTTTCTCCAAGAGATTAGCCTTTGACTCAATGACTGAGTAAAGAAGATGGCCCTCCCCAGTGTGGGTCAGTACTATCCTGTCCATTGAGGGCCTGAATTAAACAAAGAGGCAGAGGAAGGTTGTATTCATGCTCCTTCTTCCTGACTGCTACAGCAGGAACACTGATCTTCTCCTGCCCTTGGTATTCTTGGTTCTTAGACCTTCAGACTCAGACTGGAATCAACATCATCAGCTCGAGAGATCTCAGGCCTTCCAACTACACCACCTGCAACACACACACACACACACACACACACACACACACACAATTGGTTCTATTTCTCTGAAGAACTCTGACGAATACATTTTTTTGCCAATATCTTCTATTCAAATGGAAACTATATAAGGGCAAAGATTACTGTGCTTTGCTTACTGCTGTATCTCTAAGAGTCTAAAACAGTCCTGGCCCTTCCCAAGTGCTCAATACGTATTTATTGGATGAACACATGAATAGCATCTAGGATCTTCCCTGGATGGTCCTTGCTTGTGTGTCCAGAATATGTTCTTACTGACACACATGCTCTTGCCCCATGACATCCTCACCCCTCAGTTCTTCATGTTCCTCATACATAGCTTCTGTAGTTTCTGAAGCACACCCTCGGCTGCTCATACTTCTATAATATTATTTGGTGGGGTTATGTCCTCTGCCTGGAATTCTAATATTTGTTCTTCAGTCCCTCTATGCCTTAGCCTGGCAAAATCTCACTGATTTTAAAAGTAAGAGCTGAAATGCTGCCATCTTGGGGAAGTCTCCTGCCTCTGAACTTTATAAAAGGCCTGAGTTAGGGCCACGGCGATCTTACTGGGATTGGGATTGTTGGCTTTTATGAGCTCTCGATGTGAGCTCCTTGAGGGAAGGGCTCCTGTTTCTTCACCTCTGTTGTCCCAGCATATTGCTCACAGTGTTCACAGAGCTTAGCCTCATGGCATAACACAATAAGTGAAAGGCAGGTTTGCTTGATACTCCCAGATCCCTTTCTGGGGCTCATTGAAATTTCAAAAGGGGTATCCATGGAAAGACTGGCATTGGTGGTAGCTCACACCTTGATGCTTTATGCTTCCAAGCTACAAGACAAAACTTGTTCCCCTGTCTGCTTTCTGAATCTCTGGAGTGAAGACTGAAGACCACAGGCAACAACTGTGACTTCGAGCCAGTGATTCTGCTAATCGAAGTCCCTCACATTCTTTAGAGGGTGAACATGTGAACCAACATAAGCCACCCAGATGTTCTGCCCCTGGAATTTGCGACTTGAGTAGAAACCATTAAATGAAACTGTTAAGAGCTGAGTCACATGCATGGCAGAGCCTAATAACAACGATAGCCGTTAATAGTTATTGAGAACTTATGTACCAGGCATTGTTCTAAGCACTTTCTTTACATATATCAACCCTGTCGATCCTCATGATTACGCAAGAGGTAAGATCAGTTATATCCATTTCCAGAGGACTAACTGAGGCACAGAGAAGCAGGGTGCAAAGGGCAGGTTGGACTACCCTGGAACTCTGACGCTAACCATCACCTCTTATTGCCCAAGGTCTGTCAGTGTTGCTTCAAATCCTTCCTCAAGCCCTCTGACCAGCTTTTCTTTCCATCCAGGGAATTTCCTCATATCCTTCTAACCACAATTGGTCTGCCCTCCTAGGCCCTGCTTTTTTTTTTTTGCTAAGTTTAGTGAGAATAGACTTTTATTGCTTACAATAGAATTCTAAGTGATATTTCCATTAAATCAAAATCTCCAGGGCTGGAGCCAGGGTGTCTGTAAGGTTTGCCAGGCTCCACAGGTGATTCTGACTCACACCCAGGACTGAGAACTATGACTTTGGGCAGCAGTTCCAAAACCCTGAGAGAATAAACATTATCCTAGAAGCTTAGGACACCTTCCCAGCACCTTCCCATGGATTTTGATCCATTCTCACAGTGGGCTTCCAGGAACACCCAACAGCCCAGCCATGAGTGGCACTCCTCTATCCAGCCCTTCTTCCCAGCAGCTCACTTTCACCCACTCTTCTTTGCTACATCTTCTTTGGCACCGTGATTCCTTGGCTCCATATGTTGGCTCCCAAAATCTGCCTCAGGCCCTCCTTGTTTGGACAACCCAATTAGGCATACTTTTCTGGCACTAGCCTGGCACTCTGTTGGCTAGAGTTTTTTGTACTCATCTTTGGCATCCTGGAGCCACAGGTCCAGGTGAAATGAATGTTTTCTCCCATCAAGCCAGATCCCCAGGAGGCCATGTTGGCTGGGCTGGCTGGCTGACCTCCCAACCAGGGCCAGAGAATCAAACCTGATGGGCTGACTTGTCCATACTTCTAATCAACCAAACAGGGATTTTACTCTAAAATAAGAAATACTGTAAAGGAGACTCAAAATCCAGGATTTAATCATGAAGAGAAACTTTATCTTCACATCTAATCTTATGTTCCTCCAGCTTCCAATTATGCATCTTCCTTTCTTTTGGTCTTCAGTGCAAATGAGAATCTGAGAATATTCTCTACAGAATAAGGCTTCCATTACTAAAAGCCATCTCTGTGCCACTAGATTGCCTGTTCATCCCCAAACTAAATAATCCTTGTGCCTTTGACCTTTTCTAATAGGTCCCAATTTCCAATCCTTAATTCATCTTCATTATTCTCCTCCAAACTCTCTTTAAATTCTCCACATACCTTTTAAGCCCAAAGAGCTTGAAGTACCCAATAGAATCAAATCAAATCAAGGCAAAACTAATGCTGCTGTTAAATTTCTAGAGGAAAAAAGATTGGGTGAATATACTCATTTAATTCCTCACTCTTGTTAGTAAATTCCTTCCATCAAAGCTTAATGGTATTTGGGTTAAGTGGTACTATACGTACTTTGGAAAAGGCAAAGTGTCTATCGTTCTTAGTTTTCTCCCAGAAGTTACTTTTTTCTCTTTCTCCTAGAAATGTAAGAGTATTAAGTGTTCAAAGTGATGGATACAATTAATCTACCTAAAGAAAAAGAAAGGAGAACAGAATCTGGGAGATGGTAGAAATTCAAGGCTTGTCTATTTTTGCATTATAGCTCCCTATGGAGACTTTTTAGACAGGTTTTCTCTCAATCACCTCCCCACAAAGGAATTTTAATATTACATATAGACTGTATATCTGTTTATGTTCTATATAGGTATTTGTGCTTTATACATACAAATAGTAAGGGTTTTTTTTTTGGTAAGAACCAAATTTCTCCACTTTAGGGGTGATATTGCCCCCTTTGAGAACTCATTGTCCACTGATAACATCATGACCTTCAGAATGCTTTTACATATATTCTCCCACCAGGAAGGTGGAAATGTATCTTTGCCTTCTTCTTATAGACAAGGAAGCTGCAGTTCAGAGTGATTAACTAATTTGCCCACCATCCTGCCCAGGGATAGCAGCAGATTCAGAGTTAAAACCCAATTCCTGATATCAGGGCCAGCACTCATTGCTCTATATTGTAATGATGACATAAAATCCAGAAGCCTGTTCTCTATTAAATTCTTTTTTACAAATTACCTACTTTAGCATTTCTGAAGCAAGCACTCCTCCCAAAATAATTCCCAACATAGTAATAAATAAAAGAGTAGAAGTGCCTTATTAATGCTTGTTCTTGCTTTCAACTATGCTTTTTCAGAAAAGTTCTCTATTCCACATTAAAAATTCTTGAGCATGGCTTATAGTGTTTCCAACAGCTCTCATGCCAAGCCATCCTCCTGCCTGTCAGGGCTGTGCACCCAAGAGAATGTCTTTGTTCCATGGGCCAGAGCACATCCTGCCACTCTTCTCACACAATCTTCATTTTTAATTCTTAACGTTTTATAATGAAAATTTTCATACATACAGAAAAGTTGAAAGACTTTTACACCCATATATACATCATCTAGGTTCTACAGCATTTTTACTATTCTTGCTTTATGGCATATATATTTTTTCATTCCTCTATCCATCCATCAATCCAACTTTTAAAAAGTAGACATCAGAGTTAAGTGCAGATATAGCACTCTTTCCTCAAAGGTGTTGGCATACAAATTATTAATCAGAATTCAAGAACATATAGGAGGCTAACACCAGCTTTGTTCCAGAAATTAAAGTCAGTTTAGCTTCCATGTTCAGATGTTGCTACCAAATAAACAGATCCCACACACCCCTTTAACTTCCTGCTGATGGAGCGCTGTGCCACCTTTGCTAACCGGCTTCCATCTCTTGAAGGGGAGAAAGTGACCATCAGAACGCAGGTCAAAGAACACCTGCTTCTTGTAACTGCTTTGGCCTCTTTCATCAATTTATGCATGTTAAACATGAAGGCCAAAATGTCCCTCAAAATGGCTTGGGATCAAATTCATCCTAAATTCCAAGGCTGAAACTCCTTTTTTTTCCACTAACATTTACGTAGTACTTGGGAGATGGTAGAAATTAAAGACCAATGCTTCTGATATATAAATGTCAGGCACTGTTCTAAGTGCTTTATGTATATTAACCCACTCTTTTTCTTTATTTTTTTATTTTATTTTTTTTTTTTTGAGACGGAGTCTCGCTCTGTCTCCAGGCTGGAGTGCAGTGGCACGATCTCGGCTCACTGCAATTTCTGCCTCCTGGGTTCAAGCGATTCTCCTGCCTCAGCCTCCTGAGTAGCTGAGACTACGGGCATGTGCCACCACACCCAGCTAATTTTTTATATTTTCAATAGAGATGGGGTTTCACCATGTTGGCCAGGATGGTCTCAATCTCCTGACCTCATGATCTGCCCACCTCGGCCTCCCAAAGTGCTGGGATTACAGGCATGAGCCACCATGCCCGGCCTAACTCACTCTTTAAAGTTACTTTTAGTGTAAGACCAGGGGTTGGCAAACTTTTTTCTAGCAAGGGCTATAAAGTAAATATTTTAGGTTTGGGATCATATAGTTTCTGCCTCAAGTACTCAGCTCTGCCATGGTAGCATGAAAGCAGCCACAGACAATATATAACAGAATGAGCATTGTTGTGTTCTAATAAAACTTTATTTACCAAAATAGTCTCCAGGATATAGCTGAACAATGCCTATGCTAGACTAAAAAGCCTGAGAGTCCATTCTCCAAAAACCAGTTTCAGGACCTCTTATTGTTAGCTCAAAACACAGAGCTTGCCAATGCCTCAAAGGCCTTTTTATTTAATGGTGGGTCAAATCATTCCTTGTTCATGCTCTTTCATCTTTTAATGCACTGGGAGGAGAGAATCATTAATTTTTAAGCTACGGCATACTGATGCCAACTTAAGAAATCACAATGAACTGAGGCAGAAGACGGCTGAATTACATTTTTAAGCAACTGAGACTAATGAAACACTAAGGAGTCTGAGGTGCATCTTTGAATTGAAAGGTGTTGATGAAGCATCATGAAGCCTGGTCTTTGAGAAGCCATGGAACCCTGAGAACCATGACAGAGCAAAAGGACAACCAGAGTAGTGTAATTACAGACTTGGTAGAAATATCCAAGGAGGTCGAAGAACATTCACCAAACAATCGATGTGTAATTACCTAGAAGGACGCAAGGTGCTGGATGGCAACCAAATATGCCTTTGTTGGGCTGTGCCAAGGCTATTTAATTTCTTTCCATAGAAGATGAGGAAATGACACTGACACTGGCCATGTAAATAAGGAGGAAGAAAAATATACCATCATTGAAGCAGAGCTTGCTATTCTGTCCAACAAGACAGAGACATGGTGTACTTAGAGCTAATGTCAAGTGAGATTGTGATTTGCTAAAGGACATAGCCAAAGAAGATTATTACCAATGGCTCAGTCAGCATCAGCCAGATGCCAGACGAGTGGTAGACTGAGGCAAGGAGGTGGGCCTGGGAAAGCACCTGCTCTGGACTGGCTTTTATTAGCAAATTCGTTATCTAAAATCCTGAATTGAGAAACGCTCATTAAGCACACAGAGGATGGACTGAGTGAAGAAACTAGCATCTTGAAAAACAAATGCAATTAAAGGATTTCTGACATACGATAATGAATTTAGTATTTTCATTAAGGCAAGAGTCCATTAAAACCAGGAGGAAATCTAGCAAGGATTCATGCGTAGCTACAGATAAGGAAAACACCTAAAAGATCCCAAAAGAGCTGGAATTCATAACAGTATATGCTGAACATGAATGAACATGAATCATCATATTAAGACTGAATTTGAGGCAGGGTGTGGTCGCTCATGCCTGTGATCCCTCACGCCTGTGATCCCAGCATTCTGGGAGGCTGAGGCAGATGGATCACCTGAGGTAAGGAGTTTGAGACCAGCCTGGCCAACATGGTGAAACCCCATCTCTACTAAACATACAAAAATTAGCCAGGCATGGTGGCAGATGCATGTAATCCAAGCTACTAGGGAGGCTGAGGCAGGGGGCTTGAAACTGGGAGGCGGAGGTTGCAGTGAGCCGAGATCATGCTACTACACTCCAGCCTGGGCAACAGAGTGAGACTCTGTCTCAAATAAACAAAACAAAACAAAACAAACAAGCAAACAAAAAACCCTGAATTTGAAATAGCTTTGTTAATTAGTAACACAAACATAACATTAGAAGTATAATACCAGAAAATGGAGGGTAGACGGAGGAGATCAGGTTTAATCAAGTACTGACCCCACCCTTACAAGCAGGATTCACATTTGGTCTGCAACATAAAAGAGTAAAGGAAAGTTAGAAATAGCAAAGAAGAAAGACAAAATATTTTTAAAGGGTGGAAAATAACATCTAGGAGGAAGTACATCTGGGAAAAATAAGGAAGGCTATGGGTGCCTACACTGAAATCCGTGAATAGTCTAGCACAAGTGCTGAGCAAATAGCAAGCATTACCAGGAGGCAAGAGCATCTTGAGTCTTCTATCCTTAGGGATTAGGGAGGAAGGATGAAATAGAAAGCAGAGAGAAGCAAGAACAGTCCTTAGAACAGTAGTTCTCACACCCAAGGGGGCATCAGAATCCCCTGAAGAGCTCGCTAAAATACAGATTGCTGGGCCCCATCTCCAGGGTTTGTAATTCAGGTGTGGGATGGGCCAGAGAACCTGCATTTCTCACCTGTTCCCAGCTGATGCTGGGATCACACTCTGTGACTCACTGGATTAGAAGCCCAGCCATGGATATGAACTGTCTGGGTTGGAATCTGGCCTTTGCCCCTCTTGTGCTTCCTGTCTCATTTCCTCCTGTGTAAAGTGAGAGGGATAACAAGCCCCATGGGATTGTGGTGGGCGTAGCATCTATAAAACTCTGAAGCCGGTGCTCAGGGCACAGGAAGTATTCCATATGTGATAGCTGTCATTTCTATTAAAAGACTGACAACAAGTAAATAATTAGGTAATATCATTCAGCATAGCCATATTAAAATCGAGGCTGTCTGAGATTGCATCATCCACATTTTTTCCAATGGAAAGCAGAATCAAGGTCAGAAATCTACGTCCAAGCCTCTCAGTGCTTGGTTGGACAGGCCACACTCCAGTAGGAGACACCGCTTATCTGGAGCAAAGTATAACCTGCCTTTATCAGCATTATTTCTCAGTTACAGTTTAACCAGGTGAGCAAAATGTGAAGCATGTCTTTAAATCCTCACTATAGCTCCAGCATTATGCACCTGCTCCTTTTCCTGGATAACCCTGATTACACTCCAAAACTTGTGGGGCCTGACCTCTGAGTCACAGAGCAGACTTAATATGGGGCTGCTGTAGGTAGCAGTTCCTATGGAGGTGTGACATTTGCTCTGTGTTTGGATGAGTAAGGCTGGTGTTACAAAAGCCAGTGCCTCCGCATAACCATTGTGTCTCAGTTTGTACCCCCACTCTCACTACCACCACCACCTAAGATCAATGAGTAATGGGATCTTGGGTTCCAGCTGTCATAGGCTAGAGGAGGATGGCAGAACACATGTTGTAACACACGATGCTATCAGTTCTTTTTTTCTAAAACAATGAACGATACCACATAGTATTCCAACTCTAGTAATTAAGGGAATATACATTTTCAAGTGAGATGTTAAGAAATAAAAATCAGCCAGGTGTGGTGGCTCATGCCCGTAATCCCAGCACTTTGGGAGGCCGAGGCGGGTGGATCACTTGAGGTCAGGAGTTCGAGATCAGTCCAGCCAACATGGTGAAACCCTGTCTCTACTAAAAATACAAAAATTAGCTGGGCGTGGTGGGCACCTGTAATCCCAGCTACTCGGGAGGCTGAGGCAGGAGAATGGCTTGAACCCGGGAGGTGGAGGTTGCAGTGAGCCAAGATCATGCCATTGCACTCCAGTCTGGGCGACAGAGCAAGACTCCGTTAAAAAAAAAAAAAAAAAAAAACAAGGGCCGGGCACGGTGGCTCATGCTTGTAATCCCAGCATTTTAGGAGGCTGAGGCGGGCAGATCACCTGAGGTCAGGAGTTCAAGACCCGCCTGACCAATATGGAGAAACCACATCTCTACTAAAAATACAAAAAAATTAGCTGGGCGTGGTGGCACATGCCTGTAATCCCAGCTACTAGGAAGGCTGAGGCAGAAGAATTGCTTGAACCCGGGAGGCGGAGGTTGCGGTGAGCCAAGATCGCGCCATTGCACTCCAGCCTGGGCAACAAGAGCGAAACTCCGTCAAAAAAAAAAAGAAAGAAAGAGAGAAAGGGAGAAAGGGAGAAAGGGAGGAAGGAAGGAAGGAAGGAAGGAAATAAATAAAAATCACCCAGAGAGATTGAAGAATCTTCTCCGGAAAGTTTGCCTATTATCAATCACTGTTTAATTTCCCATTTATTTTCCTCATTCTACTTTTGCCTCATCTTATGTCTTGGCATATGTACTGTTGTCTGGTGGCCCTCTCCAGCTCACCTCACCTGCTCCCCTTGGCTCTGAACTCCATAGCAGCTTGGTCTCAACAGCCCTTACCCAGTGCTTATGATTTCACCTTGGAAATGTCTAAATATGTTCTAGGTGCATACTTGCGGGGGTCTGTATTACTTTAGAAGAAGTTCAAAGTATTCCAAAGAAAGTGAATTTGGGGGCAGGGGGAGTATGCATTTTGGTAGCTCACAGTACTTGTCAATAAAAAAGAAAGTTTTTTGTTTCTTTAAAAAAGCAGAAAACATTTGGTTCTACCTTTAGGGAAAAAAATTCATAAGTCAAAATTTTATTTCTAACATTGGTTTTACTAGATTTTTCCCCTGTACTACATCAGGTCTAAACCCAAAGCAAGTCCAGTTCAGAAGAAAATTGCATCAAGAAAAAGGCCTGACAGCATTAGCGAGTGAGATGACAGCCTGGAGGAATAATGATGGGAAAGTCCTTCATTCTTGATTGTGTCGGCATTAAGGGGGAAAAAAAGAGACAAGCAGAGAAAGTCTAGGATGAAAAGAATAGGAATAGTTTTTCTGCAAGGGAAGAAATAGCTTTCTGATTACTACACATAAAGCCAATTAAAAGGTAATGAGACTGATTTTTGTTTGTGGCTTGTAGAATCGATCTCATTACTTTAAGACATACCTTGTCGAGATGTCTTAAATCAGTAGAGTTTTCACGTTCCTCCAAATGCACTTAGTTTTAAAACATTTATTTCAATAAATAAAAGAAGAAAAGGGGAAGAACTGTGGAATAGTAGAAAATCCCTCAGAGTTCACTTAAAATCTGTGATTCAAAATGTACTGAGTTAGTTGAAAATGATATGGTCAATCAATATGGCTTGTTAAGATCTTCCAGACATGCCTAAGATAAGATAAATGCTCTCGAGCTACAAGATTGTGAAGTCTAGATATGATTAATACAATTTTAAAAAGCATAATGAAGAAATGGAATGCTTTCGAAGGTTTACAGGAACAGTTTTTAGAAATAAAGATAGAAAAGAGTAAAATCAGTAGATATTTAGAACACCAAAAACTAGGGAAAAATGCATAAAAGAGGGTAGGAACATTTAAAGCAGTGTTTAAAAAATGAATACAATTCACTGGAAGGTAAAATAAGGTAGTAAGATACTACTCCAACTTAAGATTGGCCACTGCCAGCCGGACGTGGTGGCTGATGCCCATAATCCCAGCACTTTGGAAGGCTGAGGCAGGCAGATCACCTGAGGTTGGGAATTCAAGACCAGCGTGGCCAATATGGTAAAACCCTGTCTGTACTCAAAAAAAAAAAAATGAGCCAGGTGCAGTGGGGTACACCTGTAATCCCTGTCACTCAGGGGGCTGAGGCAGGAGAATCGCTTGAACTTGGGAGGCAGAGGTTGCGGTGAGTCAAGATCGCGTCACTGCACTCCAGCTCGGGGGTGACAGAGGAAGACTCCATCTCAGAAAAAAAAAAAAGATTGGCCACTGCCATCAGTACTTGGTCTAACTTCTGAACATCAAGAAAAAAGCTGATTCTGATCATGAATGCTAGAAATCTCTACCATCCATTTTTGCATTAAAAAAGTTTTCCAAAATAGACTATTCCATAGCAAGAAGGAAATGAAGCTATATAAAATGGAGAACAATTTCAAATAATAGTATGTCATTGTATTTCCCTTTTTTGAAATTGCTTTTTATAATCCCATATTCACTATAGCAATTTCAAAAAAGACAAATGACACCAAATCATTTACAGTCACAAAAGAACTTCTGCTTATTTAGTGTAGGCTTGAGGTAATTTTAGGGCAACTTGACTTTCAATGAGTCACACAAGTAAATCTTGCCATTTTGGCCTTTTGGAGAGGCCAAGAAGAATCTTGGATTAGTCCAGGAAAAAATTTTAGTCTGTGTTTAAGTTAGTACCTTAACAACTGCCAAAAGTCTAGCTCACTATCCTAATAACAGCATTGAGCAAATCTGATATGCTATTAGTAATAGTTTGAGAATCCCAAATTCCTTATGCTAGCAATCGCTATCCTTTTTTTTCATCATTTTGAAACTTACTGATTTATTTACTGATTCCCCACTGTTGCTTGGCTATGCTCACTGCTAAGGACATACCTATGATTAAGACTGATGAAGTCTCTGGAGCTTGTATTCTCCTGGAGAGGCATATACAAGCAACAATCAAATATGTTAAGAAAGTGTATCAGAGAGTGTATAAAGTGCCACAGATACAATAAACAAGGCAATATGACAGAGACGCTCCAAGGGTTGGGGAGGTGCTACTTTTTTATGGAGTTTAGGAAGGGCCTCTTATTATGTGAAATTTGACCTGAAACCTAGACGTGCAGAGAACCTGGGTCTGAGAATTTCAGGCAAAGGGCAAGTGCAAAGGCCCAGTGATAGCCACAGTGCTTTTTTCTTTTTCTTTCTTTGTTTTTTTTTTTTTAATGAATGGGAATAGAATCTAGTGGGGCTAAAAGGCAGTGCACTTGGAGAAGAATGGTACAGACAGGGCAGTGACAGACACAGGAGGCAAACTATGGCTCATAGGCACGGCAAGACATTTGTCACTAAGAGTAACAGAAAGCTATTGAAGGGTCTACTTTCTATTTAACGATGATGATTTGGGCTCCTGTCTGGTGACTGGAGTGTGTATGTGTGTGTGTACATGTGAGCTGCAGGGAAGCTGTGAGGAGGGAAGCAGGGAGATCAGGTGGGAGGCTCCTTACCTGCAATGAAATCCAGGCAAGAAATGACAACGGCCCAAACCACACGACATTCATGGGGATGGAGTACAGTGGACAATGCGAAATATATTTGGAGACAGACTTGATGCTAAGAATGGAGGAGAAAGGGGTGAGGGTAGGGAAGGGAGAAGTACAGGTTTCTGAAGTTAGGTGTCATCCAATGGAGTGAAGCCTAGTTCTATTCTGAACATGAGGCTGGTGGTGGCCTGTGAGACAGGTGGTGGCCTGAGGAGGTCCAGTGGACAGGTGGATAGAGGTGTCTGGAGCCCCGGGTAGAGGTCTTGGCTAGAGAAACAAATCTGAGAGTCAACATTCCACACAGTTTGTGACACACAACCCAGGCACACATTTGGTAACTAATACATGCTTATGATGTGACTGACTGATAGTTGATGGAAAAAGCAGTGAGAATTCTGCATATGGGAAGATGTTTTGCATCTGTTGGCATGGAGTGTTCAGGAAATGCCAGCAGAGCACCAGGTGCTGCGGCTGCTCAATAAATATTAATTTGCAGTCGTAAAGCTTCAAGAAAGCAATGAACTGTTATTTCAGGACCTGACCCTGCCTGGCTTAATTGGCGCCAGAGCTGTTGTTCAGCTGCTTGCACCTTCTGTTCCTCATCCTCAGTATCTTTTTTCCTGGTGGCTTAATTCCTGACCTGGGCATCTTGCTTTCTTCTTGATCACTGCCTCTTACCCTTACATTCAGAGAATACTGTCATCACTTCGACTCTGTCCTTAATGACCAGCTCAGAGCCTGTTCTTCACAGGTTTCTGACTCTGCCATGAATCATGAACATCAACTGAGTACCCATTATGCAGCAGGCACCATATTGGACACTTGACCCACATATGCCATTTATAGCAACCCTGCAAAGTAGATGCTTATCTGTGGGTTAGGCCTTAATCTCCCTGAGAGAGTAAGTGGTTGGCTCTGTGTTAGGTAGCTAGAAAGTGGTGGAGCAAGAAGTCAAAACAAGTCCAAGCTGACTCTGCAGCTGAGCTCCCTGCTTTCCTGGATTTGCTAAGTATGTGGATTTTGCCTGCTGAATCAGTCTGTACCCTTGACTCACCCAGATCCCCAGCAAAGTCTACTAGGTAGTTGGTATCTGTTGATAACCACCATGTATCAAGGCAGACTGGCCTACGTCTGTACCCTAGAGGGACAGTGTTCCACATCTCTCTAATTGCACACTTTGCTTGGTGCTCTAATGTGGATATTTATCATGTTGAACTGGCAGGTCCTAACCTGGGAAAGGCCCATAGTAGCCCGAGAAAGTATGAGTCATCAGAGAAACAACAGAGATTGAGTATACTGGAGCTAACACGCTAGGGACCAGGGAAGAGTGCTGGGAGGAGATGGATTGAAGACCAAGAAAAAGGGCCCAGAGCTGCGTAGAAGAGGAAGATGTGGGCTCTTAGCTAAGGGATAAGATGTAATAGGAAAATGTACGTAGAAAAAATTATAACTCATTGTTTAAAATAAACATCCTTTACTGCTTTATGTAAATATGTAAATAAAGCTTCAATCTCCCTGGCCACAAACTCACACAGAAAGGCTTTCTGTCTTCATTAGGCACGTCTCCCAAGCATGCAGGTGTGTTACAAGACAACGAGACGTATGACTAAGCACCGTCTGTAGTAGGGGGAAACTGTTTCACCATCATGCAAGAGAAAGTGGCACCTTCACTTGCAGGAGGCCAGCTCCTGGGAGGCTTGGGAATTTGGGCAGGAATTATCTGCAGTTAACATCACACTGGAGGACAAACTAGAGAACAAAGGGAACTGAAGCTACTCCTGCAGACACTCATCTGAGCAGCACCTGTTCTTCCAGCAAACTTGACCTGTTACTATCTGACACCTGCCTGGCTAGATGGGCCCCATGCTGCCTGCTGAGGAAAGGGAGCTGATGAATCTCCATTTCATGTTAGGTTTCGTGGCAGAAATGGGATATGGAATTCTACAGGAAAGCAGCATCAACCAGATGTCACTTACTAATATATCAAATTGGTAAGGTCAAAAGGCGAACAGCATGGTTTAACAGGCAGACAAGGGGGAAACAAGAGACATGGGCACCATATCCTTTAGTCACAGCAGATGGTGATGGCACCGCAACAGCAAACAGACATGCAGTGGACCCTTAGCCCGCTGGATGGCTGAAGAGTTTCAGCGGAACACTAGGAAGAGTTTGTAAGAGGATAATCCGAATCGCCTACCTCCACTGCTAACACTCCACCTGCCTTAAGAGCAACTGACATGGTTCCAAGGATTTTGAGAAACCGAGAGGTTTTCTCTCTCTCTCTCTCTCTCTTTTTCTGTCTCTTTCACACACACATACATATACAGAGACAAAATCTTAAATATATATTTAATTACATCATACTTTTGTTGTCTTTCATTATGATATTCAAAATGCCAATAGCCAAGTTCTTTGCTATATTCCCCACAAGGCCAGAGCTGAAATACAGTAGGCTCTCCATATATATTTACAGAATAAACAGATAAATGAATGACTATTTACTATCTGTTTGCATTTCAAGTTCTGGTGCCTGATCTTGCCTAGTGTCTTTTTATTAATGCCCCTAGATAGAGTCTTTAGTTGTATTCTAATTTGACAAATATTTTTTTCATTGAGACATTTAAACTCCTCTACCTCCTTACACATGGCAATAATTTTTCTGATGGAGAAACACTCAGTAAAAAGCAGGAGTGAAGGAAATTTTAGCAACTTGTGTCTTAATTCACACTGAGAACACCCTTATTTAGTGCATCTCATTCAAAAATTTATATTTATCCTATTTTTCTCTCATTTGAAAAAATATTAAATATTATTGGATTTGATTATTGAATAACAAGTAATATATTATTGAATATATTATTTGAATATATTGACCGCAGAGTTAGTGACAGGACAAGATCAGAGTAGCAAATAAATGGAACTCATCCTGGATTTTTCCTTAAGCACCAGATATTTCCTCCTCTCCAGCCACATGCCTAGGATGAGAAAGTCTACTGTGTACTAAAATTGAGATAACTTGATGAATTTCATTGCTCTTCAACAGATGTAAAATTTTATGTAGAAAAATGTATTAAACCATGATAACTTGGCTCTGAGTACGGGTATGCAGGTACCTAAGTCTTTGAAACAGGTTCAAAACAAGATCCAAAAAGTACTAATGTTCAAGAGTGAATCTCAACAGTGTTGGAATTGGAGCCTTTCCCCCTTGATAAGGCATGCATGGCACTTTAAAAGCTATCCGAGGCTCTATATTTAATCCCATTAATAACAAAAATAAGCAAGGACCCATGGGCCTTTGATTTGAAGGATATTAAGTATGCTATTAAAGAAACTGATCAGAATAAAAAGAAAAGAGAGCCTTAGCCCTGCCTTTCAAATCTTGCTGGCATCCCACACAATCAGAGAACTGATTAGTGAACTAAGGAAAGTTAGAATTACAACCTCATCACTTTTTTGTAAGGCTTTATTATTTTAAAATGTCATGTAAATATGACAAAGCATAAAGATTTACTAAATATGGGCATTGAAAGTACCCAGAGGTTTATTATTCCCTGTACTTTATCTACTGTAAGTATTTCATAATAAAAAATGCTAAAAGAATCAAAAGGATATTAACAAAGAAAACATCCAGAATACACATTTTTTGGTGTTTACAAAGGTTGTTTAATTTGTCTCGGCAATGGTTAAAAATATGAGACATCTGAGTCCAAGTTGGTTAGTATTTTTTAAATAATGTCTGATGTCAAAATATAGATTATGAAGATGTTAAATTTTTTGACACTCTAACAAACGTTAATAGAAATCAACTCCCAGGAAACCTGAAATCCCTCCACTCTCTACATAGTGCTGACAATTCATCATATTTAACAAGGTGTATTGGAAATAGCTGAGTACTGACCTCCCGAGGACAAATGATTCTCTTGGGACGAGGTGCCTCTTGCTGTAACTGATATACTGCCAAGAAAAGAGAGAGAGAGAGAGAGAAATAATTAGAATTAGAATACTGCAACACATATCGACATGCCTTCAAATATTTCCACCTAAGTACATCTCAAGGATTGTAAATATAAAAAAACTAGAGAATACAGGCACATTTTTTAGACTGGAAAAAGTCAGATTATTTATAGGAAATTAGTCACTGTGAATATGAACTTGCAAAATTGATTTTTTTTTATTCTTATAAGGCCAATTTAGTTTCATAATTGTTACTGGCATTGCTCATTTTATGGCTTTCTTGGAAGACCAAATATGGCTAAAATTCTTTTGACTATTTTAAAGATGAAATTCTACTTGTGAGTACCTGAGTAGTAAGATCATATAATAGGATTCCTGAATTTAAATGCCGATGTCTCTTGACATACCAGGAAAAGAACTGGCATTTTAAGAGGTGTGTGATTCTCTGAGATGTTAGTTATGGACAAAGACATAACTGATTCTGTGAGTGAATGAAACACCAAGCCATTTCTCTCTTTTCTCCCTCCATTTTTCCCCTGTCTATCACACTGCAAATTCTCATCCATTTGATGACTTCCCATCCATTGTCATTCCT
Source organism: Pongo abelii (assembly GCF_028885655.2). NCBI lineage: Eukaryota > Metazoa > Chordata > Mammalia > Primates > Hominidae > Pongo > Pongo abelii. The sequence continues at coordinate 55,776,366 of NC_071991.2, forward strand.
CTTTCCTAGGCCCTTTCTCATCTTAAATAATAATAACTCCTTCCTAACCTAATTTAAAGACAGACTTTCAGGCTTAGGCAAGGAGGAAAGCAGGTCATTGTATATAAAGCAATCTATCAGACAATTATTTGTGATTTTTCAGAATATAATGAGTGATTTTTCTGCTGCTCAGCTAGTCTGTTTATTTCTGCTAAAGGGAAAAGCTATCCTAAGTGGGTACCTTTGGATTCTACTTCTGTGAAAATACAGGTTGAAAAAAAAAGTTGATGTTATCTTCAGAATCCTGAAGAGGAAAGAATTAATTTTTAAATTGAATAAATCTACAAAAAGTTAAAAAAAACTAGATCTGATAAAGTCTTTCTAGAAAATGTAATAAGACAAGCAAAACTTTCTGATCTATTTTTAGGTCTAAAAATAAAAAATGTAATTGAAGGGTAAGTGATCATATGGAAACACAGATAAAAATGATGGAATATATTTTGTAATTATGGCTCCCCAATGTCTTTGACTGAACGTGGTTATTTTCTTACCTAATTAGTGTAGACTACCTGGTTTTAGCACAGAGAAGGAACTATCTAACCCTTTATACATTTTGAAATGTACCACATTTCTAGGTATAGGTCACCCACACCAATGTGTTACCTAAAGATGACTGCAGTCATCTGTGAAAGGAAAACAGAGTTCAATATAACTCTTTAGCTCAGAAGGACATTAAAAATGACAGATAAAAAGAAGGCTTCTACACACCTGCCTCCCTGTGGAGGAAGAGCCTTCAGATCCCAATGAACCAATACATGGAAAGTGGGACTAGGTGGAGGAAAGATGAATGGCCTTGCACATAAGATCATCAACCAACTGGCACATACTGTTCACCTTGTGCTATCTCTTTCCATTGGCTTCCATGGCACCACCCTCCTGGTCTTCTTCCTTTGATCCTGGCTGCCTCTTTCCTATGCATGTTGCTGCTCCTCCTCCTCCTCCTCCTCCTCCTCTACCTGTCCATTGACCATAGGAGAGGCCCAAGGCTTACCTTAGACCCTCTTCAGGTCTCATTCTCTTTCTTCTCTCCAGGGAATCTCCTCCACCCCTAACACTTCATTTATCTCCTATACACAAAGGCTCCCACATCTCTGCTCAGAACCCTCCTCTAAGCTCCAGGATGTATATCTTACTTCCTACAGATTCCTCCTGATTTTCTCAAAAGAAAAGGGACCTCAACTTCAACATGTCAAAAGTTGAACTCAGGATCTTTTCCTCCAAATCTAGGCTTCTAGGAATTCTGAGATCAGTGAAGGAGCCATTATTCATCCTATTTCTCTAGACACCAGCATCCTAGAAGTTGTTCATCACACCTCAGATGGTCAGTTCATCAACAGACCTGTCACGTTTACTTTGTAACATCTCCAAAGTCTGTCAACTCCTCTTCATCACTATCATTAACACCCTACTCCAAGCTCTGGACTCTTCCCACCCTGCATCCTGTTTTTTCCCTGGTGGCTAGAGTGACTGTTTTAAAACATCAATCAAACCATGTCACTCCCCGGCTTAAAAGCCTTACATGGCCTCACATTGCTCTCAGAGGAAGATCAAATGCCCTAAATGCTTTTGCCTGTCTCCTTCTACAGTGTTACAATGTGTCATGCTCTCTGCTCAGCCAAGTTGGTTTCCTCCCCTTTCCCTAAATACACAGTGTTCCCTTCAACCTCAGGGCCTTTGCATATGCTATTCCTTCTGTCTATGACATCTTCCTCTCCTCCTCCTCTACCTCTTGTTATCTGCCCCTTATCATCATGTCCTTAGTTCAAATATCAACTTCATGGAGGAGTCTTTCTTGACATCTCTCACACCAGATTCAAAGACATCACCCTAGTCTATGCTCTTACAATCCCCTGTACTTTCCTTTATATAACTTATCAACAACTATAGTTCTGTATTTATTGATGTGAGTTTCAAAAACAATGATCTCTCCCTGCATGTTGTAAGTCCCACCATGAAGGAAGGGATCATGTTTGTTTTTGCTTTGTCTTGTATCTTCAGGTTTTGTTGAGGTGCTATGGATATAAATATAAATAAAACCACAGCCTCTACTTTCAAGAACCCTATCAGCTTTAGTGAGAGGCCCAAATATTTTTATGAAATAGTACAGTAAGTACAGGGCTGGCAAGGATCATCAAGGCTTGGTTTACCAATCTCTGTTAGAAGGAAATAGTTAAATTAACTGTGGTACGTCTTCCGATGGATACCATGCCCATGTAATAAGGACTGAGAAAGCTCTCTATGCACTGACCTGGATCGATACTCTTGACATTCTGTTAAGCAAAAAGAGCAAGGTAAAATACACACACACACACACACACACACATACACACACACACACAACCATAAATACATAGAGTACACATTCATTTTAAGAAAGGGAGTAAAATAATAATGTATATTCACAGTTTCACTTACATCTGCATAAAGAAATTCTGGAAGGAACAAGGAAGTAATAAAAGCATTTACCTCCAGGGGATAAAAAGAAAGACAAGGACAGGAATGGGACAAAGATTCCTCAATGTATACTTTATGTTGTTTTGAGTTTTGAATCACATGTATTGCTTATTCAAAAGAAAAAGAAAAAAGAAAAAGCTATAAGAGATAAAGTCAGAGAAGGCTTCTTTTAATACATGAGGAAGAGTTGGCCAAAGACAGAGAAACAGTCGTGGACATTCCTCTGGCTACCCCAGTATAGCTTGTGCCCTCCTTAATCACCATTAAGGCTGCATGGAATTCGTTTATTCCTCTGGAATCACCCCCAAAACTACTAAGCTGGGTCCTTTTTAGCAGGATGTTACTGTTAATGAGCATGCAATGGCCATCTCCTAAAATCACAGAGGAATTGCAGAATTCACATTCAGAGAATCCTGCCCACTCTTCTCTTCCCATTGTCAATGCCTCTTGAAGCCAACAGTGATATACGGTTGAAATGGTTTTGTGAATACCATTTTTAATGGAGGTGGCAAAGGACGCATACCTGTTATAAAAGAGAAGCATTTTTAGCTAAGTGCTCTTTTGCAATCCTTACAAGCAAATATGTGAGCATCTGCTATATGCCAGATACCACAGTCAGCATTATGTGGAGGCTTTGAGGATGAATGGAGAGTCTGGGAGAAGAGAAGGGCACCAGCATACCAAGTGCCTGCCATGTGTCAGGAATAACATGTATTGAATCTTCTTAAGAAACCAGAAAAAATAACTTTGTGTCATTATCATTCTGGATAGGGGATGAGGAAACAGTGCAGAGAAGTTAAATATTTGCTCCAAGACATAGAGCTAAAATACATCCTTTTGATTCCAAAGCCCCTGGTTTGTTTGTTGGTTTAATTTTTTTAAGAGATGGGGTCTTACTATGTTGCCCAGGCTGGAATCAAACTTCTGGGTTCAAACAATCTTCCTGCCTCCACCTCCCAAGTAGCTGCGAATACAGGCGGGTGCCATCGACCCTGCTTCCCTGGTTTATATCTCCCATGCCTCAGGGCTTTTGCAGTTACTGTTCCTTCCACCTGGATTACTCATTCCCAAGATATCCACATGGCTCACTCTCTCCCTTCATTCAAGTATCTGCTTAAATCTCACCTTATCAGGGAGGCCTTCCCTGACTTGCCTGTATAAAATTCCACCCTATCCCTCTGTTCTCTTATATAGTTTTAAATTTCTTCACAGCACTCATCATCATTAACACAATAAATAAACGAGACATAAATATTATGTTTATTTATTTTGTGTACCATCTCCCTTGATTAAAATGTAAGCTCTTTGAGGGCAGGGATATTGTTCTGTGCACTGCAGAATCCCCAGCATCTAGAACTGTGCTTGGCACATAGTAGATGGTGATGGTGGTGGTGGTGTTGTTTGAGATGGAGGCTTGCTCTGTTGCCCAGGCTAGAGTGCAGTGGCACAATCTCGGCTCACTGCAATCTCCACCTCCTGAATTCAAGCAATTCTCCTGCTTCAGCCTCCTGAGTAGCTGGGACTACAGGCACGCATCACCATGCCTGGCTAATTTTTGTATTTTTGTAGGGATGGGGTTTCACCATATTGGTCAGGCTGGTCTCGAACTCCTGACCTCAAGTGATCCACCTGCCTCGGCCTCCCAAAGCACTGGGATTAGAGGCATGAGCCACCATGCTCAGCCTTGTAGTACACGTTTAATGCATATGTGTCCCTTTATTCCTCTTGAATCAGCCCAATACTACTAAGCTGCATTTTAGCAGAATGTTACTGACAGTGTGTGTGTAACAGGAGTCAAAGGGGCCATCTCCTAGAATCACAGAGTTCCAGATCTAAGAAGGACTATAGAATCCACAGTGAGAGAATCCTGTTCACTTGTCTCTTCCCATTATTAATGCCTCTTGAAACCAACAGTGATATATGGGAAGTGTGGCTGAAGTGGCTTTGTGAACACATTTTTAATTATTTGGTGAATGAACAACAGACTGTATCTAATGGCCCATGGGTCACAATCTGTGCCTTCGAGGAGACGCCAGTGATGGGGGACATGCATGGAGACACAAAACCAAGGTGAGCCAAGTGCTTTAATAGGGGAAGAGGAGGAAGCTATTCAATGTACTCAAGTGGTCAGAACAACTTCCCAAGGGAAGAGGCAGGGAGCTCTCCTGAAGGATTAGAACGGTTCTACAGGTAGAGAAGAGAGAGGGTTACAGATAGAGGAAAGAGGAACTGCAGGGAAAGGAAATGATGAGCTGACTGGTCAGCAAGAGGCCAGTGTGGCTGCTGAGCCAGGGCGTGGGATGTGTGAGAAGGCCATGTGGGGCTGGACCTTGAATGACATGCTGGGGACCGTCACTGTCCTCCTGTCTGTAACAAAGGGATAGTCACATGTTTGAGCAGAAGCCATAATCTACTCTGTTTTAAAATATTGGTAATAGGGATAAGGTTATTCAGAAAAATAAATGCTGCCCTTTTCTGGGCACAGACCATGTGCAAGGCACATTATATGCATCTTCTCACTTCATCTTCCCAAAAAGCTTCCAAGGTAACTGTTATTCCCCTCACTAATAAGGTAGCGGGGTTGCCTGCCAGCTTTGAAGATGCTCAAGGTCACACAGATCATAGGATGAAATGAAGATTCATAGCCTTGATTTCCAAAACCCAAAGGCTGTAGTTTTCAGCCTCAGCCAGTGGTTGCCTAACTAGATGGTGGAGAGGTCCCATGAGGAGCTGCTCACATTAGAATCTCCTAGGAGTTATAAAATAATACAGATTCCCAGACTCCATCTCTGGCAATGCTTACTCTCCCAGTCCGGCCAGGGGCCCCCAAATCTGTTCTTTTTAAAGCTCTTCAAGAGACTCATGCATATCCAGGTGTAAGAGCCACTGTCCTTTGCCTTGCTGAAAGAGGGATCAGACACAGGGAACACTGGAGACAAGGAAGCAAGAGAGAACAGTGTTTTACTGGTACACAGATGAGGTTGTGAAAGTGTGAGTTAAGATAACACTGGTGCAAATGCAAATGAGAAGGTGAGTTGATGGCCTCAGAGATTCAAAAGAGAATCGACAAGACTGGTTTACAAAGCGACCCTGAGCGGCTGAGAGATTGAGATGCTACCATACAAATAAAGGATGCAGGTGATGGAACATTTCTGGACAGTTCGTCTCCTATGTCAACAGGCTAAATCCCATAGCTGCAGTCTCTAGGGACCCTCTGAGCTTTAGCAAAGAAAAATTTGGTAATTCACCAATCTCACACCCAACAAAGAACAATCCCAGCCAGGGGCAACTTGGAGGAGGGAAGGGGGAAGGCAAACCCCAGAAGCGAGGAACTGCCACCTCTCTCTCCTGGCCCCTGGGCAGCAGACATCATTATTTGATGACTTATTTCTCAATGAGCAGGTCTCAGAATCTGCAAAACCCTGTTCTATGCTGTTCCAAACAACAGAAGTTGGCAAGTAGGCACAGAAGCCTATTTGCCATCTGGGTTACCTGGCTGGCTATAAAGATAATGAGATGACAATCAATTACCATGGCAGCCATATAAAAATAAGGCCCAATCTCCTCTCTTAGCTTCAAATGAGAGCCTGCCCATCATTTTCAAGGTTAGCTATAGCATCCATGAAAAAAATCTCTGAGGCAGAGTTGAATATAACTGAAATTTATCACATAATCTGAAAACGTTGCTTCTTGAATTTTCCTTGTTCAACAAACACATTTCACAAGTCACATGCAATAATGTATGTCAATTCTTGGGTGGTCTGTGAGCTGAGAGGTGACGTGATGGAATTACTTCTGCAGCAATGTCCCAAATATGTGCCAGGAATTCCCAGCCCCGGGTCCTCTGCTGCACACCAGAGAATTCTTAGCACCAGAATAAGTTGTTTGGCAGGGGTGGCAGCCACTGGGGAACACGGAGGTGGAGCTCCCTAACTCCCCAAGAAACCCAAAGCAGATTAAGAAATTGAGAGCTCACTGACAGACTGTTTTACTTTTTCTTCAGTAAGAAAACTTGACTCACTCTGGGAACAGAATCAGACGGCTAATGGGTGAAAGCCCACAGCCTGGGTGGCCTTGAAGCCCAGGCCAGCCCCATCAGCGCCTAAGAGATCCTGCAGGGATGGCTTCTAACAGTCTACTTCTTTCTAAGGAGGGTATATGGACCCAGGAGCTGAATCCAGCCACTTGGCCATGACACTGAGCCAATATGACCCTGCTCACTGTTCATGTCTTCCCAATTTTCATAGGAAAACCTTATGAGCAGGGAATTGTAGGTGCTTTAGATGTCTTCCTTGGCTCAACCCCACCCTCCAGCCTGCCATGGGAAGGCCTTGCCTTCCTAACAGAATGTCAATTTTTTTTTTTTTTTTTTTTTGAGACAGGGTTTTGCACTTGTTGCCCAGGCTGGAGTGCAATGGCATGATCTCGGCTAACCACAACCTCTGCCTCCCGGCTTCAAGGATTCTCCTGCCTCAGCCTCCCGAGAAGCTGGGATTACAGGCATGCACCACCATGCCCAGCTAATTTTGTATTTTCAGTAGAGACGGGGTTTCTCCATATTGGTCAGGCTGGTCTCGACCTCCCCACCGCAGGTGATCTGCCTGCCTCGGCCTCCCAAAGTGCTGGGATTACAGGCGTGAGCCACTGCACCCGGCAAGAATGTCGAGTCTTAATGGGGATTTAATTATCTTGTCTAATGGCACTGTGAAAAACCTCTAGGAGGAGATGACAGTTGCCCACACACTGAGGGGTTTCAGGCATAAGTATGTATAAGAGAAATCTATGGGGTTTGATACTTTGCAGATCCCCCCACTTTTCTGATCCAGAGATCTGGGGTAAGGCTGAGGAATAATTATCATAAATATCCTCCCCAAGGGATTCTGATGCAGGGATTCTGTAGATCAGGCTTTTGAGGCTCTAAACTTCAAATCTGTAAAACAGGCACAAGCTATGCTTGCGTGACCTGCTGCCCAGGGGAGCCTCCAGGGAGAGCTGTCAGCCACTGCATCTGCTGCCTAATTGGCACTTGGCCTCTTAAGAAAGAAAATCCTTCAGAGCATAACCATGGTGGTTGGCTTTTGAACTTGCCTGCTCGAGGCATAAAGTTCATACAGTTCTGGCTTAAAGTTTAGAATGTAGCTGTATTATTATTTTTAAGTGAACTTGAAAGTAGCTTTTCTTTTAGAGCATTGAAACCAAAGCTTTCTCAGTGACTTCATCAATGTTTCTTGTGTTCAGTCTTGAGAGTTAAGAATTAGCTGCAGACGTATGATACTTTGGGACAAGATTATTCTATGGAAACAGCTCAGGAAGCCATGAAGCTAGCTTCTAAGAAAAGGAAAGGAACAAAGAGGGCAGGGACTTAAAGGCCATCACGTGGCATCATGGTTCCTTGAGTCAACAGCAGACTTTATCCATCTTTGTGGCCCAACTCCAAGCACAGTGCCTGGCTTAAGGCAGAGACTTAATATGCATTTGTTGAATGAAGGAGTGACTAAATTAATGAACACTATAATTTATATAAAATATTGAGAGAGCTGATTTCTTACTCTTCTAAATTTCTTAGCCAGATATTTATGGTTGCCTTCCCAGCATCCATTTTCATCTTCCTCCTTCCAATATTACTCCAAATTTTCCAATCATGTTATACAGGGTTATATGGGGTTGATCCTTTCCTGAATTCCAGTGGTGAGTCCTGATTGGTTTAGAGCAGTCAGCACATCCCTGACCACAGTGATAGAGTCAGGAATGGGTAACCCAGGTCAATTAAGACTGAGACTCAATTCTGAGACTTTGTTAGATGTGTCAAGAAGGTAGACTGTCCCTTTGCCTTTTGCTTTTGGATAAGGAAGCCACAGCCCTGATATTGTTGATAGTTATAGCGGGATCCCAAGGGAAGAACATAGTAAGAGTAGAGTGAAATCTAGGAAAGCGGAGCCAAGAAAGGAAGAAATATACACTGGATTTTGGTAATGTCATTTGAGTTGCTGGAACAGTCATGTCTGAAGCCAATGCCTCTGCACTTTTGGCTTAAGTCAATCAATGTGATTGAGAGTAGTATTCTGTTGCTTGCAGCCAAGAATAAAACTTAGAAACTGCTTCTTAAAATGAATCATTGGGCCGGGCGCGGTGGCTCACGCCTGTAATCCCAGCACTTTGGGAGGCTGAGGCGGGTGGATCACGAGGTCAGAAGATCGAGACCATCCTGGCTAACATGGTGAAGCCCCATCTCCACTAAAAATACAAAAAAAATTAGCCGGGCGCGGTGGCGGGTGCCTGTAGTCCCAGCTACTCGGGAGGCTGAGGCAGGAGAATGGCATGAACCTGGGAGGCAGAGCTTGCAGTGAGCCGAGATAGCACCACCGCAGTCTGGCCTGGGCGAAAGAGTGAGACTCTGTCTCAAAAAAAATAAATAAAAATAAATAAATAATAATTAGAAATTGACTAATTTTCTTTTATTTTTAAATTAAAAATTTTTTTAGAGACAGGGTCTCGCTGTTGCACAGGCTGGAGTGCAATGGTGTGATCGTAGCTCCCTACAGCCTCAAACTCCTGGGCTCAAGTGATGCTCCCACCTTAGCCTTTTCGAGTAGCTAGGACTACAAGGCATGCCACCATGCCTGGTTAAGACAAATTTTCTTGTAGGAATAATGCCATATTTGGGGCTAGTGCTTCATAACAAGAATCTGACATTAAATAAGTCAAAGTTACGGCCAAAAAATATCAATGAAAACAAGGATATAGCTACTTACTTGTCTAATCATTGCAAATAATAAATTTTTAAACCAAGTCCTATGCTATGGCAAAAATATACTGTATCTAGTAAATATATGAGAGAATTGATAGTACCAAAAATTGCTAGAGTTTAAAAAAGTGTGTGATGGAAGAATAGGGATTCCATATATGATATGATAATGAGTTAGACATCAGTATCTAAAATTAACCTCTCAAAGGATAATTTGTGAACATTTCAAAGAGAAAGGCTTGGTATTTCCTGGGGTTCAGAACAGGTTTACCAACAGTTTATTTAAAATAAAACAAATTCAATATTCTGATAGCTTTGTTGGACTTTCATATCAGGAAAATGATATCATTTTAGCATATTTGGATTTTTTAAAAAGCATCTCATGAAGGCCCTCAGATTCCTTCTCCTAGTCATCCTTCAAGACCCACAGGCAAATTCGACCTCTTCTGTAGTCTTCTTTCCCAGGAGATAGAGGAGTAGCATTTTGTTACCAGAATTCATTTGCATTTTATGTTTATTGGTTTACATCTGTCTCCTTGACTTGATTGTACATTGGAGGGAAGTATAAGACACATTTTATTCATTGTTGATTTCTACCACTTATCCTCTGATATTTAGAATGTATTTGCTGAAAGATTAAACAAATGGATGATATTCTTGGGAATAAGATGGAGTAGCATGAGCTCGATAATTCATAAGTGGTCTAACATCCAAACTCAAATAATTCATGGATCCAGGATGACCAAAAGAGAGTTCTTCCTCACTGGTGGTCTGTAGGGCTTTGATCAACACGTTTTTGATGCCGTAGATGGCATACTCCCCTCACTTTTGGAGAGCTACATCACTAGATGCTCTCAAATAGAGCCTGGATGACTATTAGTTGGATATAATAAAGAGGAACTTTTGCAAGTAAAGTTTTATGATTATAGAGCAAATTTTTTAAAAAACACAACTTGGTTAGATCCAAAAATCAAACTTAAAGCTAATACAGAAGGGTTAACATTGATATTGTTAAATTTAAGTAGCAAGGATTTTCCAGCTTCCTCAAGACACAGAAGTACTTTTAAGAGATGTTATTGGGTGGTCCAAGGTCTCTTAGAAGAAGGCAAAATGAATTTAAGCCAATGCCATCTTTTCGCTTCAGCAAAGCTTTCTGTGGTGGCATTCTCTCAACAAATATTTATTGGGTCGTTAACGTATGCAAGGCCGTGTGCGAGCCAGTGTGCAAAGCACAGTAAGTCATGGAACACCCAATGCCTCTTACTACAGATATTCTGTTGATTTACTGTCAGAGCTCTTCACACTCCATTAGGAAACAAACAAACAAAAACATCCAATTACTAAGTCATTAGCACAGCCTTTCAAAATAGAAGATCGGAATACAGAGCATTAGATTGGAAGGGCCTTTAGAGACCCAGCACAGCCCCTTTATTTCACAGATGGAAGAACAGACTTATGTAACGAAGAACAAGGTGCCTCTGTATGTGCTGACAAGGAGAGAGAAAAACAAGATGTTTGTGAAGTGAAACAAGCAAGCTGAAGGACACAGCATAAAGCCATTTTTACACAACAACAACAAAAATGCCTAACATGAAGCATGCGCTTTTAAACAATCAGAAGGATCTGCCTCCCCAAATTCACAGAGCTCAGCTACTGGGAAAGGGGAGAGTGGACTGGAATATGGGGTGGGGAATTTGTGGATGTTGGGAAATTTTTACGCTCAGTTTTATATATTTCCCTAATATCTGTCTTTCATGTAGCTTTGTATTGCTTTTGTAACAAATATGTACATATATATGTATGTGTGTGTGGCTGTGTGTGTGTATATATTATATATCCATATATAATATGTGTATATATGTGTGTGTATGTAAACATGCACTTAGGTATATATAAGATTCTGAATAGAATGGACAAGTCTTGGACACGTGTAGGCTGTGGGTTCCACTCAGAATGCTACCCCACTACTTTTTGTGAAAACATCACCAAGTTACTTAGCCTCCCTGAGCTATGGTTTCCTTACATGTGAATAGAGATAATATAACAGTCTCCATAGGCCTGGTGTGGTGGCTGATGCCTGTGGAGGCCGAGGTTGGTGGACTGCCTGAGCTCAGGAGTTCAAGACCACCCTGGGCAACATGGCAAAACCCATCTCTAATAAAAATATGAAAAATTATCTGGGTCTGATGGCACCTTTAACAGTCCCAGGTACTTGGGAGGCTGAGGGGGCAGGATCACCTGAGCCCGGGAGGTGGAGGTTGTAGTGAGCTGAGGCTGCGCCACTGCACACCAGCCTAGGTGACAGAGCAAGGTCCTGTCTCCAAAAAAACAAACAAACAAACAAAAAATAGTCCCATCTGTGAGAGCTGTGGTAAGAATTCAGGACTTGGCTGCTTGGTGTGGTGACCAGCACAGGGCAGGTTCTTGATGGGGAGTGGTAACCCTGGCAGCTTCCTTAGGAATGCTAATGATGATGGCAGAAGTGGAGCCTGAGCCAGGGCCTGCGTCCCCTGGCTCTGGACACAGTGGGCTCCTCCTACCACAGTCCTGCCCTCTCTCACTGGGGAGTTCCTGAATCAAGCATATAGTACTAAGAAAAGAGGAGACAAGGCTTAGGCGATGACAGCCGCCTGCCTTCACGAGGGGAGCTAGGCGGGTAACTGATGATCAGGCAGGATCTGTTTCTAAGAGTCACCTTTGGTGACCAAACATGGTTCTTCACTATCTGTTCATTTTTCAGCGGTTGATGTCATATGATATTTTGTCCTTAGAATGATTGGCCAAAAACATAATTCATAGAAGTCAACACATTTGCCCTTGCCGATCAACTGTGTAAAAAACCAAATAAAAATGGCCAGGCGTGGTGGTTCATGCCTGTAATCCCAGCACTTTGGGAGGCCGAGGCAGGCAGATCACCTGAGGTCGGGAGTTCGAGACCATTCTGACCAACATGGAGAAACCCTGTCTCTACTAAAAATACAAAAAAATTAGCCGGGCATGGTGGCACATGCCTGTAATCTCAGCTACTTGGGAGGCTGAGGCAGGAGAATCGCTTGAACCCAGGAGGCAGAGGTTGTGGTGAGCCAAGATCGCACCATTTCACTCCAGCCTGGGTAACAAGAGCGAAACTTGGTCTCAAAAAAAAAATAAATAAATAAAAATAAAGCCCCAAACTGAAAGGCAGAAAGTCAGAAAGTCCAACCCTCTTTTCTAAGCATTTCTGAAATGGGCCACAGCTGGTTCTTGGAGCCCTTAGTAAGAGGAGGGGGCTCCGTTAATCCTCTCTGACTAATCTTTTTCCTCAGTGGAAAGAAAGATTTGGGTTTTCAGTGCTGTGAGGTGGGAACACTTGTGTGCACTACATCGCTGGCAAGAATTGTTCAAAAAGGCTGGCCTGCTAAAGACTTCTGGGGAGATTTTCATTTCAGGTACTCACAGTATGATTTCCATATTGGAGGCTGGTATTCTTCAGCATCTAGAATGAAAAAAAAAAAGAAATCCATCATCAGCCTGAACGTCAAGCTGTCAACATGTGTCTTCTCTGGAGGAACAACAGTCTGTCCGCAGTACTTGCATGTGGGTCTCGGGGGGTCTCTCTTCTCATTTAGGGAGCAGTTCCAGGCACAGGGGAGGGGATGTGCGTGGAAACCTTGTGGACTCAGCACCGCTTTCTTCAGCTCATGTACTGTGGCAGATCAATTGCTTAACAATTTTCATAGAGCCCAGTAAATCAAAAAAGATTTTTAAAGCAATTAACTTGATTATACCCTCTAGTAATCCTTTCAAATGGTATTTACTTAACTTGGCATAGTAAACATATAATTTATCTCACAGTTTCCAATCAGTCCTTTAGCCCATTTATTAAGACTTAAGGGCAAGACGCAAAGCGGCAAGTATGTAGTATTAAATCTGTAGAGTTATGCAACTCAACCAACTGAACTCCTAAAATACTCGATCTGACAGCAGAGACACTGATGATTCCATTGGAATTGCATTATCTCCTTGAATTAACTCCAATGTGTGACTTAGAAAATTTCCAGAAACCTCTCAGCAATCAGAAATGTCAGACTGACAGAGTTACAACAAAGTGGAGAGGCTGAAATTGTTATTCATCCATCTAGGAAACAGACAATGAGAGAAAACCTGCTTGTTCAGTCGACTCAACCATCCCAATGCTGACAGCTGAATTTATAATTCTGATACACTTATTAGAGTCATCCTGCACTCACAGCTATAAGGCCTTGGGAAAACACGGTCTAACTCAAATAGGAGAAAAAAAATCCTTTTTTCCAAACTACAGAATGTTGATGTGAGGGAACCTTGAGAGTTCTCTAGTTCAGCACCTTTAGATATGGAAACTCTGTTCTCATCATCCTCTACCGCTGGTGCACCACACAGCCTGCCCTTAGACTACCTTCGTCCTTGTGTTCCTGTCCTGTTAAACTTTTCTTTCTTTCTTTTTTTTTTTTTTGAGACGGAGTCTCGTTCTGTTACCCAGGCTGCTCACTGCAACCTTTGCATCCTGGGTTCAAGCGATTCTCCTGCCTCAGCCTCCCACCACACCCAGCCAATTTTTTATATTTTTGGGTGAGATGGCATTTCGCCATGTTGGCCAGGTTCATCTTGAACTCCTGACCTCAAGTGATCCACCCACCTTGGCCTCCCAAAGTGTTGGGATTACAGGCGTGAGCCACTGTACCTGGCTCTGTTAGACTTTTCTGACCTCATTCATGAAGAAAGGTGGTTTGAGGATGTTTTTCCACCTGAGAAACAAATATGCTCTTTATAAATAAAAACTAACTCAAGGGTGGTTTTCTTCCCCAAATCATACTCACTTGTGCAGCTTAAATGGAATTCTTTCACAATTATTACCTTGCTCTCTGGGGCCCACCGTATCACAGTGCTCAACTAAATGCCTCCCATGCTCATTTCATACAAATGAATCTGTATTCTTAGGCCTGAATTGTCAAGAACCTACAGAGGGATAGTCAGCCACCTAGGCACACACACAGTCAGTGCATTAGTGATGGTTTACCATGTTCTTCAAACTGGGTTTTGCTAAATCAATGTATTCATTAACTCTGAATATTTTTGTCGAAGTAAGAGAACAGTGTCTTATAATAGTGAGGCTTTAACCCAAACAACCAATTAATTTCATCACATAGATGACATAAACCAATTTCAATGGGTCAACATGAGTATTAGTTTATAAAGAGCATTCAAATAAAATAAGCAAGTTGCTGAGTTACAAAACAAATTCTAGTCCCATCCATACAATGCCACCTCATCAGAAATGCCAGGCCTTTTGTTTTTGTTTTTTGCTTTTTTTGTTTTTTGTTTGTTTGTTTTTTGAGACAGTCTCACTCCATCACCCAAGCTGAAGTGCAGTGGCGTGATCTTGGCTCACTGCAACCTCCGCCTCCTAGGTTCAGGCAATTCTCCTGCCTCAGCCTCCCAAGTAGCTAGGATTACAGGCGTACACCACCACACCCAGCTAATTTTTGTATTTTTTAATAGAGATGGGGTTTCACCGTGTTGGCCAGGCTGGTCTTGAATTCCTGACCTCAAGTGATCCACCTGCCTCAGCCTCTCAAAGTGCCGGGATTACAGGCATGAGCCACCGTGCCCCTGCCCTCTATGTTAAAATGTTGAAGGCATCTTCAAAAACATTTTTTCAAAGATAAATAGAGATACACACACACACACACACACACACACACACACACGATAGACTGCATACAAATGCAAATCCCTGAGATGCCACCTACTCAAAGCTGTAATGTCTTCTTATTTTGGATGAGGTTTATTCTATGAGGCAAGCACAACCTCCAGACCAAGAAGTGGTCAAGCAAGTTCAGTATCTAGAGCACCGCCTTCTATATACTCAGGGAAGGTCTCCAGACAGAAGATGATGTTCCCCTTTCTGCAGGTCTTTAGTATAGCCCAGATGCTCCACTTGGATCTGCTAAGGTCTTCTTTCCTAAAGTCAGAAGTTCAGCTAAGGTGACCTCTCACTGTCCATTTCAATCTTGTTATTCTGTGGAAACCCTAGAGTTTTGTTTCATCTGAAACACTGGCTCCTAAGTTAACACTCCTTTAGGCTGTGGGCTACGTAAACAACCTAGTCTGTTCCAGATGCTCCTTGTTGGCAACATAACCTAGAGGAAGAAATCTGCCTGCAGAGACTGGAGATCACAACACTTCCTGGTGTAAAATCCTCCAAGGTCTTCCCTGCACATGGAATAAAATCCAAGCATCCTAGTGTGGCCCATGGGTCCTGCATCATCGGGAGCCTGCCCGCCTCTTTGACTCCACCGTAGACATTTTTCCCTCTTTTCACTTATCATCCAACTACACTGGCTTTCTCTCTGTTCCTAAAACAAGCCAAGCTCTTTCGAGTCCTTGACCTTTGCTCTGATGGACTCTGCAGGTAAAATGCCCTCCAATAGATCGCTGCATGGCTCACTGGCTCCATCGCATAGGGCTCAGCTTGATGTCATCACTCAGGGGCTTTACGTGCCAGGTTCCTGTAAAGTGGCCTTCCCCCTACCCCAGTCACTCTCCTCACAGATAGCTGATTTTTCTTCACGGCACTATTACCCTCTGAAATTATTTATTGATTTGTTGGTTTGTTATGACTGGTCTCATCCTCTACTAGCCAAACTCCATAAAAGCAAGAATTTTGCTTCATTCACTTCTGCGTCACCACTCTTTAGACAGGTGACTGACGTGTAACAGGCATTCAAAACAAAACAAAACAAAACAAATGTATTAAATGAATGAATGAATTCTCGGTTCAAATCCTATCTCTGACAACTAATGGCTGAATAATTCAAAGGAGGTTATCTAGCTTCTTTTTTAAAGAACCTCCCAATGCTCATCTTTGTAAAACAGAAAAAATAAAAGTACCTATCTTATAACCTATCTCTTAGGGGCACTGTGGGAATTTTTTATTTTATTTATTTATTTTTTTGAGATGGAGTCTTGCTCTGTCACCCAGGCTAGAGTGCAGTGGTGCAATCTCAGCTCATCGCAACCTCCGCCTCCCAGGTTCAAGTGATTCTCCTGCCTCAGCTCTCAAGTAGCTGGGATCACAAGTGCCCACCACTGCACCCGGCTAACTTTTGTATTTTTAGTAGAGATGGGGTTTCACCATCTTGACCAGGCTGGACTCAAACTCCTGACCTTGTGATTCACCCCACCTCAGCCTCCCAAAGTGATGGGATTACAGGCGTGAGCCACTTCACCCAGCCGCACTGTGGGAATTAAATGAGACAATGTATATGAAATTCTTGGGACAACGTCCGGTCAATAGCAAGTTCTCAGCAGAGCCCCACTAATGTCATTAGTGAGTTGTTGTTATTGTTACATCACCCTGCCCTGATTCTTCCCAGGTGAGCCCGTGCTGTTGTCTTCTCTCTCTTCACTGCAGCCAATGTCTGTCTCTATTCTTGCCCCCAGATCTGGAGCCTGTCATTAAGTTCCAGGGCTGTTGTCATGGAAGGCTTTTCTTTCCCATAAAAGAATTCAAAGTGAAGGGCCATTTGTCATGCTTCAGTGGAACAACTATAATTACCTTGGCCTTAGAAATATGTTTCACAAACCACTAAAGCACACTGTTAGGACGCCTTGGTCAAGTGTCAGAGCACAAAATATTTTTAATATGTTGAAACCAATCTTTAGTGCCTCCAACTCTGCCCCACCAACACACACACATATTTGCCCCAATTTCAAACAATACTTTTCAAAGATCAACTTGCGTCTTGGATAGCCTGACACTTTAAAAAAAAAAAAAGAAAAAAAAGAATAGGTTTTCAAGGTCATTTAGTTCACTTTGTCATTTGGCAAATGAGGAAAATGAAATGCAGAATGATTAAGTGGTTTCCTCAAGGTCATAAAACAAGTTAGACGCAGAGGTGAGAGCTTTGTCTTCTAGACCTCTGACACATCATTCATCCTTGCCAGGCAGTCCCCCCTAATTTACATATATTGAAATCAAGAAAACAAAGTTATTATATATGTTACTTGAATTCTTGTGAGGCTTAAAAGAAAAAATAAAATAAAGAAAGAAAATTAGTGGTGTGAAAAATTGTCATTAAGCCAAATGGTGGAACATATTCCATCTGTGCACACACACCCATTGCATAAAGTCCAGGAGATACAAGGTACTGGAAATACTGACAAGATGAAGCATAATGCCTTTTGGAAATGTATTAGTTTGTTAAACATTTTGAAGAAATAAGGAAAGGTGAGGAAGTAGAACAAGAAGCCCCATATTAATAAAAAAAATTATCCTTCAACGCAGAAGACAGTTATATATTTTTAGAAAGGAACAATGAATTATAAAGATCAAAGAGGCCTAGAAAGCATGTTGCTTAAAAACTTTGACTAATATGTATCTAACCTTTAAAAAATGTGTCAACCTTTTGACTCAGCAATTCTATTCATGGGAATCTAGCCTAAGGTAGTAATTGAACACATATACAAAGATATACATGAACAAGATGTTCATCACTCTGCTGTGTGTAAGAGTAAACCTAAAAGCACAGAAAGAAAGGAGTGGTTAAATAATTATCATAGATTTAGTCATGAAAATGAGAGTTTGTGGTTGAAAGCATAGCCTCTGGAACTAGATTGCTTAGGTTTAAAACCCAGTTCTGTCACTTACTAGCTGTGTGACCTTAAGCAAGTTATCTTCTCTGTATCTCAGTTTTTAAAATCTATACAATGAGAGTAATAATATCACCCAACATACAGCATTGTCATGAGCACTGGATGGGTTAATATTTATAATGCTTAATCTGTAAACAAAAAATCACAAATATGTTTCATTTCATGAAAGCCATGTATAGGAGAAAGCTAAAAAACAAGAGACTAATAGAACAACAACAACAACAAAAGAGAGATTACTCCAGATAAAGAGTGCCATAAAAAAATTTCCTACTGAAGGATGGACGTAAGATAAATTAGGAGAAAAAATAACATATAATGTGTAGTCTCATGCCTGGCATATAGTAAATGCTAAACTTGCTGTTATTATCTACATTTAATGATAAGAAACTATTTATGCTACATTGTTAAGTATTAACAAATCAGGTTATAAAATAATTTATTAAATATAATCTCATTTTTAAGAAAAGGTAAATATTCATATACATAGAAATTATCAAGGAGGCAAGAAACCCAATTATTAAAGCTTGCTATACCTGATAGTAAAAATACAGGTGATTTCTACTTTTTCTTCTTCTGCTTACTTGTATTTTACAATTTTCTGTACATATTGCTTATATAAAAATTAAAAATAATGAGAAATAAATTTGTAGGAGTGCTAGTTTTTTTAAAAAGTACACTGACTAAACAAATCACCACCTCAAAAATAAAGTAGATATAAAAAGACCCAACAAAAATAACTGTTGTAATAACACATACAGCATGTACAGTATTCGTGCAGGAAGAGCTAGGAGTGAGACAAAAGACAGTTATTTCTGCAGCAAAAGGTCATGTCCGATTCCCTTGGCCCTCTTTTAAAAATTCTGTGAAACAAATATCAACAAGTAATTCTAAGCAGGCTGGGAAACAGGTGTCTCCTCTCATGAAAGGATGGGGAGGGAGGGGGAAGATACAGATGCTTAGAAAATGATCAAAACCTTTAAAAAATGGGTAATAAGACCACTGAAATAATCCATAAAGAATCTGAACATGTTAAGAAAAGAAAAGAAGAGGAAAGAAAAGCAGGTTAAAGGGGCCTGGAAGTGCAGGTTAAAACTTGAAAGCCACCTTAAGAAAACCTTATGTGCTAAAGTTAACTAAACCCCAAAAAGATGATGCTGCTGTTCTGGTCTTTGAGGGAAAAGAAAGAATTCTGGGATTAGCCTACAGAAAGCTCCTCAATGTCTGAGAAAGACTAGGGGACAATCGGGGCAATAGGGAATAAGTGGCATAAAAGCTCATCTTTCTGGATCAAGAGCACAGCAAAAATAAAGTAATACCTCTGTTGTTTTTACTGAACTTTAAAGTAATACGCCATTGCTGAAAAACAGAAAAAGTCCAATAATTTAAAAATGTATACTGTAGAAAGTTCCCAACCTGAGGGGGGAAAAAAGCACCATTAAGAGATTTGTGTGAATCCTTCCAGATTTTGTTCTGTGAATAGCTAGAATAAAAATTTACAAAAATGGTTTCATACCATACATACTGTTCTCCAATTTGCTATTTGATTTTCATGATATTGCTTTAGCATCTGTCCATGTCAGTACACACAGATCTATGTTATTTTCTTTTTATAACTGTTGCTTGGACTTCCATTACATGAGTATAGCAAAATATACTTAATTCATTTATGTCATCATTTCTAATGGATGGACATTTAGACTATTTTCCACTTTGGGCTATGATATGGTTTCGGTCTGCGTCAATTCAAGTTTCATCTCGAAAACTGTAATCCTTACGTGTTGAGGGAGGGACCCCGGTAGGAGGTGGCTGGATCATGGGGGTGGTTTCCCCCCATGCTGTTCTGATGATAGTGAGTGAGTTTTCACGAGATTTGATGGCTTAAAAGTGGCACTTCTTTCTTTGCTCTCTCTCTCCCTTGCCACCTTGTGAAGAAGGTGCCTGCTTCCCCTCCACCTTCCACCATGATTGTAAGTTTCCTGAGACCTCCCTAGCCATGCAGATCTGTGAGTCAATTACACCTCTTTCCTTTATAAATTACCCAGTCCCAGGCATTCTTTATAGCAGTGTGTAAATGGACTGATACAGGCTACTATAAACAATGCCACACTGATACAGGTGCAGTATAGATTCGGGGAAGTTGAACTGCTGGGTGAAGGGTCTGCGTATTTTTTATTTTAAAAGGTCATTTTATTTTAAAATGGCCTTCAAAATAAGTTAGGTCAATTGAAACTCTCAGCAATGGGTACAAGAATGCCCATTTCCCCACACCCTCCCTCACCAACACTGGGCTGTTATCTATATGCTCTTAATTTTTGATGCCTTAAGACTCAGTTAGAAAACTCACAGATGAGACTAAGTATGCATTTGCAGGGAAGCAAATGGAGACACAGAACGCTCCTGGAAGTGAACCTGTGGAAACATATGGCCATGCAGTGCAGGGAACATACGCGAATCCACACGTTTGGATGGCTGCAGCTGGAAGGCTGTATTCTTCCAGGCATTTTTAGCTCCTGAAATATGTTGATTTGATGGAATCACCTGAGGAGCAAGTGTAAAGGAATTTGGAGACTGATTAATGAAGAAAAATTAAAGAACACATGTGCTCCACTTGGCTAAGTGACAACTGAAGAGGAAATACCTGCAAACATCCGGGAGAGCCAGATTCCTTCACTCGGCTCAGTGGAGGATGGCTAGACTCAGAAAAACACAGGCAGAGGCTTTGGAAAATGAGAGGAGCCAAAGTTTCACCGATGTAGAGAATGATCTATCAAGGAAGTTGAAGATGACCTATTTTTTAAGAACATTTCAAATAAAGCTGTGTATATGGCATCATTTAAGAAACTGAGAGGGGAAGGACTGGGTTTCTCCCTCTGCCATCCCCTCTCCCAGAAAAGCCAGATCTGTGCTGTCACTTTTGATTTACTGATGCATACATTTGTAAATGGGCTGCAGTAGGCTTTTTCCAGGGAAGTTGGGTGAAAACAGGTTTTTCAGTCAGGCATGGAACAGCCTCACGATGAGAAAACAGTTCAGAATTTGTTGGGTGATTAGCTTAATGGGCCCAGAATGGGTTGGGATCCAAATGAAAGCAAACAACAACAGCAGGAGTGGGATGTTTTGTCTGTGCACACGCTGCAATATGTCTTCGATACATACATTATGCCCACGCTTGGGTTCTCAGCAGCATGTCCTCACGGACAGAGTGTACAGCCTGTAGCTATGATCTTGTCAGGCCAGCATGGCCAAATGGTGCCAGGCTTGAGCTGTGAGACTACCTGGAGATCATCCTAACTGCTGCAAAACACCCACATCTGAAGGCTGTTAGAGAGCTTGCTTGCTAATGCTTGTCCCCTGCGCAGGTTCCCTGCATTCCCCTGAGAAATTAGACATCCATGTATTCTCTTTGGAAACTCTGCTTGGGTAAGGGATGAAGGCCTGCTGTCAATCTGACTACGAAACTCGTATCATGGATTTTTCTAACTGTTTGAGTCCCACTTGCAGAGAATAGTTAGTAAGACAAATTCCAGGAATTATTGCTGGACCCTGAGGCTGGGCCCCAAAAACAAGGGAAGTAAGTGACTTTCTGAAGATGATGAAGCCATGGAGGGCCTTGGGCTGGAGTCTGTGGTCACTAGAGGGCACTGGGGCCACATGGAGCTTCTGTCTTGAGCCACTTATTCTGTACACAGAGGCATGATGAGATTCTCCCATTCAACAGGTACTTATTGGATAAATGCAACGAGCCAGTCCTTGGGCACAATACGGTGAGCAGGTAGAGAGGCCTTATGAAACTCTGCACGATCTGGCCCCTGGTCACCTCTCCCTGGTCATTGCATTTGTCTCTCCTCTTGCCCTTTAGCCCTCAACCACTCTGGCTTTTCTTTTGCTCCTTGAACGCATCAAGACCATACCAGTCTTAGGGATGTCAGGCAGCTCTTCCCTCTCACCTGCACATTGCTGGCTTCCTTATCATGGGATCTCAGCTTAAATGCTCTGGTTCCTCAGAGACATCTTCCTGGACCCATCAACCTAAAGCATTTCCGCAGATACTCTCTTCAATTCTTTGTAGAGCCTTTTCACCATCCGAAATGTTTTGCTGTGTGGTTATATATTTCTTTGTTTAAGTTTTGTCTTCCCATGCTAGACAGATAGCACTGTGAGAGTAGGAACCTATTTATCTTGTCCTCCAATGTGTGGGTCAGCCTTAGCCTGTTGGGTACTTTTTGTGAATTAGAAAAAGCTGTCTTTTTCAGGCAGGTGTACAGCTTGGCAATTAGACAGCACCTGTGTGTAGAGAAGATGCTTCCTCTGAGGGACAGAGCCCCAAGCCAGAGCATGTGGCCTGGAGAGGGGAGCCCAGGCTGTGTTCAGCTCCCACTCGCCCTCTCAGCTAGACACAAATAGCACAACTGAAGTGGCCATGACTGCTGTATCTCAGGACACAGCAGGTGCTCCAAGTGTTGGACAAGTAAAAGACAGAAACTCAAAACCTGCATTCTTTTGAGGGCCCCAAACAAATAACAAGGCAACTGTAACATAGCAAGAGGATGCATACAAGGAGCACTGATGGTGGTAGGACTCCTCAGCCTTTGGAAGGCTGCATGGGGCAAGGGCAGTCAGGCTCTTCCTACACCTTGACGGATCACCTCTGCCTTGAGTAGCCCTGTCCAGGGTCCTTCAAGAGCAGTCTCAGAGGAGTGAAACCTAACAGCAAGGCCTAAAGTCCCCAAAGACAAAGAGAAGAGTAAGTTCTGTTACCACAGCACATGGAGCCCAGTCAAACAGATAGGCTATTGCCTGGACATCTACTGCAGAAGCCCACAGTAAGGAGTGTCTTTGTGGATGGATGGGCTCTTGGAGGATACACAAGCTGAGATGTGGCCTGCAGGAACCAGAGGCAAGACAGGACATGGCACTGAGAGCCAGAAGTGGCTCCGCTTGCTGGCCGAAACAGGCTCTGCTGTGTCTGGGTGGGTGGCCAGAGGGTGTTTTGGAGAGGTGAGGGATTATATTAAAGAAGTAAGTAGGGGCCAGATAATTAAGTGTTTTACAACCATGCTAAGGACTTACCTCTTCTACAGGGCAGGGAAAATGCAAGCAGGGATAATACAGAGTCCAGATTGTATTTGAGAAGGATCACTGCAGTTGAGAGTGAAAGTGGACTGCAGGATGACAAGATGGGAGAAAGAAAAGAGAAGAAGCAGTGAGACCAATCAAGGGACTGGCCAGTAACCGAGGAAGGTGACACTGATGATCTGAACTTGAATGGTGGCAGTGGAGATGGAGAAAATGGGATGGACTTGAAGGAGGAGAAGACAGAATCTACAGGACTTGATGATAAACTGGATATGGACAGGGAAGGAAAAGAGGGAACATGACTTCTGGCTTGGGCAGAGGAAGATGAATGGTTTTTGGCTTAAGCATCTGGATGGGTAGTGATGCCATTCACAGAAAGGGGCAGACCAGAGGAGAAGCAGGCCTGGCAGACGGCAAGGCTCTCAGCTTTTGCTGCTGGAAAGCAATGGCTGAGGAATGGTCAAGTGAACATCTCTAAGAGACCTGCAGTTCAGAAAAGAGGCCTGGACTGGAGATCCAGGAATGGAAACCCCAGCATACATATGGCAGCTGCAGCCACTAAAGTAGACGACATAACACAGGGGGAACATGAGAGTGGGGGAGGGAGGCCTTTGACAGAGCCCCTGAGAAGCACCAGCACTGAAGGGATGAGAAGAGGGAAAGAGGCAGAGACCAGAGCGATAGGAGAGAAACCCCAAGATGGGGCGACATGAAAGGCAAAGCACAAGACATTTAAAAAGGGGGAAGTGGTTAACAGAGGTAGCAGCT
Organism: Pongo abelii; assembly: GCF_028885655.2. NCBI lineage: Eukaryota > Metazoa > Chordata > Mammalia > Primates > Hominidae > Pongo > Pongo abelii. Next base: position 55,800,121 of record NC_071991.2, read on the forward strand.
GCTCCAGTGAGATACACATGGGGAGAGCTGTTGCTGCAGCAACATGGGGGTTTCTGATGACCTTGCAATGGGGTATGGGTGGAAGCCCCAGGCAAGTGATGTGAAGGTCAAGTAGAAATTGAGAAAATAGAGCTTGTAAGAGGGAGGTTTGATGGAGAAATGAAAGCAAATGGTGGCAATACAGGGAGACAAGGGGTTGAGGGAGAGAAAAGACACAGAGGCTTCAATTTGGTTATCATCGTCATTACCTTTGCCAAACCACTTGCCATGTCCCTGGCCTCCCTCTCTCCCAAGGCACTCTCCCTACTTGCTGGTACAAAATGCAGATTTATCACAGCCAGATGGAGATGCTTTCCTGGTTGACAATCTCCTCTTTTATTATTCACACACTTCCTCCCCTGCTTTCTTTGGAGACAACCTCACCACCACTACTTCTATTCAACCTAGAGGCCTGTCTCTCCTCCCCAGACATTTGCCTTCCAGTAGCTCCCTGCCTCTTTACAAATTATTTTCATCAAAGGAACGTTTTCCTGGCCTTCCTCCAGAAGAAGCCCTTTTGGGTATTCATTTGTTCGTCCAACAAATATTTACCCAGAGCTTACGCCCTAACTGGCACAAAATAGTGCACTAGACATGGGCGCAGATATAAAGGCAAGATGCAGAATCTAACCACAGGAATCAGTTAGGAGAAGAAATAAGACATCAACTTATTCATTCATTCAATGAGCACTGACTGCCTGCTGGGTATCCGGCCCCTGGCCACATGTACATATCACAATAACACAAGGTAGAAAGCAGAGTGTTATAAGGGCAAGATCAGATCTAAAGTGCTGCTGGAATGGAGGGAGAAGATTATTTTACTCAGTTATTTCTTAATAGTTATTCCTTTATTCATCTCCTTCCTGAAGAGGTTATCTCTTAGAGAAGGAGAAAATTTAGATATATCCCCAGTCAGCTCTCCACTCTTTCCATTTAGAAGAGCCAGCATTTTCTCCTACTATAATGACATATTTTTTGGTGCATCTTGAGTTCACTGTGGGCATTTGTGTCTCTTCAGATATACGATGGTTGTGGCAGTGACAGACAAACCTCTCATTAAAGCAACCCATAGATCATGGCCCTGGCGTTGTTATTACTGGAAAGCCAAGAAATATTTTTTTGGCCATAGTATATTTGGAGTCAAGTAGTCCTGAAGCAGAGATGGAAGAGAAGGTGGGGTCTTCCACTTAAAGTGGAAAGGAATTTTTAAGTGCCTGGTTATTCCAGATTCTGGGATAGGCCCCTTCCATACATTATCTGGGATCTTTATAACTTTCCTGAATCATCTCTCCATCCATTCATCTGTTCGTCCATCCATCTAACCATCCAGCCACCCAACCATCCACTCATCCATCTACCCATCCATTCTTTCAGCAAATACTTATGTGCCAGGCATTGTACCACAGGATAAAGATATAGCTGTGACCAAGGCAGGTCCAGTCACTGCTTTCAAGGTGCCTTTGGTCCAGCAACAAAGGCAAACGAACATCAAACAAGTGATTGTAAGAAACTACAAAAAGCATTGTGAAAGATAAAGTTCAGGGTGCCCAGGAAGCATGGAGCAGAGGTCCCTGAAGGCATGTGTTTTTATCTCTTAGAAATGGACTTTGTCATCTGTGTGTACCCAGTGCCTAACTTGGGATCAGGAATGGAGTGATAAAAGAGATTATAGTCACCTTCCCAAGGCCACATGGTTGGTGAAAAAGTAGAATTCAAATCCAGATCTGATTGGCTCTGGAGTCCATTGATTTTTCTCCCTATGACCCTAGTCCCATAGGGGGAATCAGCAGTACGGAAGCTAAAGTGAAATTTTCAGTTCTTTCTTATGTCTGGTCTGCTTCAATGATAGAACATGGTTTGAACATTGTAGAAAACAGCACTAGAGAATTAGAAAAAACTCATGACATTATTTAATTTTCTGCCACCTTTTAGAACAAATAAAATCTCACTAACTGAGATGCCCCCCTCCCTCTCTGCCTCCCATCCTTCTCTCCTCCCTCCCTCCTTCTGTCCCTCCCTGTTCTTCCTCAAGGACCCTCTGCATATCAGGTACTACCTGCAACTCTTCCCCAGATTTCATTGTCAATAGAGATACTATTGATACTATTGATCTCTATTCATAGAGATACAGTGCTCAGTGCTGGCCTGGCAACAAATGGGCTCTCTGACCTAGCACAGTCATTTCTCGCAACTGGCACCGTCCATAACTATTGGTGCAGTTAATATAATTGTAGTAATTCATATCAAAGATGGGCATGTCGGCAGCCAGTCACTCTGGCCCATGCTTGCCACATCCTTGTTTGTCTTACAGGCTGAAATCAGAGCCCGCTGCAGTGGAACTGGACTATCAGAGGGCCACCGACTGTACCTCCACACGTGAAGGAGGGAGCTCTAGAGAGGGGAAGGATGAGAACAAGGCAGAAAACCGTGCTCTTGTCAATAACCAAGAAGAATCTGAAAGATGACAGTGGGTTTCTTGCCCCAGCTCCACTCTCAGTTCTGGGTGATTTTGGGCTACTCCCTCAACCTTGACCCACATGGGCCTCGGTTTTCCCATCTGTGAATATAGAGACGGGGCTAGACACTCAGTAAGCGCTCTCCTGGTGGGAAGCTCCAGGACGGCTTCGATTCTCAGTCTCCTAGCAGCTGCATTCTCCTACCCAGACCCTGTGATTGAAGCTGTTTGACATGACTCAAAAGTTCTAAGGCAGCATGTGGGTGCCAGCAGTTGCGGTGAAGCCATTCTTCCTTCCTTAAGGAAACAAGTGCACCCTTTATGTGCCAGGGAATTACCTACATGTCCCATATATGTGCTGAGAATTAGTCTAAATGAGGACATGCTTTATGCCAAAACACACTCCTGGCCTGTGAGGGAAACTCAGTAGGTGAACTCCTATCCTCTATCTTGTCCTGTATTTTCTCCCTGGGGAGACGGGAGCAATTTGTCTCTTGGCTTTGTGCCAGCCCGTAGGAGCACTATCCAGGTGGTACACAGTTACCTTCCTGGTGGTCTAGCTCTGCAGCACCTGGAGGACAGTTAAACCTGCTTAATTTGGGGGCTCAGTGGTTAGCAAGCACACCTGGCTAATAGCCTTCCTGCCTGCCCTTACTAATGAAAGTGCCACTTCAGCCTGGGCCTGCTCTGCAATGTTTGATTTGTTTGTTCAGAACAGGGCTGCTAAATATTGAGGCCCCCCAAGCAACCCCCCGCAGAAGGCAGTGTGCATTTTCCTGATGAGATCCTCCCCCAAAAGATTTCTGAATATAAAAACTTTTCATAACATAAACGAAATGGTCAGATATTTACTCATAATACTTAATTCAAATAGGTATATATACCTGAATTCATTAATTCAGTTATTTGTACAAATTAAAACTCATGCTTAAAATAATACACAAATTTAGAAATATTGCTTTCTTCAACTCAATTTCATGGAACAACTTTAATTTTTCTACATGTATATTTTAGCTTCAAATGATTTTTAGTCATCTAAGACATTTTTTCCCACAGCACGTCACGCTTGCTTGTTCCTTAATCTTCTGAAAGAAAAAAAATTGTAAAGTCCCTGTCCAATGCTGCCATTGGACACTTTATCCACTCACAGTCACACTTTCACATTATATAAGAGCAGCTGGCTTTTATTCATCTTGAAGGCGGTCTCCACAACATAGCCTTATTATATTGCTATATTGGCATATATATTATATTGTTATATAAGGTATTGTTATTATTGTTATTTCTTTTGAGTCGGAGTTTCATTGTCACCCAGGCTAGAGTGCAGTGATGCAGTCTTGGCTCACTGCAACCTCCACCTCCCTAGTTAAAGTGATTCTCTTGCCTTAGCCTCCCAAGTAGCTGGGATTGCAGGCACGTGCCACCACGCCTGGCTGATTTTTGTATTTTTAGTAGAGACAGGGTTTCACCATGTTGGCCAGGCTGGTCTTGAACTCCTGACCTCAGGTGATCCACCCGCCTCAGCCTCCCAAAATGCTGCGATTATAGGCGTGAGCCACCGCACCCGGCTAGCATTTTTATAATATGGCTAACAAAAAACAGTATTGTTATATTGCTTTTTAAAGTGATCTTTTAAAATGTGCTATGGAATACTATGAAGGCACAAAAAGGAATCAGGTGGCTAATATGGAAAGCTCTCCAAGATGTTCAATTTTAAAAATGAAGCACAGCTTGGGGTTTCAGTACATGAAACAGGTCTGGAAGAGACTGCTAAGGGCTGAGGTTGTGTCTGCCTGCAGAGGAGATCTGGGTGGCCAAGGGTCAGGAGAGAGAGCGAGATTTGGTTTTCACTGATATCCTTTTATATCATTTACATTAAAAAAATAGTGTAGCAAACTTTTTAAAAGGTTGTTTACAATTACATTTAGCACTTGTAATATAAATATACCTAGGTTAAATTTCTTAGCTTCCTTTTTTAAAAATGATTCCATTAAGTGACCACTACAAAGGTCCAAAACTATCCCTGATTAACTTCATTTCAAGTCTATTGTGACTTTTCCAGAATGTCATTGAGGGTTCAAAATAAATTAACTGAGTAATCCAATAGTATGACAGGATTTGTATAAAATAAAATCTAAGATAACATTCCTTTTGAGAAAGATAATTTTGACAGATATCATGTAGATACCTTAGCCTTTATTAATAGTCTTTCATTACGTTAAGTTGTTAGATGTTTTGTATGCAGTGTCTTATTTATTACTCATAACCAGGGCTGGGTGTGGTGGCTTATGCCTGCAATCTCAGCACTTTGGGAGGCTGAGATAGGGGGATCACTGGAGGTCAAAAGTTCAAGACCAGCCTGACCAATATGGTGAAACCCTGTCTCTACTAAAAAATACAAAAATTAGCCAGGCATGGTGGCACTAGCCTGCAATCCCAGATATTCAGGAGGCTGAGGCATGAGAATTGCTTGAACCTGGGAGATGGAGGTTGCAATGAGCCAAGATTGCATCACTGCACTCCAGCCTGGGTGACAGAGCAAGACTCTGTGGCAAAAAAAAAAAAAAAAAACAAAACAAAAAACTCACAACCAGCTTATAAAACAAGTATTATTAGTCCCATCGTACAGGCGAATAAACAGAGGAATAGTGAGGTTGCCCAGAATCACATAAATAATCACATATATTAATCATACAGTGAAACTGAATATTCAAATCTAGCATTGTCTGGCTCTGAAAAGCAGACTTTTTTCATTACAAAATTCTGTCTCTCATACTGGACCCTGCAATGTCCTAGGACTGCACATATATTAACACACTTCATTTCCAAACAGCACTGTGAGGTGGGTACTCTTAACCCATTTTACAGACTTGGAATCTGAAGCCCACAGAGGATGGTGCCTTGCCCAAAGTTGGCCAACTCATTTGTATCCCATAAGAATAAATTATGGCCAGTAACATGTACACCCAATAGTCATCTTGGGAAGACTGACCTATCATATTTTATCGTAACAATCAAACTCATTTATATCACAACATTCAAGCTGTTACTTCAGTCTCTCTGTAAGTATATTAAGCCTGCCTTCATCTATTTCCAGCCTAAACCTTACCCCTTACCGTAAGACCAGTAAAAATAGATGGGGTCCAGTCAGGCTGTCTAGTTGGCTCTGATTCTTGAAGCCTCCTGAGACTGGGAGCCTCCAGTTTTCCTCTCCTTCTGGGTTTTGGTGTTCTGTGGTTTCTTATCACTTGCTTTAAAAATAACTTCTTTCAGGGAAAATATTTCTAAAGATCACACGCGCTGCATTAGCAACACTTCAGACACCTCATCAACCACACCACAGAGCAACAAACAGCACAGGAAGCGTGTCTGTGATGTACAGGAAGAAGCAAGAGTAAAGACCCAACAGCTGAAGCAATCCCTCACAACCTGCAAGATGCTAACTGAAAGCTCCACATTAAGCTCTGCATTAGCATGCATTTATCACTTCCAGGCCAAATGCTTGAACAAATGTATGCAGGAAGGAAAGCCTTCCTGTCACCCCATGGCAGCCTGGGTGACAGCATCAGTAGGTCTATGATTAAAGGGTTAAGAGTAAGGCAAACAACAAGTGGTCCCAATGATTTCCGCAAGAGAAAGTATTCACATGACATAACAGAGTGAGAAGAATAGACCCCCTCTCCGCACTCTGCTGTTATCTGAGTGTTGCATGTCTTCATAGAGTTGAGGACAGTTGTACTGCGTGCTGGCAGCAGTCATATCCTCTTGCTGTTTGCACAGTGGGACATTTGTCTTCCTAATCGCAGCATGTGAAAGTTCCTGCTTCCACTACCAGAGTCTGAAACTAAAATTAAAACAAACCTTTCCTTAATAGTTAGCTCCTGTCTGAGGCTGTTTGTACTGGTACCCTCTGTTTATCTATTTTCAGCAGCACAGTCATAAGGAGGAATTGTATATTTACACACCTGTGCCTTTATAAAAGATCATTTGTTCATGTTCTCCTCTGTCCATTTAACAAACATTTACCCATCACTCCATTCCTGATCCCAAGTTAAGCACTGGGTACACACAGATGACAAAGTTCTTTCCCTGAAGCAGCACCCAATCCTAGAGGGGAAGCAAGCAGAGGGGAGTCTATGAAGGAGTGCATGCAAGGGTGGTGGATGCCGGAAGACAGGAGCCAGATTCCTGGTAGGGGTGAGTGGGAAGCTAACGAGGAAGACCTCACAGAGGAGATGACATTGGAGCTGGGCAGTGAAGGATGAGTAGGAGTTTGCCAGGCCCTGTGCCAGGGAGGGAGAGAAAGGTGGAGGTGAAAGGGTTGGAATGTTGTTTTCACTTCAAGCATTCTGAGAAGCAAGGAGACTTTCTGGTTTGCATGTCAAGGTTTTTTTTTTTTTGAGACAGAATCTTGCTCTGTTACGCAGGCTGGAGTACAGTGGCACAATCATGGTTCATTGTAAACTCAGACTCCTGGGCTAAAGAGATCCTCCTGCCTCAGCCTCTGGAGTAGCAAGGACTACAGGTGTGCAGTACTATGCTTAGCTAATTAAAAAATTTTTTTTGTAGAGACAGGGTCTCACTATGTTGCAGGTTGGACTTGAACTCCTGGTCTCTAACTCCTGGGCTCAAGAAATCCTTCCACCTTGGCCTCCCAAGAAGCTAAGACTACAAATCCATGCTACCACACCCAGCTAATTTTTAAATTTTTTTTTGTAGAGACAGAGTCTTACTGTGTTGCTCAGGCTGCACTTGAACTCCTGGGCTCAAGAGATCCTCTCACCCTTGACTCCCGAAGTGCTGGGATTACAGGTGTGGGTCACCATGCCCAGCCTCAACGGTGTGTTTTCCCACAATGGATAGTTAACCATTTTTATTGGGAGTCAGTTCCTCAACAAAAGCCATCTTTCAGTACCTGTCTTACATAGCCATATACTGGAGGGTCAGGCAACCTTTCAAAGCTGACAGATTTCAGGCTTGCAATCTGTCAGAGGGCAATGAGAGGGCCACAAGGGAAATTCTCCAGGAGGAATCTGCTGTCCCACCTTCTCTTGTAGGCAAGCGGCCTGTTAGCTCTTGCTGCTCACGGAAAAACTCCCATCACAACTGTCCCCAGTGAGTATCTTCTGGCTTCTGGAAGAATGAAGAGGTGTGAGTCCCATTGCAAAGCTACCCTACTGGAGCTGTCCGTGTGTCCCCTCAGTTTTCCCTGGCAGCTTTACTCTCCTCAGCACCAAAGCAGAGCCAAATGCTTGTACACACCAGGTGCTCAATAAATGTTTGTTTGCTCAACCCACTGGGTGACCACTATTAAAGTGGAGGAAGAAAACTAAGATTCTCTTTAGGAATGTCTGCACAGCCATCAGTACTGCTTTTTCAGTGCGCGGTGCAACTGAGGCAAATCATCTCCACTGTTCACAATGTTGACGGGACTAGTCAGGCACAAGCTGCCAGATCTGATTAAAGAGGAAAAGAACAATCGAGTTTATTGTAAGTCTCCTTCCTCGCCAGGATTTGCAGAGTGCCTTACCTGACACATGCAGGCTCTAGTACAGACTACCAACCAGTATGGTGAGGATCTGGCTGTCAACACTCAAAAACTAGAAAAGGAAAAAGCAAAGAAAACAGCCAGAAATGACTAGATTTGGATTCCCCAAATAACATACTGAAAGGTCCTTTATCCTCAGTGTTTGTGTCTGCTGAAGAAGCACTTACTGAGAGCTTCCTATGTCCACAGCTTCATGCCCTCTATGGCAGGAAGTGGGTGCTCCTCTCTGGGCCTTATCAGACCATTTATACCAACTAGTAGTAATGTCTGAGATCAAGAAACTGAGCCTCCAGCAAAGGCTGTTTTTAGGTTTTCATATGCAACCTTTGGCTTTTCAGGAATTGGTTCTATTTTCAGAATTAATCTGTTACATTGCAATAGGCATTTCTACTGGGCCCAGCACCATGACAGAGAATGCATGAGTGACTCCATATTGTTCCACTCCCGTAAGTACCACTACACTAAATAGATGGCTCCAGAAAGAAGGCATGCTCTGTTCTTGACCACCACTGAAATGTTTACTGATGATTTTAGATGCCTTTTTAGATGACTTTTATGTCACCAATATTTTCAAAACTATTATATTCAACCTATTCAACAGGTATCCACTGATTAAGATAACTTACCTCTCAACGCTTAGGAAATGAATCATTCCAGGTGTCAATAACGTCTTAGAAACAATGCAAACACTAAGTATACAAATACACTCCTGCACATCTTCCTGTCCACACGTGGAGGGGTATTTCTGCATTTGACCTTCCCACTCCACCCTAGTCCTTTGACCCTAGCCTTTACACTTAGGGGACAGAGTCACAACAAGCATGAAACTTCCTTTTTTATTTGTTTGTTTGAGACAGGGTCTGGCTCTGTCGCCCAGGCTGGTGTGCAGTGGTACAATCACAGCTCACTGCAGCCTTGAACTCCTGAGCTCAAGTGATTCTCCGACTTCAGCCGCCTGAGTAGCTAGAACCACAGGTGCACACCACTGCACCTGGCTAATTTTTAGAACTCTTTGTAGAGATGGGGTCTTACGATGTTGCCCAGGCTGGTCTTGAACTCCTGGGCTCAAGCGATCCACCCACCTTGGGCTTCCAAATTGCTGGGATTACTGTGCCTGGCTGAAACTTCTAAAACCATAGAATTCCACACAGAATTACATTAAGAATGTTTCTGATTTTTCACCTTTGTGGCTTTGTGATGTCAAATTGCCATGACTTGATATGCCAACATTTTCTACACTCATCATGTGGGGTAAAATAGTCACTGTGAAATTGAATTTAGGCTCCCAGCACTTTGGGAGGCCAAGGCGAGTGGGTCACTTGAGGTCAGAAGTTTGAGACCAGCCTGGCCAACATGAAGAAACCCTGTCTCTACTAAAAATACAAACATTAGCTGGGCATGGTGGTGAGTGCCTGTAATCCCAGCTACTCAGGAGGCTGAGGCAGGAGAATCGCTTGAACCAGGAGGCAGAGGTTGCAGTGAGCCAAGATCACGCCACTGCACTCCAGCCTGGGCAATGGAGGGAGACTCAGTCTCAAAAAAAAAAAAAGAAATTGAATTTATCATTTGACTTTTGAGATGTATTTAATCTTTTCTTATAGCAAGGTGGTCAAATCCATTGATTGTCGAAAGCCAGGTAATCTTCAAAATGTCCAGAACTGCAGGACTCCATGCACACAGCACTGCGCATTTTCTATCATCATCTACCCTTTTCTCACCAGCTCACACACACTCATCTTGTCCCTGACTCTCAGCCATTACTGTTGAAAATCCAGAACTCACCACTATGAAAGATACTGCTTCCGGCAGCCACTGGTTTATGGGTGGGTTGGGGTGAGGGTGGAGCATAAATTGGAAAACCAGAAAGAAGTCTCCAGCTGGAGAAGAAATCAGCCAGGAAAGCGCTAGTGGTAGGAATAGACCATGTTCAATATGAAACCGTGCCATGATTTCCTGAATTTAGAGCAGCATTCTGCCCCTAATTCCCAAGTCTGCTAGCGCATTATGTTCATCCAACCTGCTTCCAGTTTTTATTTTTAAAACTATACAAATAGAATGGGCTAACTTAAAGCAATCAATTTCATCTGTAGTTCTTTTTTGGATCCTTTTTCCTCAAGAGACCCCAATTTCTTCCTGAAATGCTCTTAGCTGCATGTGCCTCTCCCACTCACTGTATCATCTCCTCTCCAAAGCGTGGTCATTTTCTGAGAACAAGACTCTGAGCAGGGCTCTGAGACATCTTTCAACAGCAGCCCTGGCATGAAGCTCTAGCGGCTGTTGGCTCAGAAAAGGGCGGGTCAGGGTATGGTGGCATAGTCCTCCACTGATGCCTGGTGTGGGACAGCCGTGGAAGATGGGATACAGAACTAGATGTGCCTCCCCTGTTCCCATGCTCCTCTGTACACCCCAGCCCAGCTCTGTTCTGCTGGGAACCTAGCATCCTTCACTTACTCTCTACTTCCTACTTCCCAGCTCCACAGACTACCACTGTCAGAGACAGAAGCATGCCTCTCCCTGAGCTGTGAGAAGGGAGAGAGGGTGGGTGTTTCTCAGCCCACTGCAGCCCATGTTTCCTTTGAATGAACATGAATACCCCATGCCCTTATCCTCACCTCCTTTCTGACTCCCTGTGCAGAGAGGACATCTTCCTAGACAGGATCCCAAGCCAAGATCGAGCCGTCATCTCCGTAGAGTACAGATGCTCCTCAACTTATGATGGGGTTATGCCCACATAACCCCATCATAAGTTGAAAATATCATCAGTCAAAAATGCATTTACTAAACCTAACCTACCAAACACCATTTAGCTTGCCTTAAACGTGCTCAGAGCACTTACATTAGCCTACCGTGGGGCAAAATCATCTCACACAAAGCCCACTTTATAACGAAGTATTGAATACTTTACACAGATGGGACATTTTGTAGACATGATGGGATGTGAAAACATAAAATATACTATCCAAAAATCACTTGGCAACACAGTACACTGTGGAGGATGGGCTGTTTACCCTGGAGACCGTGTGGCTCATGGGGAACTGTGGCTTACTGCCACTGCCCAGCATTGCGAGAGAGCGTTTTAGGGCATATTACCAGCCCGGAAAAAGATCAAAATTCAAAATTCATAGTATGGTTCCTACTGAATGCATTCTGCTTTTGCATCCTCATAGAGTCAAAAAATTGTAAGTTGAACCATGATTAGTTGGGGATTGTCTATATTAGCAGCTAGCAGCTGTATTTAGAGTGCTCTGTTCCAGGCTAAGTACTTTACAATTATCTTTCCATTTCAGCCTCCCAAGAACCCCACAGGGTAGGTATGATCATTTTCCTTACTTTAAAAAAGAGCAAACAGAGCTTCAGAGAGAAAATTGCCCCAGAAAGCCCAGCTGGTAAGGGGCCAAGCTTGGGTGGAGCTTGGACAGTCTCACACCACTGCGGGAGTTCTCAACCACTGCTCCATGAGGCTGTTTATTTTCTCCTTTGGATGGATATAAATCATATTAGAATATTGGTCTTTTTTCTTTCAGATCGCACAAGCCAAATCTTCACCCAAATTTTCTTTTTTTTTTTTTTTTGAGGCAGAGTCTCGCTCTGTCGCCCAGGTTGGAGTGTCGTGGCGCAATCTTGGCTTACTGCAACCTCCACCTCCTGGATTCAAGCAATTCTCCTGCCTCAGCCTCCTGAGTAGCTGGGATTACAGGCCCGTGCCACCACGTTCGGCTAATTTTTGTATTTTTAGTAGAGACAGGGTTTCACCATGTTGGTCAGGCTGGTCTCAAACTCCTGACCTCGTGATCCACCCGCCTCGGCCTCCCAAAGTGCTGGGATTACAGGCGTGAGCCACTGCACCTGGCCCCAAATTGTATTTCTTAGGGGAACATTGCACTTCTGTTCTTTTAACCACCCCCTGCACCCCTTCCCCCTCCCAGTCAATCCAGGGAAAAATCACTGTTCATAATCTCCCGATTTTGAAGGGAAGAACTGATTCTCCGACAAGGGGTAGTGTCTGCTTCTCCCAGGGGTCTCTTCCATGCCAGGGTGTTGACCTCTAACAACCGCACTACTTCAATTCCGTTTCCTCTGGCTTCAGGTTCAGTCAATGGAAGGCAGGGGCAGGAAAGAGGGGGTGGCGGAAGAGATGCCGGAGGTACTGCTCTCTCCCTGCTCCAGTGCTGCTGTTCAGGCAGCAGACTGGACCCCCTACGGCCACCACTGTCCCAGTTCCTCTTTTGTGGCTCTAGCTGTCCCCAGGCTCCAGTAGCACGATTTCCTCTTGTTGCCCCTCCAGGCCCAGGGTTGGGAATGGCTTCCCACTCTTGGCCACTCCCAGATGCTTCAGACTCTCTTAGTTCTCTCGATCCGCCGACACCTCTGTCAGCAGACCCTCCATTAACTGCTCTTCAACATCCCAGCTGAGTGTGCCTTCTGTCCCCACAGGGCCCTGACAGATGTCCTCTGTCACCCCCTAGACCATAGCAAAGGCTAAGACAAGACCTGAGTATGACTAAGATAACTTATTTTTTGTAGTGATCTGACTTGCTTTTCATAAACTGGAGTCAGATATGTTGCCCAAAAGGAGAGGGAACTTGGACATCCTTCTACATTTTCCATAACTCTGTCTCTGTTCCACATGGCAGTGTAGGGAGAATTTCAGGCCCACAAGCAAATTCACTCCCCACTGCGATGTTTAAATGGGTTAAACTTAGAGTATGAATAAACATTGATCCTTGCTACGTACTACATAATTTCACATCTGTAATAAACTTCCCATGCTATACCATACACCTTTAAATGGACTCACTGTATGCAAGGGGACTTTCGCCTGAGCCTCTACTTTTTCTAAAAATAAAAGCAATAACACCACCAACACTCTCCCCTTTCCTTTTCTGTGATGTATTCTGAGCACAAGCAAGGCCTCAAAGTTAAGGGGTTGTTTTCCTTTTCTTCATATAATACGCCTGCACAAAGCTGCAATTATGGAATTTCTAAGAATTTCAATGATATGTTCTTGATGCTAAATTATTACTTTGTTTTTCTAAAACACACACTTATACACAACATCCAAGAACATGAATTTGTCTCTGGAAGGTCAATCAGAGGCCAAATTTAATTTCAAAAGACAAGTTTCAGAAAGACCACCTTCATGAATTCTTCATTAATTGCAATAAATAAATAAATATCCACCTAAGCGGGGGACTCTCTTTTTCTTATGTTGTCCAATTGTGTAAGGTTCTCAGAGTTGTAACAATTCCCAACTGTACTCACACAGAAATGACCCAATCTGACCCTGTGCACTGGGATAAAGGTCAATGGTACAATATCGTGATCATCTTATACACCCAGAGCCCAGTATGAAAGCACTTTACTACGAACCACTATGTTGAATAAGGCCACTGTTATTTTACAAAAGAGACTGGGAAACATAATACATTTCAAGATGACTTTAGGATATTAACATACACTGAGGTGGAACACATTATTTCAATAAGAAATGGGTTACATCAGTAAATGTGATTAAATACATAAAATCCTATTACAACAACCTGACCAGCTGTTGACCTAGGTACTTTGAGAAACAGGGAAATATAGAAGATGATTCTTAGCTTCAAGGAGTTTATAGTCTGGTCAGGTTCGAGCATAAAAAGAGAATTAACAAGCACATGAAAATAGGTACTGAAAGGTGAGATATGAATAGTCCAGACAGTGAGAGCTCTGGGAGTTCAGAAAAGTGAGAAACCACAGAAAACTGTCATCTAGATTCCTCAAGAAAAATATTTCTTCTCTGAAAAGCAACAGTTCCTGTTTTAAGAGTTATAAGAGGAAACTTTAAATGACCTAATTCAAACATGTTTTCTTTATTGTAGAGATTTGCCGACTAAACAATATAATATTAAAACGCTTTAGGATCATCCAAACAATGATAAAAATGCACTTCTTAATCTGTTTCTGAAGTTTACAGACACACTACACATTAATTATTACTGAACTGGCAGGAAGTACACACAACTCGAGAATAGCCGGCTTTTCAGAGAGTGAGGGCGGTGGAATTACATTCTTTCCTCACCACTTTTCTATTGATCTTCTTACAGCAATTTCAGAAATGCCGCAAACAAATAATTTACACCTGATAAGAAAAGACAGGCCCAGAGAAGACAGGTGATCAAAAAATGAGAAAAATCTCTGGCTGGCCCATGTTCTATCAGGAAGGGCACACTGTCCCAATTGCTGACTTTTTTTTTTTTTTTTTTTTTGCCTTGTCTGAAGGTTTAATGCTAGTGTGGAAGATAAGGAGGAGTTAAACTCTTCCTGTCTGTTTTCTGTCAACACTCACAATTTGCCAGCCACACTACTATTTCATTTCACTGTAGTGCATAGCAAATCGTGATCAAGCTCAGTAGAAACAGAAGCCATTATTGGGTTGGGCCAATGATCTTCAAAGTGCAGAGGAGAGAGTCTCTTTTTCCTCCTCCTTTTCCCTTCCAGTCTATCTGCTGTCCCATTCATTTTGACTTATTTGGAATTGAAAAAGCAACATTTTTCAGTCTGCAATGAATAACCCCAGACAGTTGTGAAACTGCTAAAAGAATTTCATGTGGCCCTTTTAAGTATGAGCATGATTTTTCAGGTAGTTCATAATCAGTTAATGGTGCCCCAAATGATTTTTAGCTGTCATAAGCACCATGACTGTTTTCTGAATTTAGAGATGTTTCTTCAGAAATGACAGCAGTTATTGCAAAACTTTTCTTTTCATCAACAGATGGTGGAATTTCTTTTTTTAACTTCCAATTATGAAAACATGTCTCGACTTGTTATTTTAGGCTATTGTAAGCATTTGACCTCCAGCATAAGGCACACGGAGAAACAACCGTGTTTACTTGAGACTCGATTTATAAATTAGTGCGTTGATTCAGGGTCTGGATTAGCCTTTTTCTGCTGTTCCCTTTTTTTTTTTTTTTTTTTAATTCAGCAATAGTGCGTAATTTAAAATGTTAGGAAATGGTAATAAAAGAGTGAAGGTTTTTTTCCTGCCTAGTAATTATGCTTGAGTATTAAAGTTATAATATACAAAATAAAAACTATGGTTATTTAGCATTTAAAAAATTTTTTCTTCACACCATACTGTTGGTATAAAAGCCTCTTTTATACACGTATCTTTGATTATCTATCCACATGTGCATTCTCTATATAAATTCAGCCCAAGTTAAACTCTCAAAAGAAATGCGTTTGTTATATCTTCATCTCAGTCTTTTTTGGCCATTCATCAGCTTGAGACTAAGGGGAAAGAAAAAAAGACTTTGAACTAGAGTAAAATGAACTAGCCTGTACTCTTGTAAATCTAATCTAAAATGAGTGTGTACATTGGACAAGCAGTCTTGTCTAAAAAAGGAAGTGTTTGCCTAAGTTGAATAAAGAATGACCATGTAGAAAGTACGATTCAGACTTCTCGGATTCCAGATCCAAGGAGGAGGGTCACTGTTACAAGGCCGAGCAGAAATGAAGACGCTGCCCAGGATGAACTCTCTTTAAAGACTCACAGGCTGGAGTCTCAAAGAACAAGCATTTTCATGGACACTAACTACCTCTGTGCCTATGGAGTATCTCAGCTTTCTGTTCAAAACGTCTATAGAATCCATGTCTGACAATCAAACATTATGCTTTGGAGAGGTTATTTTCTCTGAAGGTGCTGATTTTTTAAACTTTTTTTTGTCTTACCCACTTTCTCTGAAAGGTTGAAAGAAGCACAAAGAAACAACATTCTGGCTACAAAATGAATAAAAAATAAATGCAAATACCAAACTGTTAAATTAACTTTAAACTTTACGATTCAAGGAAGAAATTTTAAATGTGTCAAGTTGTAGGCAGCATTTAAGGCCATAAACTGGTTATTATCCTATAGCATTTATATGGTGCTCTGGGCTCCAGATGCTTCACAACCACTAATTACACATTCCTCTGGCTACCCCAACATGGGAGCACTGCGTCATTAACCACATTTTACAGGCAAAGAATCAGGACTTAAGTGATGGGCCTCAGGTTACAGACTAAACAGAAGGTAAAAAGAAGGAATCGGATACTTAGAGTCTCCCAGTCCAAGCAGACATCTTGTTTAGGCTTATCTTGAAAATCGAAAAGAATTAAATATTGCTCCAGATATAAAATACTTTATCTCAACAGTGAGAAAACTAGAAGCTTCGGCACTCTCCAGAAGCAAAACCGAAGTCCCTGAAGCTGATCCACAGCAGTGGTCCTCAAGTGTTAGCAGACATCAGAGTCCCCTGTAGGGATTAGCAAAACATAAACTCCTGAGCCTTATCTCCAACTTTTCTGGTTCAAACAGTCTGAGATGGGGCCTGAGAATTTGCATGTTTAAAAAGTTCCTAAGGGATGCTGATGTCAGTGGTCTGGGGAGCTCACTTCTGTGAAACCGACCTTCTACTTCACCTCAAAGCCCTTTCTCATACACCTCAGGATCATCCCTCTCTCCAGCATTATTTCCACACTGGTGCTTCCCTTCCTGTTGGCTTTGCTTTCCAGCTTCCTCATCCCTGACTTAAGTCAGATGTCCTATAGGCAGAAATGATGCCATGTAGCAAGGTGATTAATAGCCTTGGTTCTCAGATATATCAGGTTGCCTCCATTCATCTCAAGTTTAAGTACTTCCATTGGTATACTTGTAAAATGGGATAGAATAATATCTATCCTATAGGATTAATTTAAGGGTTAATTGAGGTAACCCAGTAAAGCACTGGATACCTAGCATGGAATAAGAGCTCATTCATAATTATTATTATCAGTACATATTCATCCAACAAGCATTTGTGGAACACCTATTATACTCTATGAAGGATCATGGAGGTAGAATGACAAGTCTGATCCCTGCTCTCAAGGAGTTCAATATCTAATTTTTGAGCCAGATGGGGTCCTCAGAGTCATCTATGATATTACACTACATGGACACTACTAAGACAAGCCCATTAGTAGGAAAAGACAAAACAAACCAAACAAGACAAAGCAACAACAAAAACCTTTCTTCAAATGAAAGCTTAGGCAGAAGACCAATAGGTAAGTATGGAGCTGCTCTGGGTGAACAGGGACAAGGGAGGACAGGATGTCCCTCCACATCTCCATCCTGCCTCTCCCCAGGCTTCCATGGGATGCAGCTCTTTAGAAAATCAAACAATTGGCCAGGTGCAGTGGCTCACACCTGTAATCCCAACACTTTGGGAAGCCAAGGTAGGCAGATCACAAGGTCAGGAGATCAAGACCAGCCTGGCCAACATGGTGAAACCCCGTCTCTACTAAAAATACAAAAATTAGCTGGGCATGGTGGCACTCGCCTGTAGTACCAGCTACTCGGGAGGCTGAGGCAGAAGAATCACTTTAACCCAGGAAGCAGAGGTTGCAGTGATTCGAGATTGCGCCACTGCACTCCAGCCTGGCAACAGAGTGAGACTCCATCTCAAAAAAAAAAAAAAATCCAACAATCATTTCTCTAAAATCGATGAAGCTAAGACCCAAACAGGTGACGTGACTTGCATATAGGACACACAGCCAACTATAGTGGTAAAGATGGGATAAGATTAGGAGAAAGTATCTTAGAATCACGTGCTGGGAATGACCTTACAGATGATTTAAAGTTGATCCAACGTTCTCATGTTATAGAGAAGGATACAGAGGTCTCACAGTCTATTTAGAAGCAGATCATGAAAATATGGTCCAGTTTTCCTAACTCCTAATTCAAGTTTTTTTCAGCTACATCTCTTCTCACTTCAGTTCCTGCAAACATACTCCAAGATGGAGCCTTCCCCCCAAAGAAAACAGGGGTGGCTCTTCACCATTCAGTGGTGCCAGGTACAGTGTCCTGGGAAGGAAACATTTTTCAGACCAGCCATAAGTGAGCAATTCAGGGTGTTTTCCTTTAAAAGCCATACACACTCCTGCAACTGCATAGGCTGAGTTAGCAGCTTTGCAAAGATATTAGCACCTCACTGGTTGTATTATGTTTCAAAGTATAACCCTTCTCAGAGGTACTCCCATTTTAATAAGACTCACTTAAAGACTGAAAGCAACATTTGAAAGAATTTTGTGAGGCTCAGAACCAGGAGAACATCAAAGAGGCCTGAGACAACTGGCTGCCTTTCATAGTGTGGTGCTGATGGAGGTCAAAAAGAGCGCTCAATTCCTTTTCTAGCTGCCACCGGCTTTCCTGCTAAGGAGGAGTGCCTTTGGATTGCCAAGGACAAAACAAAGAAAGCAGACCCCAAGGCATGATGAATGGGTAGGAGGAAAACACCTACTGCTCCAAATGAATTCAAATCTCACATCTGGGCAAACTCTATCATGGGCTTAGAGGAAAATCAAATGACATGGCCAACCTGCTGGGAGAGTCTGTTGAGGAAGACATGATCCATCAGAGCAGGACAGAATCAAGGAATTAGGCAAATGCCTACAATTTTTAAAAGGGAGAAAAGGAGAATTCTCAAAGGTACAGGTGGCTCAGCTAGAAATTGATCCCAGAAATAATAATGGATAGACTATAAAGGGAGTCAAAAACGGTGGTGCCCTAGGAGCCAACCCAATCCACAAACCTGAGAGACCAGAGAAAATGAAGTTGACAAGGGGGACTTCAGCAAAGCATTTTAGACACAGAGACAGGTACATCAATAACTTGATGATTGACAATTATAGAGTTACAAAGGGCATGTATTAGTTGATAGAAAAGTATTTCTTGTTCTTATCCCAGGGAATATTTAATCAAAAGCAGGGAGCATTCTTATCAAAACTATCCATGTACAGTGGATCAAATTAAACTTCACTATATTTACAAGACATAAACCCTTTACTCTTTCTAGAATAAATGCCCAGAAGCTTGGATTACCACCTGCAGGGGGTGGTTAATATATTAGACAGCAAAACGTGGATTTAAAAAGACCTGAATAGCTTGGCACCAAATTCAATAAAATTTTCAGTTGAGAGATAGATGTAACTTTCTGCCAAAAATTTAAAAAAAAAAAAGTCACAGCTGATGTTAGAAGACACAATCTAGCAGGGGTACATATGGTACAGATGCAGAGATTGTCAACAGTGTCACTCTAATAGTAATGAAATAGGTTTTGCAAAAATTCTATCAGTGAGAAAAATTGTAACAGTGAGCTGAACTAACCCATCCCCCATCTTGCCTTTCCCTAAATTATTCCTGGGCTTTTGGGCCAAGCGGACTTTGAGAGACATTTAGGCTATGGTTTAAACGATGAAAGGTCTCCCGCAAAATTCAATCACTTTTATAAAGCTAATGGGAGGCCATCAGGCTGTGTGGAGGAGAGGTGCATCCGTGCTGCTAAAGTGCAGGTGTAAACGATTGTCAGCCATGATTCCAGAAGCTGTAAGATATGCAACTTCAACTACTCCTGCAAATAGCATCACTATTGTAGAACCTAAGATGGGCCTTTTGAGGTATCTTTCCAAGTGTTTTGAATGTCTTGACACTTATGGCTCCAACTGGACCCACCAACCCCATTCCTGTGCCCGCCCCCACCCTCCCAAAAGTAAAGTGATTCAACCCACAGGAGGACAGCTTCAACCCCCTATAATTTTTTTTTTTTTTTTGAGACGGAGTCTCACTCTGTCGCCCAGGCTGGAGTGCAGTGGCATAATCTCTGCTCACTGCAAGCTCTGCCTCCCGGGTTCACACCATTCTCCTGCCTCAGCCTCCCCAGTAGCTGGGACCACAGGCGCCTGCCACCATGCCCCGCTAATTTTTTTGTATTTTTAGTAGAAATGGGGTTTCACCATGTTAGCCAGGATGGTCTCGATCTCCTGACCTCGTGATCCACCTGCCTCAGCCTCCCAAAGTGCTGGGATTACAGGCGTGAGCCACCGCGCCCGGCCTCAACCCCCTATAATTTCATCTCTGCCTCAACCAATGAGCAGCAAGCCCAGCCACCCCCACCCCTTCCCCTAAACTGCCTTTGAAAAACCCCTAACTCAGGAAGTTTGATGAGATGATTTAAGTATGAACTCCATCTCCCACGTGGCGAGGCGGCCTCATGTCTATTAAGCACTTTATTTACTACAATGCTGTGGTCTTTCTTTATGCAGCAGGCAGGAAGAACCCCTCAGGCTGTTACAGTAAACTATGACAAAGCTACCAAAAACTCTATAATCTTAGGCTGTGGTAGCAGAATAATGAGGTGGCCATCTGCTTTGGTCAGACTACCTGGAGTGTAGTTCTGGGATTGGAATACTTCTGGAGGAGAGGATTCAAAACCTCATCATGTAAGACACAGCTGAAGAAAGTTGAGTGAGCAATGTCTCTGAGTGAGCACGGTGTCCGTCTTCAAACATCTGAAAGGTCAGATGTTGATGTGCTCTGCGAAGTCCAAGGCTGCAGAGAAGAAGAACCAGTGCCAACACAAAGAAGCACTTTCTTTTTTCGTGGGGGGAACGGGGGGATGGATTCTTACTCTGTGGCCAGGATGGAGTACAGCGGCACAATCTTGGCTCAACTGCGACCTCCGCCTCCCAGGTTCAAGCATTTCTCCTGCCTCAGCCTCCCAAGTAGCTGAGACCACAGGTGCATGCCACCACACCCAGCTAATTTTTGTATTTTTAGTAGAGATGGAGTTTCACCATGTTGGCCAGGATGGTCTCTATCTCTTGACCTCGTGATCCTTGGCCTCCCGAAGTGCTGGGATTATAGGCATGAACCACCGCACCCAGCCACAAGGAAGCACATTCTAGTGGTCTCCAAAAGTTGCTTCAGGAGGTAGGTCGTTCCCCATTACAAGAAGCTGTTAGGCATGGCTACACAGTGCCTCCCAAATCGAGGCGTGTCTATCCTCTAACTCTAGGCTGTCCCTGACTAGGATAGTGTTGACCTGACTATATTTGCAGTAAATAATTCCTTTGTGGAATAAAGACTTAGGACTTCATATGACCAGCTGAAAGAGCTACTTCTATGAGCCACAGAACCGTATTGAAATCCCAATAAAGTCAGTGTAATTATATGTTGGCATTATAGAGAGCTTTCATCTATGGAGCTCAGGGCATTTTCACACCAATTATTGCTTTTTATCTTCACAATACTCCTACTAGGTGAGGAGGAGGAGGAGTAGGAAGAGGAGGAGGAGAAAGAGAAGTTTTATTTTGCCCATTTTGTAGCTGGAGAAGCTTGGGCAGATTTGGCAAAGGCTATTGCATCATCACAGGGGTGTAGGGTTTGGAATTTGTAACCTGGTTCTTTACCAATCTCTATTGTCATGGGTTAAAGCTACATCCCACCTTTCTGCAGGACACTGTCCCTGCTACAAAGCATTTGAAAGCAACCATAATCAAGGACTGAGGCCACACATTTCGTTCCAGGGAAGGCAGAGACCTGCTGGTGGAGACAAACAGAGCCTTTAGGAACGATGTGAGAAAAGCCATTTAGCCCCTAGGAGTGGTGACTGACAAAGCCAGTTTGAATAGCCCTTTACCTCATATTACCTCATTTTCCTCAATTATCTGAGGGGTTGATAATTCTCTGGGATGGGAAGCGGATCCAAAATGGCTTTTAACAACACATGAAAATATCCAAGGGCTAAGAGCACTCTATTTTATGTTTCTATTATGGTATTTAACACAGTATGCCTTAAATTAGATTGGCAAATGTCTCTCTGACTAATCCATAAGATCTGCAAAGGAGGTGTTAAACCTTCCTTGTCTGTCAGAAGGTATAGAAAAGTGGGTTCAGCTGGGCACGGTGGCTCACGCCTGTATCCCAGCACTTTGGGAGGCTGAGGTGGGCGGATCACCTGAGGTCAGGAGTTCGAGACCAGCCTGACCAACATGGAGAACCCCTGTCTCTACTAAAAATACAAAATTAGCCAGGCGTGGTGGTGCATGCCTGTAATCCCAGCTACTTGGGAGGCTGAGGCAGGAGAATTACTTGAATCCGGGAGGCGGAGGTTGTGGTGAGCCAAGATTGTGCCATTGCACTCCAGCCTGGGCAACAAGAGCGAAACTCCATCTCAAAAAAAAAAAAGAAGAAAAGATAAGACTGTTCAAGCATTGTCCCTGAAATTAGATTGCTGGAGTTCAAATCCCAGCTCTACTACTTATGAGCTGGGTGACCTTGGGCAAGTGGGTCACCTGCTCTGTGCCTGGCTTCCTCATCTATAAAACGAGGATCACAGAAGTATATCCTCCCTCAGAGGATGGCTGTAAGGAATAGACCAGCTTACCTATTAGTGCCCGGCCCCTGGCGTGTGAGTACCATGTGAGTCTCCATTTTCACTCTATAGACTGCTGAGCACAGCAAGCTCTTAGCATGGTGGCTGAAACAAATCTATTCTCTCTTCACCTGCAATAAGATCTTGGGTTGTCTGCACAAGAGGGACAATATTAGAAAAGCATGTATAAATGAAATGCACAGATAACCCAGAATCTTAATTTCTGAAAAAATTTTCAACTATTTTCTGCAATGTAGCTTTGCAACCAGAACTGCTAACAATCTGTAAGCATCTTCCCTAGACCGTTTTGTAAGATAAATAGTGAGGTTTTAAAGCGATCTCATTCTCAAGGAAGTTTTAAAAGAAGCCACTTTAGAATGTCCCATGAGGGAGAAATTTACCAATTGCTCCTAGTACTAGACCTCATTTTAAGTGATTCAGATTCTGGTGCCTGAGAATAAATCGAGGTGGGACCCATGTGGTCTCTATGCCTGCAGCAGATTCACCTTTGCAAACAGGATATGAGGTAAAAGGAAGAAAGAACACATGAGAACACTGGAGAGAACGGACCAGGTGGCTACCACCTGACAGAAAAAGATGTTCCCTCATCCTGGAAGGAGTACCAGGAGAAAGAGAAAGAAACCATGCAAGGATAGAACCTCAGGGAAATAGGCATCTAGTGTGGGTGACAAGACAGTTTGATAACAAGATTTGGGAACAGTCATTAATATTACTACTATTCCAATTAGCATCTGGGGTCCAACTAGCTGTTAGATGTGAGTGAGGAACGATGCCATATCCTAGAAATTGCTCTGTTGGTTTTGATGTTTCTTTCATATTTACTCAGCTTTCTCTCTTTCCATAAAGAGAATTTTTTATAATAAAGTTGCAGAAAATGTGTGATCACAAATCTGTGGGGAGGCCATCAAAAAGCCACCTTGGCAAACCTTTGCAAGGATGCCCTTGTTATTCAGACCTGCAGGGCTCTGTCAACCTGATTAGCACCCCCCTGCAGGGGGTGAGGGGGTGACAAATGGATATCTTCCCTTGAGACAGAGACTGCAAAAATTAGAAGCCACAGTTTGGTGGCTCTTGGACCCAATTCTCCTGTGTCTCAAGTTCATGTTGTCACTCGGCATGGTGGTTAAGAGCTCTGCTCTGGTCTGACAGACGACATGTGGTTCTAATCTAGTTCTGCCACTTTCTGGTTTTGACCCTGGGAAAATGCTTTCACTTCTCTAAACCTCTGTTGCTTCCTCTTTAATAGAGAAATCTATTGGACCTACCCCTCAGGGAGACTGGAAGGATTCAGTGAGCTGATGTAAGTGCTGAACAGAGTTCCTCACTGAATATTGATGACCAGCATCCTACTCATCAATTCCCCACTTTACACATATTTTTTCTAGTAAAGAGTCACAAAAATGCAGAAATAACCAAAAGCCAGGGCCAGTGAGGTCGGGAAGTGGAAGGAGCACAAAGGCACTGGTCACGACAACACTGGCTCATTCACTGTGAAAAAGCTAGATGTGACGAAGGGCTTGGTGCCACTCAGTTCCAAAGTAAACAAATGCCCAGATGAGCCACGGCCCTGTAAGAAGATCCCAACACTGCAATATTGTGAACAGACAGCCTCAGGCACCCATGGGAGTGAAGAGAAATGCTGGAAATAAAGTAGCTTTGTGGAAATGGAAGCCAACTCAGGAGCGCTAATCTGACAGCGAAATCTCATGCTATCCTGGTGTTATCTTCTATCAAAAGAGCTCCTGGACCCTTTGACCTTATATCAAATATAAATCAACAATTTTGGCAGCTGCACTGTATCTGAACGATGTCCACACGATGTTAAATTAAAGGACATCTGGGAAAGCACCATGCAGCATGCCTGGCACCAGAGAATACAAAGCACACTTTGGTGCTAGTATAAAAATAAGGTGATAGTTGACTTTCTGCACCAATCACAAAGGTGCTGAGCTGATTTGCACCCACAACTTTTTTCTCCTCCTCCTCCCCTCAACATGTAGAAATCACTCAACCTCAACTCGCTTGGAGCCTAGTACTTAAAGCGATCTGTGTTATTTTTGTTAACAAAGGCGTGCTGAGAACTGATGCTTGAATCTTTTTCTTTTTGTGATGATTCCATCAAAATGTTTCATGCAGGAAGACCTTTACAAAACTCAAGAAGTACATAAGAGTTTATGGTAGCAAATGGCTTTTAAATGTGCAAATTTCACACACATAGTTGCATGTTTATGCACGAAACCATGTCCTATAGAAGCATCCCATTTCTCCCTTAGTTCCCCTGTCTTAGCCTCTGCCCTGTGTCTGAGGGGAGGGGCTGCCTCCCACCTGGACAAAGAGGAGAACAAGTCAGCTTGTGGTGTGCACTGCTCTGGGACTTGTATTAAGGAAACTGGAGCTTCCAGGAGCCATAAGTACCTCTGCACAGCCCTGCCAGCCATAAGAGTCAGGCTAAACAAATTTATAAGGAAATTAAATTTTTCCTTTCTATTTCATGGGAAGATGAGATTCTTCTCTATTGTTAGGCCCAAACTATAACGTTCCTTGCAGCTTTCATTTAAAGGTAATAGCTATTTGTTACTGTGCAGAATCTGTTAATTTAGGATTATAAATTAGATACAAGGTGGTTCACTGAACTAGTACAAGTTCCTTAGCTTAATCAATTTGCAAATGCCAAGCTAAGAAAAAAAAAATCAAATAACTGCAGCAAAAGTTACCAGGAAAAAAATGACTGTGACTGGCTCAGGGAGCTACCTGAGGTGCAATAAGAGCCTGTGAAGAAATGTCTCTCTTAGGGCTCTGACCTTGCCCTCATCTCTTCTCACTCTACATCTTCCCAGGACAGGCTTATCCGCCCCCTCAGGCCTGGATGAATTCCACATGGCTTGTCCATTCCAGACCTCTCTAGAACGCTCTGGGAAAGGAGTCGACAAACTTCCTGTAAAGGGCTAGAGAGAAAATATTTTAGGCTTTGTGGGCCACCTAGTCTCTGTTGCACCTATTCAACTCTGTCCTTATTGTGTGGAAGTAGCTGGAGACAATACGTAAGCCAATTAATTTGGCTGGGTTCCAATAAAACTTTATTTGCAAAAACAAGTGGAGGCCAGGAGTTGGTCTGTGCAGCCATAGTTTACTGATCCTTGCCCTAAGATCCAACTGCCTACTAGACATTTCCACCTGAAAAATTCCACAGCTGTCTCAAAACCCAACATTTCAAGGCTAGACATATTCTCTTTAACCCACAGTCTTCTGTAAACACAGCAACATTCATGTGCCCAGGGCTAACACTGGGGCATCATCTACATTCTCCACCTGGCATCCCACAGTCAAGTACCACACATCTGGTTTTTTTGTTTGTTTGTTTTTCTTTTTTTGAGACAGGGTCTCGTTCTATTGCCCAGGCTGGAGTGCAGTGGCACTATCTTGGCTTACTGCAACCTCTGCATCCTGGGCTCAAGCCATCCTCCCTCCTCAGCCTTCTGCGTAACGTGTACAAACACACCACCACACTGGGCTAATGTTTGTATGTTTTGTGGAGACGGGCCTTCTCCATGTTGTCCAGACTGGTCTCAAATTCCTGAGCTCAAGTGACCCACCTGCCTCAGCCTCATATCTCATATGTCCCACTTCAATTATATGTTCCTTGAGTGCAGGGACCATGTCTTACCTATGTTTCTAATGATCTCTCCCTCCTATTGTCTAGTTTAATGTCTGGCATACAAAAGAGGTGCGAAAAACGTTTCATGAATGAATGAATGAACTGTTGTAGCAACTCTGGGGCAGTGCTTCTGAAACTTTGATATGCATGTATATCATCTGGAGACTTTGCTAAATGCAGATTCTGATTCAGTAGGTCTGGGCAGGGCCTGAAATCCTGCATTTCTATCAAGTCCCCAGGATACTGAATGCTGTTGGTCCATGGACCACACTTTGCACATCAAGGATCTGGGAAATATCCTTCAGTCCCAAAGTGCCCAAACACAAAGTGATTCTTCCCCAATTCTGACGCATATGTTGATTTTTTTTCCACGGTCATCATTACTTGTACCAATTTAAAACTCCAGAGAAATTAATAAAATAGTTTATGGCATCAAGTGACTTTTAAATTTGCAGAGTTTATACATATTTCCATTTCTGTGCCTCAGACCATTTGCTGTTTCAATTACTTCCTCCTTCCCTATCTACTTCTATCCCTTGGTACCCACTTAATTTAATTTAAACATAACTGTGCTCATTATCAGTGTAGCAGTCCTTCTACAGATGCTCTGCCAATGCAAGGCTTCCTTATCAAGATGTGTTACTTATCATGATTGTGTAAAATGTCTTAAGCAAATTATTATTGTTCAGAAATTCAAAAGAACAATTTGTTTTCCCAGAACTCTAGTACAATGACCAAATCAAAACCTATTTTCAAGCTACCTACACCCCTTTTTGTAGCAATAAAACATTTTTTTTTTTAATCAGCAGAGCAAATAATTGCTTACAGAGTTCCAGGGACCACATGATTCCCCCCACCACACACCCTCCAAAAAAGGAGACTATACCAAGGTTATCTGGACAGACTCCATACTCTAGGAAGCTGAGCTATTTCTTTGGCAAATTAGAAGTATAATCCCAACATTGTGGCAAAAAAAAAAAATCACACATCTTTGTATGAATTCAGTAAATGTTGATGTCACATTGGGGGCAGCAGCTCTAGCTACATTCAACTCTACCTGAAAACTGGCTTTTAGTATAAGCCACGGATCCATAACATATAGGCTAGTTTACAACAAGTAATTTCAGCATTTTTGGATAATTACATTTCCTCCGACAATTTCTAAGGAACCTGCGTGATACTGAATTGTGTCAGAAAATAGGTGCTACAGTGAATACGTGATTCTAATCAGGCTTTTTTACTACGGAATTATAGTAAAATGCACTATAATCAACTCATATAAATTGCTCTATGCCTATACTTATCTCTAATGAAGGGAAGCAAATTGCCTTACCCGAAATTATAAAAGAAAATTATTACAAAGGTATGGAAGTTTATAGGCATCTTATAAGACCTGATTTTATTATGCATTATATAGATGGCAAAAAATTCCTATTTATCCAGAATCTAAATGACCAGGAAGCTCAAATAAAATGTGTTTCATGGGAATTTGTTTTTATGTGCTGAACTGCAAGATCCTGAAGGGTCTTTAAGATCATCAAAGAAACATTAATGCTCACAGAACTTTAGAGCTGTAAGAGGTGTGGAGTTCACATGGCCCAACTTGTCCATTTGACAGCTGCGTGCTGAGCCCTGGGGAGAGCATGGCTTGCCCAGTGAATTTGTGACAAAGCGAGATCTAGATTTCAGTTTGCCTCATACCCCACAAATGGTCTTTGTGCTCTACTAGGTGAATGGTATTAAATACCACAGTCTTTTGTGTATTCTAATTCTTAGAAATTTCATAATTCATGCATGGTCCACCCTTGCTAAAATTTCAACATACACCATGATATCTTAGAGCTCCCTTCCCACTTAATCTTCTCTCTTAGCATTTTCACAATTTAAAAAAATCATCTGTATTCCCCATTAGCAGGCAAGATTCCCAAGGACAAATAACTTTTTTTCTTTTATT
Organism: Pongo abelii; assembly: GCF_028885655.2. NCBI lineage: Eukaryota > Metazoa > Chordata > Mammalia > Primates > Hominidae > Pongo > Pongo abelii. Next base: position 55,828,000 of record NC_071991.2, read on the forward strand.
CACTGCTGTATCACCTAGAACAGTACGCAGCACAAAGTGAGAGGTTGAGAAATAGTTGTTGAATGAAAAAAAATGAATCGTTTATGATAATCCTCAAACCTATCACTGCATTATCAGAATACCCCATTTTTTATGTCATCTATTTGACACTTTTCCAGAACTTCTGATGTGCCAGGCATTTTACAAGGCTGAGGTGAACCACAGAGTAATAGGTTTATTTTATTCATTCAGGGAGCTTAATTTAAGGTGATCCTATTATTGTAACCTCCTAATGCAATGTCATCTCTTATCAGCTTAATTCTGCAGACTGTAGCTACGTATTACTCCCTGAAGGAATTATTTTCACCTTCAACCTGAAGTTAGGACTCATGATTCAGCAATCTGCTTTCTGGGATCATACAAGGGAAATTGCAATCTTTGTGCTAGCTTGCCAAAGCTGAGAAAGATGGAGCAGATCAAAATAAGCAGGATTTGCCAGGCAATTTTGACATATTCTTCCTCTCACATATAACCGTCACAAAGTAATGCATTTCATAATGAGAAGATCCTTGTACTAGAAGCATACATAGTATCACGTGTCTCATCTTCTTGTTTCTCAGGTAATCCACAAAACAGAAATAAATATATTGTTTTGTTTCCCAGAAATATGAAAAAAATAATAATTTCATAAGAATTCAGGATATTATACAATATTTTCATAATTGAATACTAAATTACAGTAAGGTTAACTCTTCTACATTGAGGATGCTGATATTTTACAGTGGAATTAGTTCTGAGGGATTTGGTGGCACTTGGAATTCTCTTGCCCACATAAACCCAAGATGTCGTTTTAATCAAGTGGCAGCTTGATTAAATATAACAATTATATATATATATAACAAATATATAATTAAATATAAACAGCTTATAAGACGCTAGAAAAATAAACAGCAGTAAAGGCTCAATTATTCACCCTTCAGTGGAAGTGCAAGTAATTTTTTAAAAACTGTTTCCATTTCACTTTGGATCCCTACCTGTCCTCCTCAGTTCATCTTAAATGGTCATCTTGAATGCTCTGCCTCCCTGCTCAGTGAACTCTCACTTCTTGGAATTTTCAGTGAATTAATACCTTATTTGAATATTTTTGTTGGTGGTTGTGATGTTACTTTCTAATTCCTCTTCCAGGTTAAAATTGTTTTACATTTAATTTTATTTTTCATTGTGACAAAATACACGCATCAAATTTATCATCTTAACTTTTAAGTGTACAGTTCAGTAGCGTTAGGTACATTAACATGGTTGTGAGACCAATCTTTAGAACCCTCCTCATCCTGCAAAACTACAACAACGCCAGTTAAACAACCAATCTCCATTCCTCCCTCACTCCAGCCTCTGAAAACCATCATTCCACTTCCTCTATTTGTGAATTTGACCACTCTAGGTACTTCATATAAGTGGAATCATATGGTTTTTTGTGACTGTCTTATTTTACTTAGCATAATGTCCTCAAGGTTCATCCATGTTGTAGCATGTATTAGAATATCCTTCCTTTTAAGGCAGAATAATATTCTATTGTATGTAGAATCCATATTTTGTTTGTTCAATGGACACCGGGATTACTTCCACTTTTTGGCTATTGTCAATAATGTTACTGTAGCATGGTGTACAAATATCTCTTGGAAATTTTGCCTTTAATTATTTTGGATAGCTACCCAGAAGTGGAATTTCTGGATCATATGGTCCCATGCTAATATCAACATTAGTGTATATACTGACAAGCACTAAGGACAGGAGATTTAAAAAGAGGACACCAGGAATACACTGGGCAGAATGGCTCTAATCAAATAGGAATGGCATTCCCTAGACAGAGGCTGAGAGCCTGTGACTCCAAGGAGCTCTTGCATTGTGTACAGTTTCTAAAAATGCTGAATGCTTGTAGTATTTCCATAAACCACCTTAAGACCCCCATCACTGCTGTAGAGGAGATAAAGGGTATGAACATGAAGAGCCAGAGGGGAGAAGAAGGAGAAAACAAGAATCAAGGTATCGATGAGTCTCTTGGAGGAATTTTCCCAAGTGGACCATTGTAGGAATGAATATTTTTGGGTTTAGGAAGCTTAATCTTTGCTTCCAGGGTTGGTCAAATACGGTAACTCTAAAGACAGCATTTCTCTAAATGAGATGCTTTCCTAGAGTGTGGCCCACCTTGGCAGTCAACAGAGAGCTCAGCAGAGGACTGCAGGGAGTGTGGGGCCTCGGGTAGTGCCAGGGCTGCCTCTGCATTTTTCTGAGAGTGAGCTGACACTTCTGGGAACTCAATCAGGAAGATCATCTGCCTCACCTGCTCTGTGAAGATGTTCTCACTACTCCAGAGTTCCTCTATTTCAGGGGAATCCTCCCAGTTTGGGTTCATAGGGCCTTGGCTATTTCTCCCCCAATCCCCCTTAAAACATGACCATTTATTCCTGGGGAAAAACCTGAATGCAGGCATTAACCCAGCAATTCCACTTATCTCTGGAAGGCTGAGGAGGACTAGGGCTGAGGGAAAAGCTTGGTTTTGGCATTGGGCGGGTCATGGGTGACTTGTGGGCTGGTTCAGTGAGGCTGGAAATCTACCAAAGAATTAAAGAATTGAGTGGACTGACAGGGATAGAGGAATACTGACAATATGTTTGGAAGAGAGTTTGATAAAAAAGAATACATGTAAAAGATAAAGTTCTGGAAATATGAGTTGTATGATTACCCAAGACTCAGGGAAACTACTGATAAATGCAGAGGCTTCCTATGGTCACACCATAGCCATTAGAATTCAATGTAGGGTCTAAGGAAAGAGTGCTTTGCATTCATGGAGACTGGAGTGTGGGGAGGCAAAAATGAAGAAATAGCATATTCTCCTGGTACATTTTAAGCTAGTATTTTGCAAGTATAATAGGTTATTTCTATTCCTGTAAGACTTCATTTGTTTTAAAATAATGCCATTATTTGAGAATAGTCTGAGTTTCTTAATACCTCAATTTCATCTTAATAAATGACACCCTAGAAAAATGTATTCTTCAAGCAGGGGAAGCAAATTTTTTTCAGAGCTCCACTCTCTCTATGGCAGTAAGCAACATGTTGAAGAACATGTTCTTCTGCACGCTCCTTATTACTTAGGTCACTTAGACTATTAATCCTTTTGAATCTCTGTTGTGTTACAATAAATCAGAAATCACATTGACATTGTGAGGTTGCTCTGACCTCTATAATAAAGTTAGCTTCTTTTCCTTTCTTCTGCCCCAAACAAAATCTATGGCATGTGGTGACACACATTTTGGTCAGATTAATTCCTCTCCATTTTACCTACAGTTTGAAAGAGAAAATCACATAGTGCTTGATGAGTTTTGATCAACTGTTCAAAAAAACATATTTGGCAAGGTTCGGGGAATGGAAATTAAGAAGCAAGGGAGGGAGAGAATGAGGTAGGAAGAAGCAGGAGGGATTGAGATGGTTTCTCAAGAGAACAGGAGGAGCAAAGCAGAAAAAAGTGGAAAAGATAAGCAAGAAAGAAGAGCATGAAGAAATGAGAAATGTATTGCCATTTCAAAAAACTATGTTTCAAACCATGGAGAAGCATCAGGCAGTCATGATTCGACCACTGACAGCTCGCTTATATGTGACCAGTTACAGAGCTCTGATATGACAAATGAAGGATTTGTATTAATTTCCAGTACTGTACCTCAAATCATACCCAAAATTTAAAAGAAGAGAATTATAATGTAATCTAGAGAAGCACGGATACAGGAGTAAAAATGTCATCTAAATATTACCTGAATCATTTACCTAACTTGCTCTTGACATGTTCTTCTAGAATCTAAGTCACCCTCTTCCTGCATTATTGAGGGCAAGACTCTTGATCTGTTTTCTTGCTTATTTATTTCAGGTGGGTGCTTAAAACAATGCCTGGCACATGGCAGATGGTGAGTAAATACTCGTTGCATAAATAGCCATTTAATCAGTGTTTATTATGAGATTCCTATATGCCAGCCCCTGGGCTTGGCACCAAAAAAATACAGATAAATTTAACACATGATCCCCCCTCTACAATGTGGGAGGGGAAGAGAGACAAGTGAAAGACCTTAGAAATATGAGAAGCAGCAGCACATATATATGCTCAGCATAGAGATGCTGGAGCCACACTGCCTGTGTTTGAACCTGAATCTTATTAGTCCCTATCTGTGATGTCTTTGCAAGTTGCTTAGCCTCTTTGTGCCTCAGTTTTCTCGTCTGTGAAGTGGGGCTATGATCCTCACAGGGATACTGCCAGGATACAGGAGAAATATAAAGTACCTGGCACAAAGTAAGTGTCAGGAAGTGCAGTAGAGATTAAAAGGTTCTGTGAGAGGATTCAGAACAAAGAGTGAGGCATAAAGAAGGATCAGTTCTGGAGACAGAAGTGGGGACTGTCAGGAAAGACTCCCAGAGAACAGGTGGCCCTTGAGCCTCTTAAGATGGATCACATTTGCCAGGTTGTCGGTGACAGGAAGAACAATGGAACAGTGTAAGTGAAAGCCAGGAGGCAGGGAGTCCCATCAACAGGTGACAAAGGCAGGGGCAGGGAGAATATGATGGAGGGACTGGATACAAGAGATGCTAACGAGGCTGAATCTACAAGGCTTGGGGGCTTATTAAGTGTGGAGTAGGAAGGGAAAACGTCTGTACTGAGGACAGACAGAAAAGCAGGTTATGGGGCTTTTTAAATTGCACATTAATGACTTGTTTTGTTGTTCAAGAATTCTTTCAATAGTTTTCTTTTTAATAAACAAGTAATTATTTGGAGAATTTAGTCAATGTAATAAACTGAATGCTTGCATCCCCCTAAAATTCTTATGTTGAAATCCTAACCTCCAATGTGATGGTGTCAGAAGGAGGGGCTTTTGGGAGATGATTAGGTCATGAGGGTGGAGTCCTCAGAAATGGGATTAGTGCCATCGTAGAAGAGACTCTGGAGAACTGCCTTCCTCCTCCCACCATGTGAGGACACAGTGAGGACACAGGCCCTGTTTATGAATCAGGAAATGGGTTTTCACCAGACACCAAACCTGTAAGAAACAAATTTCTGTTGTTTATAAGCCACCCACTCTGTGATGTTTTTGTTATAGCAGCCCAAATGAACTAAGACAGTCATCTAATTTTAAAAATACCATTTTAGAATTTTATATCACCTTTCAAAACAAATATGTATTAAATACAGAAAATTTGGTAACTACTGTTGGGCACTAAGAATAAAACAATTACTCATAATCCCATTTACAGAAATAAGCACCGCATTTCAATCTTTATCTTTTCCACTTCAATCTTTATCTTTTCCACTTCAATCTTTATCTTTTCCATTGTTTATATTTGTATACATTTTAATTGCAAATATGGAATCATATGGTATCCACTGTTTTGCAGCTTGATTTTTAAAAATTAAACATGAATGTGATTATATTCATTCAATATTCTTCTACATGTTCAACTTTAATGGCTTCAAGTATTCCACTCTATGGATGTATCATGATTTATTTTTATCTCCTCCCTTATGTGAATGTATAAGTTGTTTCCAGTTTTTTTCTATTACTGAACATTCCTGTTGATACATCTTTGCCCACATACTTGATTTTAGTATTCATTTTAATGTATTTTATCCGTGTAACCATGTTGAAGTAAGGGAAAGTAAGTTAAATACACAATGTAGTTTATTGTACTCTTCACAAGAATTAATCCAGCCACAGCTTCTTTGTCCCCCCACCTAGGAAATGCCATGTGCCTGCCCCATGAGAGACAGAACAAGGTGGGAGGGGCCCATTTGAGGCAGGGAGTCCTGCCTGGCCAGTGCTTCCAGGGAACAGGCACTTGGGCCCCTTTAGCAGCATTCCCCAGACCCTGGACAACCTAGATCCATGCAACAGCCACAGCAGGGCCCACGAGCCCGCAAGGTCTCCACCCTCACCTGCAGGAGATGAGGCAGCAACCAGCCTGCGTGGCAAAGTGGCCCAGCACCTCCCTTAGAGCTCTACTCAGAAAATGGGAGGAGAAGCACATTTGGTGGCAAGGCCAGAAACTATTCCCATCAGCTCCTTGATCTTCGTGAATCAACAGAAGAAAACACAAACTCCCGAAGTTCCGCAACTGGATTTGATTATGCATCATTTATTTCCTTGGGTTAGGCATTCCACTTCTCAGACTGCCACATGCCACTAGCTCATGCTAAGCCAGAAAGGACAATGACAATGGGAAAGAAAAGGGGAAGCAAGATTAGAAAACTCCTTCATCTGAGGTGGCACACTCCCACCACCGGAGGCCACTGTGAATATATTAATAGGAACAGGTGGTAGGAGGAGAGGAGCCAAATGGTTTATCCTCTGTGAGTGGAGAAGGGAAGGGTGGGGGAAGAGTTAGGATGGTATCTGAAAGGGTCTACACTTCCTCAGAAATACAAGAGCAGAATTAATCAACCCAAATAAGAAGAGCACTGCTACTCTCAGGCTGCTCATCTGGAAGACTGGACTAAAATTCTACAACCCAAAGAGCAGTGACTTTCCAAACGCTTTTTGAACCGTAGGCCAAAGTCCTTTATTTCTAATGCAAAAAACAAAAACAAAAACAAAAAAAAGCTTTTGGCTGCTTTTTGAAATTTATTCTTGTAAAAGATCATGACCTCTTTATTCTGTCCTTGCTATAATAGTGGATACCCTCTAGACAAGGTCTATGCTTTCCATTCATTCACTTGTTGGGTCAATCATTCATCATCCATTCATCACATATTAATAACTATTCTTGGTGGGTAATCTACTCTGTGCAAGATATTGCATTGCCAGGTTTGTGCACATGGTAGTGAGCAAAACAGACATGTTCCTATCCTCACACCCTTCTGGTCTTGGAGAAGAACACAATTAACAAAGAAGCAAATAAATTATTGAGTATAAAATGCAATGGAGGAACTAAATAAGGTGTCTTCATAGAGGCTAATGAGGCAGATCTGCTTAGCACGGTTATAAGAGGCATCTCTGAGGAAGGGCAGAACAGGGCTGTTATCTACCCAACTATTGAATTTTCCTCCTGGGCACACAGGAAGACTACATGCCCAGCCCTTCACATCCAGGTAAGGCCATATGGAATGTGGCCCAGGTGATGTTGTTCATTCCAGGCCCAGCCTACACAATCCTCCACACATTCCTTGCTCCTCAGTAGGTGACTGCAGAGATCCTGCTAAGGATTCCGAGAAAGCACCGGGGGAAAGAGAGGTCACGAGCTGGAATGGCTGGTGGCTGTGTGGAACAAAGCAGAATCTCAATTCCTATCCCTAATAACACACACACACACCCCAACCACCTTGCAATGTGACGTGAGGGACATGTGCTTTATTGTTTTAAACCACTAGGATATTGGGTTGTAAGTGATAGCACTTAGACTCTTCTGACTAACAGAGGAGGAAGGGTTAAGCTAAGGCCTAAAAGATGGGAAGAAGCCGGTTCTTGGAAGATCTGGAATAAGGGTATTCAAGGCAGAGGAAACAGCATGAGCCAAGGGCCCACGGCAGGAAGTCTGAGGAACGGAAAGACAGCTGGGGGAGTGGGAGCTGAGAGAGTGCAGCGTAACATAAGGTAAGGCTGGAAAGACAGGAAGGAGAGAAAAAGCAGGAGCTTGCAGACAACAAATAGAGTTTGGATTTATTCTACATTCTCCATACTTTTCTAACTCCTTTGACACAGTTATTTGTATGCCAAGATACCCAGTAGACACTATTAGCTGATTTATTTAAAATGACCAAAAATCCAGAGAGATGCAATGCTAAATGCATTAGTTTTCTACTGCTGCTTTAATAGATTAGCACAAACTCAGTGGCTTAAAAAAACAAGAATTTAATATCTTAACTTATGGAAGTCAAAAATTCAAAATCGGTCTCATTAGGCTCAAATCAAGGTGTTTTCTGGGCTGGGTTCCTTCTGAGCAACATTACCTGGGCCACATTCCACATGGCCCCAGTTGGATGTGAAGGGCTGGGCATGCAGACTTCCTGTGTGCCCAGGAGGCAAATTCAACAGCTGGGTGGAGATGCTAAGGAAGAATCTGTTTTGTTCACCTTCCTTGACTCCTGGTCCCTTCCTCTCTTTTTCAAAATCCAGCAGCAGAGTGATCCTTCAATCACTCTCTGACTCTCACACTCTACTTTCCCTTAAATAGGCTCTTGTGATTACACTCGGCCCACTCAGATAATCCAGGGTAATTTGCCCATCTCAATCAAGGTCACCTGGTTAGCAATCTTACTTCATCTGAAATCTTAATTCCCACTTGACATGTAACAACATATTCACAGGGTCCAGACATTAGAATGGAGACATGTTTGCAGGGACCATTATTCAGTTCACCACAGCAGGAATACCATTACTTGTAAATTGATGTTGACTAATCATACTCACCAACCTTGTAACTCATAGACTCCTTTTATTCTTTCCCTTCAAACTGGATGATTTGAAAGATCTGATCTCCAAAACAAACTGAACTTATTATGTAGTTACTGATAGATAATGATTCCATTAGCGTTTGTTTTTTTTTTTTTTTTTTTTTTTTTTATTATTATTATTTTTTTATTATTGTTATTATTATTATTATACTTTAGGCTCTATGGTACATGTGCACAACGTGCAGGTAAGTTACATATGTATACATGTGCCATGCTGGTGCGCTGCACCCACCAACTCGTCATCTAGCATTAGGTATATCTCCCAATGCTATCCCTCCCCCCTCCCCCCACCCCACAACAGTCCCCGAAGTGTGATGTTCCCCTTCCTGTGTCCATGTGTTCTCATTGTTCAATTCCCACCTATGAGTGAGAATATGCGGTGTTTGGTTTTTTGTTCTTGCGATAGTTTACTGAGAATGATGATTTCCAATTTCATCCATGTCCCTACAAAGGACGTGAACTCATCATTTTTTATGGCTGCATAGTATTCCATGGTGTATATGTGCCACATTTTCTTAATCCAGTCTATCATTGTTGGACATTTGGGTTGCTTCCAAGTCTTTGCTATTGTGAATAATGCGGCAATAAACATACGTGTGCATGTGTCTTTATAGCAGCATGATTTATAGTCCTTTGGGTATATACCCAGTAATGGGATGGCTGGGTCAAATGGTATTTCTAGTTCTAGATCCCTGAGGAATCGCCACACTGACTTCCACAAGGGTTGAACTAGTTTACAGTCCCACCAACAGTGTAAAAGTGTTCCTATTTCTCCACATCCTCTCCAGCACCTGTTGTTTCCTGACTTTTTAATGATTGCCATTCTAACTGGTGTGAGATGGTATCTCATTGTGGTTTTGATTTGCATTTCTCTGATGGCCAGTGATGGTGAGCATTTTTTCATGTGTTTTTTGGCTGCATAAATGTCTTCTTTTTATTAGGTTTTTAAAAACGTATAAAAGAGGCTGCAGACCCCTAAAAATATCTGAAGTGATTGTAAGTTGGGAACCATTAGATTTACAGAGACAACTAAGCTTCTCAAATCTTAGTTCCCTCGGTCTGGTTAAATGATTTAGCTGAAGGCAAATCAGCAAACACTGATAGGATATATCCAGGCACATCTCTTTCCTGCTGTCCCCAAAACGGGAGATTAGGGATGCCCCCTTGAAAATGTCACCATAAGAAAATCATACTCTTAAGAGGAAGGAGGCTTGGACATTACCAGTCACATCTTAAACGCAGAGGGCTAATTATTCCACATGCTTCACACCACTGGATGGAAACACTCATTATTGTGTTAGAGGACAGGAATCTGGCAACTCTGCAGAATGCAAATCACCCAAAGCCATTCCACTCAAGCTGGCCTGATTAAGTTCGCTGTCAGCCCTCAAGGATGCTAACAAAGCTACTGGGACAGGAGGGAGTTCATGGCAATTCTTACATATTGATTACACTGGATTAAGTGATTTGCTACTTTTAAATAATAAACAATACACTTGAAAAATCACCTTGGACATAAGATTCCCTGGACATTTGTTCCTGGTGGTGAATGTGTCACAGGGCAAGGATATAACAGTTCATTCAGCATGTGCTCTACCGCCTTGGGCTTTAACACCCAGGGTCCCCCTTTCCTGCCACAGCCCCTCCTCTCAGTTTATACTCATCTTCTGACCAATCAGCACTCTCTTAAGTGACACCTCACAAAGGAATTTTGCCTTCCCATTACATCTCTTCTACATTTGCTGCTTTGTGAATCCTCTATTATTTATTAAACAAGCAATTCGATCAGTGCGTTCCTCCTTTCTTTTGCATGATGCCAGTGCCTCCATTTTCAGAGATACCAATAATTAACTTCCTAGCAAATGCTTACCTTGACTGCAGTTTTTAATCTTCAGATATCCTCCCAGGAAACTGATAAGGCAATAGAATGCTTTCGAGTCTGCTTCTTAAGACACAACCAGTTTAGGGACCAAAGATTTATTGACTTACACTGTGCGCTATTGAGTAAATCAACGAATAATCACATACCAGCTTCCATAACAAATCCTAAATAGGCCCTAACTTATGACGGGACAGAAAGCAAGTTATAGTATTGGGAACATCCTGAGATACTTGTCTGACAATGATTGTGCATTTGGCCCACAATCTTCACTGCTTCTCCTTTAGCTACACCATTAGAGCAGAGCTAGAAGTGAGCATTCTAGATATGAAACACAGAAATCTAATACACTAATAAAGATTCAAGTAAGCATGTGTCTAAATTTGGATGGGGAAAAGGAGAGGGAAAGAGGAAGGGGTTGAAGGGGTAGAAAGAGGCGAGAAAGAGAGAAAGGAAAAGGAGGAGGAGGAGAAAGATGAGGAGGAAGGAATGGGAGGATGGAGGGGAGGAGAAGGAAGAAAGATTTACATATAAAATAGATGCACATTCTTTTTCAGAAGAGTAAAATTTGGGCCCAAAGAGTTAGCTTCTGGGCAGCCAGTGTGGCTTTCTACACAAGTAAACTTTATCAGACTTTTCATTCTGCACAATGCCAATCAAATAGCTAACTCTACAATTGCTTTGATTACTAGTCTCTAAAAATTATCCAGCTATTGACTCAACTTTCCATTTTATCATGCTTAAGAGTTAACAAATGCAAATTTCCTTCCAAATTACAAGCTTTGTAATAAATAACGATAAGTATCAAAACTAAAAAAAAAATTGATCTTTATCACAGAAGAGACTATCCCTGTTAGAATGCTGGGTGCTGAATATTTTATGATTTAGAGCATGTAGAATATGGACAGCAGGTGAAGGGATGTTTTCTCCATGCCATTTCTTTTATTCATACCTAATGGGGTTGCCTGACATAGTAAGAGCTTTAAAAAAACATTGTTGGATAAGGATCTTTCATACCTCTTTGAAACCTTATAAACACTCTTCTTTTTCTGGAATGATTCATGGGGTCCTCAGAAAAACACCCCTTTCCCCGGCAACAATCACTGGGAATTTCCTGGCCTGCCTGTCATATCCTCTGTGCAGGCAAACACTGGCTGCTTAGAGCTCCTTCCTTGGCCACTGGAAATCTGGAGGCTCACCCCCCCTTCAGTGTCACTTTCCCCTCCAAGTAGCTCTCCAGGACAGGATCTAAGTTGAACCCATGCCAACTGACCTTGGGGCCTGGCTCACATCTGGTTCACGGGAAACAGACATATCCTCCGCCCTGACAATTTCTAGATACCCAGTCATCCCCTAAGGCCACAATCTCAGAGCAACCTGCCCTTTAGACTTTTCAGAGTGAGTCAGGTCCCAATCTATTGTGTCCTCCACAATGCAGATGACACTTACTTAAACCATTCAAGAGGTCCAGTTGAAGCCTCTCTCTCTGGGCGTGGGGCAAGAGGCTGGCCTCCCCCTGTATCTCCTTTCTGGAGAGGGCGAGATTTAGAACATAGCACACAGTTTGCTCCAATATTCTACATGGGCGAGGGCTTAAGAGTCACAAAACCAGTTTGTGTGCAAATCTTTGTACTCCTGAAAAGGGGTCTTGGACCATATTCTTAAATGGCACATTTAATGTATTGGGTACCCAGGCAAAACCTGGATTAAAACAGTTCCATTTAACATAGTGTTATATAAGAATACTCCATTTTATCCTAAAATATGAAATGCTAGAGTTCCAAAGCAGATTCATTAGGACAGTTATGGTTCACTTGATTACATTTTACATTGTTTCATGGTGTTTGGTTATGAGGTATCATATCTCTCTACAATTACAATTTGGCTAAGCCTCTCTGAATATGTTTATTTGCTCCTTCAGTCATTTTTGGTTTCTTAACTCTCAGCTACGTCTCGCACCATATAAATCTCCTGGGGATGCCAAGGATTAGGCTTCAGCAATCTGCAAATTGGGTTGGCTCTGTTCTGTCTCTAATTTATGTCCTCTACTCTTCTTGTACTTCTACTAAACCGTGGGGTTGAAACATTTGAATTAGGATATTGTTAAGTACTAACTCCAGTGGCTTTTTGTGTGTTTTTCATTTTGTCCCTCTACCCAGTGACCCTGACCTATTCAATCAGCCAAAGACACTGGTTTCATTACTTTTTTTTTTCTTTTTTTTTTTTTTTTGAGATGATGTCTCACTCTGTCGCCCAGGCTGGAGTGCAGTGGCACGATCTCGGCTCACTGCAACCTCCGCCTCCTGGGTTTGAGCCATTCTCGTGCCTCAGCCTCCCGAGTAGCTGACATTACAGGCGCATGCCACCACACCTGGCTAATGTTTGCATTTTTAGTAGAGATGGGGTTTTACCATGTTGGCCAGGCTGGCCTCAAACTCCCAACCTCAGGTGATCTGCCAGCCTCAGCCCTCCAAAGTGCTGGGATTACAAGCGTGAGCCACCATGCCCGGCCTGCTTTCATGACTTCAGAAAGAAGGAAAGAAACACAAGAGCAGAAAACTAAGAAATGGATTATCTTCTGCTTCGAAGTCTTAAGCCCTGGCGTGATTTGGAAGGATAGGTGTTAAGTGATCCAAGGCTCTGAAGAAAGCCCTATAGGCTGGGGGAAGCTAGTGAACGGATGGAGGTGGTGGAAGGGTATTAGACACTGGGGAGTCCCTACGGAAGGGCCCTAAACTCCACCCACCTCCAGGCAGATCCTGAGAGGAGTGAATAATAACCTCCCAGGTGGAACCTGGGAAATAAGAGGGAAGGGGGCACGGCACTTGCCTGTGCTGGTAGAGGCAGGGAGGACAAGGAGGTGTCAGGGTGGATACGTCTGCTTGGTGTGCCTGCGCCAATGACTGAGACAGCCCAGGTGGGCCCTAGTGCCCCAGCACATCACAAGAACAGGTGAATGATTCCCGCAGGCCCCAAAGGCAGCGCATCAATGGGAATAAGGCTTATGCAGCCTGCCAAGTTTCCTTCTGGAAAGAAGGATGATCCATATGCATCAAGTGTATCATGAAAATAACTCAGAGAGAGCCAGACTTTAAGCTGTCTTGCTGTGGGGAACGTGGGCCAGCACAGCAATGACTAGGGGGATGAATGACTGGGGACAGGGAAACAGACGCCAGCATCAACGCACAATGGCAAGGCATAGACAGCCTGTTGCCCCTGATGTGAGGTATTGTGTCAGACCCCTGGAACCTAGATGGACCTAGAAGATGGGCAGGACTGGGATCTGTCACTCTAAGCTGAATACTGTTTCATCACATGTGTATACGTGTGTATAATGGAACAGTACTTAGCTTGAAAGAGGAATGAAATTCTGACTTGTGCTACGACATGCTAAACTCTGAAGACATATGCCAAATGAAATAAGCCAAGCACGAAAAGCATATGATTCTACTTATATGAGGTATGTGGAGCAGTCATTTCAAAGACAGAAAGTAGAATGGTGGCTGCCAGGTTCTGGAGAGGGGAGGAGAATAGAGAGTTATTGTTTAACGGGTACAGAGTTTCAGTTTGGGAAGATGAAAAGGCTCTGGAGCTGGATGGTGGTGATGGCCACATAACACTGTGAATGGACATCAAACTGTACACTTAGAAATGGTTAAAATGGGGGTAGGCACAGTGGCTTACATCTGTAATCCCAGCACTTTCAGAGGATTGCTTGAGCCCAAGAGTTTGAGACCAGCCTGGGTAATATAGTGAGACCCTATTTCTTTAAAAAAAAAAAAAAAATTAAAATTTAGCTGGGGGTGATGGCACATGCCTGTAATCCTAGCTATTCAGGAGGCTGATGTGGGAGGATCACTTGAGCTCAGGACTTTGCAGCTGCAGTAAACTGAAATCACTGCACTCCAGGCTGGGCAACATAGTGAGACTCTGGAAGAAGAAGAAAGAAGAAAGAAGAAGGAAGAAGGAGAAGGAAGAAGAAGAGGAAGAAGAAGAGGAGGAGGAAGAAGAGGAATAAGCAGCAGCAGAAGCAGCAGAAGCAGCAGAAGCAGCAGCAGAAGCAGAAGTAGCAGCAGCAGCGGCGGTGGCGGCGGCAGCTAAAACGATAACATTTATGTTATGTATATTTGACCACAATTTTTAAAATTATGCTCTGCTAAACTGTAGCTCTAGAGATCACTCTGTTAGAAAAGGACAGCCACGGGTCAATGCAAAAGGCTGAGTGTCCTTACCCTTGGAGTTCTCCAGCCTGTGACATTAGGTCCCGCCTTAGGGCTCCTCTGGCTTTGCCCATGTTCCTCAAGGGGAAGTGCATCTCACAAATTTCAGTGCCACAGGTAGATAGGATGGTGTTTTGCCTCCTATCCCCAAAGTGGCCAGCTTCAGTCTAGCCAGGGCTGCAGATGGCTTCGATGAAGATAGTGGAAATATATGTTTAAGTTGGGATTTCTGTAAATTTTTTTCCTAGACCAAAAAACTCAAACATGAACCTATTTGAAGAGAAAGGGGGAGGAAATCTACCACCATGATAACAAGCACTTCCTTCTGTACAATGTGTTAAAACTCAAAGAGTGCTCTCATTTTAGTGCAATTTTTTGAGATTATGTAGGGTGAGTAGTATAATTCATATGCCATAGATGAGATGAGATGAGGCACAGCGATGTTAAGAAACTTGCTAAGGTCGCCCGGCCAAGCAAGAGCATGAACAAAGACTTCAGCCCAAGTGCCTGGAGTCCAGATCTGCAGCTCTTTACAATGTAGCAGGTTCTCCCTTCAGAGAAGGATAAGAGGCATCCTGAGTGGGCTTGGATCATCCAGCGTTCAGGACACAACAGAAAGGCCAGGAGCATCTGGAATCCTCTTTTAGGGCAAAGCAGTTTACCTGGTGCTGCACTTAGATTCCAGATGAATCCAAAAAACTGTGTGTGTGTGTGTGTGTGTGTGTGTGTGTGTGTGTGTGTACCTGTTTGAGGACCTGCTTTCAAATATTTTGGGTGGCAAAGAGCAATTTTTAAAAGCATTCTATAGAAGAAAGTAGGAACTGCTAGAAAAACATAAAATAATTAAATTTACCTCATTTAAGGATGCAAAAGGGAAGCTATTGTTAGGGTTTCCTGAGCTGATGTTATAAAAGCTTTTCTTATCACAAGCTTTTTAAGAAAAAATGACAAAGGACTTTCTGGACTCTGTGTTTATTAGGGGACTATACAAATGACAGTATTCAGAACAATTAACAAATTTTAAACTTGTCATTTATATGTTTAATAAAACATTACAGCTTTAATTCTCAAAATTGACTAAAAGAAAATGAAAAGATACTCATTCAATTTCTGAGAATTTTCATCTTATGGTTATTTCATACATATAAAAATAAACACATTTAAAAAATATTGCACATGGTAACATGTAGCTCTAAGGAATATCATGTTTTACGAGATAAGCTCATTCCTTTCCTGTGTTTCATCAAATGCCTACAAATAAATCACATCTTAAATGGGAGTGAAGACTAGGCATACTTGCTGCTTAAAGAATTCCTGAAAAAAGGGGCTTTTGGAAAAGATTTCTTTTGTTATTCAAATAATCACCTGCTAATTTATCTGCTTCATTAATTCAGAATTTCACGTTTTGGTGTTTTTTGAAACAAGGAAACTTTTCAAGTCTGAACACTGAATCACTACTTTTGTTTTAGCTTTACAAATTTGACCCACCATATCATTTTGTTGACTCCAAGTATTACGCTGCGTCTTTGGCTATTTTGAGCACAATTAAAAGTAGAAAATAGCATCACTCAAAATTGGGAAGAAATATAAAAGTGCAATGTTTTCCCAAGATTGTCCATTCAGAAGCCAGTGTCAAAGGCCCAGGAAGGCATTCCTGCCCTAATGAACTACCTGACCCCTTACCCCACCCTCCTCTCCCTGGCTCACTTTCGTTTCTCATATGTCATTAATGGCCAAGTCCTGTCTCTTCTTTCAGGGTCTTTCTTGCCTCACCCTCACCTCCTATTTTCTCTGAAATGCCCTGAAGGCTTCAACACCTCATTTGGTCTATTGCATCTGGTTCCCTCATCCTACACTCTGCTTATCATTGCTTCTGCTAGAAATTCCACATTCCTTAGCTTGACATGTAAGACCTTCCATAATCTGGAAGGTCCTGCTAGCTGGCTTCCTACCTCACAGATTGAATCCCAGGTTCCACCCCGGAACAGAAGAGGCCAGGCTCCTCCCCACTGCAAAGGGACAAAACATCCCACGGCTCCAGCCCGTGCTTCCATCTTTCTTCCCAGTCTGATTTGCACTCAGTACCCTGGGCCCCTCTGGGTTCCTGCCCCCAGTTTTTTACTCTGTTACTTTCTCTGTTTGGAATCCCATTTCCCCATCCCCGTGGCCCATCCCCAAATTGCTTCATCCTCCAGGTCTTCCCTGATTCTCCTTCTTGGGAACGTATGCTTTTATATGCACTCTCATGGAGAGTTATCTACTTGTTTCTTAAAATGCTTTCTACATCATCAGTTATTTGTGTTTCTAGCTCAGTCTTCCATACCTTCTACTTAATAGAAGCTCAATGGAAATACAGGAATTATGGGATACCAAGCAATATTAGTAACCTCATTTCATAATTGCATTACTCTTATAAGTTAGAGTTTCAAGTCATGTGCATTAATAATAATAATACATTACATCCATGTTGTGCTTTCCAGAACTATTATCTATTATCTCAAGACCCCTGACAAAGGTGACATCCCCATCCTTATTTGATGTATGAGCACAATGAAGCAAAGAGCTAGCAAGCAGCAGAGGCGGTGTTGCTGGATACAGTGAGCAAAAATTTCTGAAAGTACTAGAACAGAAAACACTCCCCAAAATGAAGCTCAACCTGACTGCACATCCTTTGTTAAGGTCTCCCAGACAGCACTGCCTATGGGGTCAGGAATGTCTTGATTTAGGTGCACCATCATGAACACACATGATAAACAAGATTTCAATGAAACCAGACAGTATATTATCTTATGACAACAGAAATCACCATGGATCAGTACTGGTTATGTTCCTTAGTAAGACAGCCAAGTAGAAAGGGGTCCCTGGAGAAACTCCAACCGGCCTGCACAGTGGGAACACGGGGTGGAGCCATAGGATGTTTGGTCCCTTTGCAGTGGTGGGGAGCCTGGCCTCTTCTGTTCCAGGGTGGAACCTGGGATTCAATCTGTGAGGCAGGAAGCCAGCTAGCAGGACTCTCGCTCTGCGGAGAATCCGTTTCCCCTTTTTTCCCTTTTTGCCCAATAAATTCCATTTTGCTCACCCTTCAACGTATCTGAGAAAAAATAAGAGGCCTTTGTAAAAATAGTTATCCTTGCTGCACTTTATGCAAATAATCAGGCCCAGTATAAAACTAAAGTCTATTTTGCAAATAACTTAGTCCTATCATAATTTTTTTTAACAAAAATGAGGACTGGAGAAAGAAAGAAATTATGTTTCAAAACTTATCATACATTTGTCATTAAATTCTAAACTCATTAGTAGTTTTTAAGTTTTTGCCTACATTTTTAAACTAACCTGCTTGTTCCTGTAAACCAACCAGCAATCTCCAGCTGCAGCTCAGAAGGAACAAAAGGGATGAGGCATTTAAAAACCTGGATCGATATTCTAGTTCTAAGCAATTCTCCTGCAAATCCTGCCAGGTGATGGGAATAAATAGGATGCCCATCACTTGGAGGTTTCCTTTTTGGGAAAATGAAACCAAGGGAGATAACCAAAGCCAAGCACCATGCACCCAAATCTCAGCAAGCATTACTGTAGCCACCAGTTACCTGGGCATGTCACAAGACATCCTTTTCTATCCCTTGTTGGAGAAGGACTCAGTTCCACAGCTCCACCTTAGCATTCGGCTTATAAGGAGTCCATGCAACCCCCCGAAACATATTTTTGTCCCAAACTTAATTCCAAGCTTCGGGTCAAAGCCCTGGTCGCGGGGAAGGGACGACGGGGAAAACTGGAGCTAAGGAATCCAAAGGCAAACAGTAACCTAGGTTAAAAAACAGAGCACAAGTGAGCGTGGCTAATTCCTGCTGATTAAGCCAAGCCTCTTGTTTCATAAATAAGGGTGGTGCTACTATCTATGGCATAAATGAGGTCTAGGGAACTCCAAGGCTACTAACAGTAGTGGGGATAGAAACATAAGTGAGAGCGAATAATTCTTATGCTTTAGGCACCCCTGTTTCATAGGTGAAAGCTGCTTTGGCACCCATGGGTGGTGCCTGCCAAGGTCACCAGGCCTCGGGGATGCAAGGATGGAAGAGGGAAAGAGATGCTCTTCCTTCTCTCCCTCACGTACCCCAGGTATTTGATAGCAAAGAAGGGAACTAGGGACTCCTGCTCTCCTCTTTCTAGACGGGTAGCCACTCATCTTCAGTCTGTACCCCTTTCAAATGCACCCTGAACCCCTGGACTCCTTTAAAAAACGCCTTCTTTTTTCCTCTTTCCTCCCCTGTCCTCTATTCACAGATAGGTAATTGTGTCTCTGTTTAATGGGTCACTCCCCTCGGGTGCATCCTCCAAACTGGGAAAGGTTAATTTCCCAAGCCTTAAACTAGTTGGCTTAGGACTGGGCTCGGTGGGGAGGGAACCCAGAAGCCCAACATGCTGGCAAAACGGTAACGTTTTTGTACCAGCCGGGCTGTTGGCCGCCCTCTCTCTGTGCAAACTGCTAAAAGGCCTCGGGATTTCTGAGCTGTCCTTACCCTCCCCCAACCTTGTTTCGTTTTAATACATGTTTTCTAATAACCTGGTTTGTCTCTTCTCAACTTCAGGCCATCAAACTCCAAATGATCACGCAACCAGAGCCTCAGCTGATGGCCCCTTCTTCCGGGGACCCTCAGATCGGTCTTTGAGGGAGCTCTGACTGCCGTTTCCCCAAAACAGCGCCCCCTGTCAGCAGGAGGCTAAGATGGGTCTTCATCCTTATCCTTTCTAACTGCAGCCAGATGTACTTCTTCAGAGAGGGGGAATGAGACAGCCAGGTGTAAAGGGGTCCCCAGAACACTAGGAGAATGGGGTGGGGCCACAGAATTTAGTGCCCTTTGCAGGGGAGAGGAGCCTGGCCCCTCCTGTTCCAGGGTGGAACCTGGGATTCAATCTGTGAGGTAGGAAACCGACTAGCAGGAGTCTTGCTCCGCTGAGGGTCCCTGTTTCCCCTTTTTTTCTTTTGCCCAATAAATTCCATTTTTCTCACCCTTCAAAATGTCTTCGAGCCTAATATTTCATGGCCTTGTAACAAGAGCCCTGTCTTTACCTGAACTAAGAAGAAAGTCCTACAACATTAGGATAGATCCCCTTTCTTAATCCAGAGGAGCCATTAACAAAGCATCCTCCTGGACTTGCCCTGCTCCCAAATGCAAATCTCCCCTCCAGCCAGGATCCTGTCATAGAGGTAAGTTTGTGCATGAATTCAGGCTACAGGCAAAGTGTTTACCCCTAAGAAGTCACTCTGTACCTCTGCAAGACAATTCATAGTAAGTGCATTAAACATCTGGCTGTAGTTATGCCCTTGAGGACTGCTAAATAGATTTAGAGCACTTTATCTCTTCTGTCCCTCATTTTTTCAATGGAGTACACATAAGCTATTAGAAAGAAGCACTTTTAAAAAGTATTCAACGAAAGGAAACCCAGCCCTATAACATGCAAATACCTTCAAGGCCAAAGCTAACTGAGTCTGTTAGGCAAATGAAGCTAACTGAGTCTGTTAGGGAAATGCTCTCTTGAAGGTACCCTTCCTCTTCTCTGCATTATCTGACATCTCTCTATTGTTTTACTCCACAGCACTCAGAAACTACAAGTCATTTACTCAATATCATTGAGAATCCTTACAAATACAGCATTTTAGCAAATGCTTCAATAAAACACATTAGATATAGCTAGAATTTTTAAAAGGTGATTACAGCTGGGCGTGGTGGCTCACACCTGTAATCCCAGCACTTTGGGAGGCTGAGGCGGGTGGATCACCTGAGGTCAGGAGTTCGAGACCAGCCTGGCCAACATGGCGAAAACCCATCTCTACTAAAAATACACAAAATTAGTTGGGCGTGGTGGTGGGCGCCTGTAATCCCAGCTACTTGGGAGGCTGAGGCAGGAGAATTTCTTGAACCTGGGAGGTGGAGGTTGCAGTGAGCAGAGATCACGCCACTGCACTCCAGCCTGGGCGACAGAGTGAGACTCTGTCTAAAAAAAAAAAAATGGTGATTACACATGGACAGACCTTTCTCTTTTTTAGAGTAATCCTGGCCTAGGGCTTCGCAGCTACAACCCATATTTATTTAACATGGACTAGCCTGTGGTGACCACAGACAGCTCAGCTGCCAAGATTGTACCAACTCTCCTTCCTCTGGGACCCAATGCCCAACATCTCAGGCACCAGTAAAGCCTCCCACAAGACCCTGCTGGCTCAAGACCCTTTGCTAATTTGCTTAATCCCCTCTGCTGGCAAAGGCAGTAATGCCACAGAGGCTAGATCTGCATTAGTCAAAAACTTGCTTGTCAGGGGCTCACTAAGAGCCCCCAAAAGCACTTGCCTGTTCTTGCTAACAAATATGAAAAGAAGTAAGTAGGCTCAACAGACAAGTCTCACTGGGATTTGACCATGCTACCAGATGAAAACATTGGTAGAAAACGCCTCAATAACCATAAAGCGATTTCCTCACAGTTTTAACTCTTGTCTTTTTAAATTTTTTTTTTTTTTTTAAATAAATGGGTGGGCTTGAACTCCTGGGCTTAAGTGATCCACTTGCCTTGGCCTCCCAAAGTGCTGAGATTACAGGCGTGAGCCACCATGCCTGGCCCTGATTTTTTTTAAAGGGGTTGTTTCCATTTCATTACAATTCTGAGTGCCTTTAGTGTCCAAGGCATTTTCTAGGTGCTGAAAATACCAAAAAAGTATGATATAATCTTGCCCTCAATGGGTTTATAATCTCTGTGTGTGTGTGTGTGTGTGTGTGTGTGTGTGTGTGTTCACAGCTAAACTGAGGGATACAGTCGGCCCTTCGTATCCCTGGGTTCCACATCTGTGGATTCAACCAACCACAAATCAAAAATATTTGAAAAAAATGGATGGTTCCATCTGTACTGAACATGTACAGACTTTTTCCTTGTCATTATTCCCTAAACAATACAGAGTAACAACTATTTACATAGCATTTACATTGTATTTGTTATTATAAGTAGTCTAGAGATGATTTACAGTTTATGGGAAAATGTGTGTAGGTAATATGCAAATACTATGCTATTTTATACAAGGGACTTGAGCATCCATGGATCTTGGTATCTGTGGGGGGTCCAGGGAACCAATCCCCCAAAGATACAGAGGATGACTGCCCTGTGGCTTGCTTGTTCTAAGGGGTATAGCCCACAGCGGGAGTCCATGAGGACTGCAAGGGTCTGGGAACGCTTCACACACAAGTCTGCATTTTTGCTGGGCCTTGAAGGGAATGGAATTTCAGCAAGCATAAACAGAGAAGGAATTTTTGAAGAAAAAAATATACATGAGAAAGGCAGGGAGGGGATGGTGCTGTGTGCACTCAATGCGCTGACACGCTTGGAGAAAATAAAGTGGTGACCTGTGACATTCCTACCTGGACAGTAGGCCTCAAAGACAGAAAGGAGGGATTTGCTGCATTTTGAGCAGAGTCTCTCAGGTCTACACTTACAATGCTTCTGAATCAAACGTGCTGACTTAAGATCTCAGCTGCTTCTCTCTGATTCTGTCCTTGTCTTTCAATGTGGCACAAAAATGGTATCTTCTTGCAGTTACAAGGCAGGCACTAAGGACATATGCCCAATTTACAGTTCTGAGAAAGTGTTTCCGTGGATACAGAAAGGCTGGCAAAATAAGAAAGGCATGCCACCCTCCAAATATTTGTTGTTTTTGTCCCCAAACACCCCTGTTTTTCCCAAATCATGTAACTGTAAGAAAATTATAAATCTTTTAAATCCCTGTACAAAGACTCCCAAAAGTATTTCTCCAAGTACCCTACTAGCAGTCTCATGAATATTCATTCATTCATTCAACTAATATTTATTATGCACCTATCACATACTAGGCACTGTTCCAGGTGCCGGAGATACAATAGAGAACACAACAGATAAAAATTCCCACCCTCAGGCCGGGCACGGTGGCTCACGCCTGTAATCCCAGCGCTTTGGGAGGCCGAGGCCACGAGGTCAGGAGATCAAGACCATCCTGGCTAACACGGTGAAACCCCGTCTCTACTAAAAACACAAAAACTTAGCCAGACGTGGTGGTGGGCGCCTGTAGTCCCAGCTACTCGGGAGGCTGAGGCAGGAGAATGGCGTGAACCCGGGAGGCGGAGCTTGCAGTGAGCTGAGATCGTGTCACTGCACTCCAGCCTGGGCCACACAGCGAGACTCTGTCTCAAAAAAAAAAATAAAAATTCCCACGCTCGTGGAGCTTATAGTCTAGTGCACAGAGACTGACAATAAATGAAATACATACATAAAACAGACAGTGAGCCAGACAATGAGATGTGCTAGGGGGAAACAGTGTGGGAAAGGAGGGCAGGTAGCACCTGTGCCTTTCGAGTACGTGCTTGAATGAAGAGAGGGACGGAGAGCCATGCGGACAGCTAGGAGGAGCACATTCGAAGCAGGAGGCACAGCAAGTGCGGAGGCCCTGAAACACACCCAACCTGGTTGCGGGAACTGCAAGGCGGCCTGTGTGTCTGGAGCTGAGTGAGGGAAGGAGAGAGGAGCGCGAAGTAAAGACAGAGAAGCAACAGTGACCAGAAGTCTGAGGGAGGAGAGTGCAGTTTGTGGAAGCCAGAAGAGCACCTTCAAGGTGGAGGAAGTGATCAACATTCGCAAGCGTGGCTGAAAAGCCAAATAAGGCAAGGACTGAGAGTGGACCGTGGAGTTAATATGGGGGGGGGGCATTAGCTGCCCTCAGAAGAAGGGTGTAGGTGGAGTGACGGGTCAAAGCCTGACAGTCGTTAATTCAGGGGAAAATCGACGATGCAGGCGGGAGAAGGGGCCATTGTCAGCAGGGCCAAGAGGACAAGGTGGGAGGGAAAAGGATTTAATGGACCAGTGAATGGGGCTCTTAGGCAGCAGCAGGGACAATCACCTTCAGAAAAAGCAGGGAAGGCAGAGCATCTGGGCCTTGAGATTGGTAGCTGCAAACGAGTGCTTCCAATCCAGACTCTCTCCTGACAGCTCTGTCTTTGCAATGGAAGCGGGGAGTGGGGCATGTGGCAGGTGAGGAAGATGAAGCCCAGCATGCAGAGGCTGGCTCTGAGTGCAAAGACGGAGGAGTGACATTGTCTGACTTACAGTTTGGAAGCTCTCTCGGGCTTCTGGGTTCAGAACAGACTGAAGAGAGGCAAGAGTGGAAACAGCCAGTTAAGAGGTTATTGTAATCCATGACAGATATATTTTTTTCCCCCAAGACTAGGGTGGTGACAACAAAAGTAGAAAAATAATCAGATTCTGAACATATTTTGAATACAGATAGAGGTGGAAGAGTCAATGAAATGCAGGGTGTTTTACTTTTCCCCCCAAACCAATACAACAAAACCAAGAGATGTTATTACAGCATTGAAACAAAAATCAATAACATTTCAGTTGCTTTTACTGACAACGATCCAGTTTTTAACTAGCAAATATTCCAGAACTGTGGCGGTATCAATAAGTGATGCCAGTGAATACATAAAAATCTGTTGGCATTGCAAAGCATTATAGAAACGGAAGCTGTAGTTAAAAGCAAGGCATCTGTGTCTGTTCCAATATGCCAATTGGCAGGGGTGAATCAATAAATCACAGAAGTAGTGTAGAAAAATATTTCAAGCCTTCCAAGATCAAAGAATAGATGGTAAAATATTAACTTGATGTCCTTTTAACTATTTTTTCTCGATATTTATTAGTGTTTGACCTCCCTTGAAACTTGAGTTCCATTATAAGCTCTTTTGGTAAATGGATTGAAAGGTTGTCTCGGAGCACTCCGCCTCCCTAAGTATTTTCTATTCTCCAGTGAAATACTATTAGTCTGCATTTTACAGTAATGCTCCTCAGCGTATCAAAAACATGCATCTCTGTTCAACATGGAGAAGAATTAACGGTGCTGGCCTGTCTCTCGCTCCATCCTCTGCCTCCCATAACTACATGTATGTAGATACTCCTACAGATAAAGTGTGGATATACAAATTTGCACACCACGGTAAAAGTGTCACAAAATCCTCCACCCCAGTAGTTGATAAGGCCTACTTTAAACATATTGAATTAAATATTTAGAGCTTGCAACAGCCAAAATACATGAGGAGCCAAGTCCTTCTCTTTGTATTTATAGCAGGCAGTAATACACACAAAACTTCCAAGAGAGTAAAGGGCAGAAGTCCTTCCTGCTCGTTCCCTATCTCGGGTTTAGTTTGGAAAACATTCGGCGCTAACTTTTGCTACACAGATACTCTGTGCCATCCTAAAGAGTATACAGGATAGATTCATGTAAGAATCGTGGCAGTTTTTGATCAAACAATTCAACTTCTAGGATGTAATACTTAAAAAAAAATTAAGGATGTGCAAAGATTTAGCCACAAGAATGTTCACTGCAGCATGATTTATTAGAAAGAAAAACTGGGATCAACCTAAATATCTAACAATAGTTGACTGGTTAAAAAAAAAAAGTTCCATCCATGCAACTGAACTATGCATAGCCATTAAAATAATGTCAAATACTTAAAGATATGAAATATGTCCATGGTAGATTTTGAAATTTAATAGGAACAGCCTGACCACATTTAAAAAGAAAATACATATTTACATGTATATATGTACATAAAAGGCAATTAGAAGCATTACCTTTGTTACAGTAGGGAGTCAGGCAGACACAAGCAGGGCAGGAGAGCCCCCCTCCACCCCCAACCAGGAATGTCAGGAGAACATCAGGTGATGGTCAGGCAGTTGTTAATCTGTCTCTTAAATAATAATTGGTTGCAGCCGGTGCCAGGGAAAGGCTGTCTCCCAATAGATAGAAAACACCTGAAATTGGTGATCAGCTGCTTCTCAGTAAGATCTTAGAAGTTGGGTGAGTGGGCCCAAGCATGCGCACTAAGAGGCAAAATGGTGGAATTTAACTGGTATATGACCTTCCTCTAGAAACACTTCGCTGGTAAGGGAAAAGCACCTCAAGTGAGCATGCGTACAACTCCAGTAAACACACTGCACCTGTGGCCCCTCCCAAGTGCTGGCGGGACACTGTGCATGCAAACAACCCACCCCCAGGGAAGAATAAGGGGAGAAGAGATGCAACCCCCGGAAAGCTATGCCAACATATAAACCCCAAGTCAAAGGTCTAACCACACGCTTGAATCTCTCAAGTTGCCTGCTTGGCCCTCCTCTTAAGTGTCCTTTACTTCCTGCTCTAAAATTTTTTAATAAATTTTCACTCTCGCTCTAAAACTTGCCTTGGTCTCTCACTCTGCCTTATGCCCCTTGGTTGAATTTTTTCTTCTGAGGAGGCAAGAACTGAAGTTGCTGCAGACCCGAATGGATTTGCCACCACTAATACTTCTAAATGTAGAGTTTGCAGGCAGGTCATCCATTTTGCTCATCTATACTTTGTTCTAATTTGTCCATAAATATCTTATTACTTGTGTAATTGGCAAAGTACCAGTAAAACTTATTAAACATTATTCGTGGTGGCACACAAGTCTCCTGGGAGTACTGCCTGGCCAAACAAAACCCCTGTTGCTTCTGACCTTGCTGACTTTCTAGATATGTGGCTGTGTGTGAATCTAAGCCGTAAGATGGCCCAGAGATGGTCTTCTTCCATGAATCTCTGACAGTCTGCTCAGCAATCAGGCTGACTATATTCTTCAGATATCAAATGGAAGGAAATGGGGGAACAGCAGCAGAGATTCGCTATCCACAGAACCACAAGGAACAGAGCGATAAACACAAGCTTCAGGTGGGATGTGCCACAGTGCTGGGTTCCTTTGCATAAAAGCAAAAGGGGCTGTTCAGAGACAAAATGTAGCCAGAACATCTGTTGTTAGGGAATAAGGGTATGCAGAGGCCAAGAGCAAAGGCCCAGAAAGAGAACATGAATGCAGCATGTTTGGTCAAATGGTCCTTGTGCTTTAAAACAGTGCAGTTAGGGAAATGCCAGGCAATTTCAGGAACAAGGCCCAAGCAATTTACAAAGATTCCTTTAAATTAAGAATGAAGTCCCTAAAGATCCAAATTCTAATACCTTGAACTTCAAACAAACTGCTTTAAAAGCAACACCAAAACCTTCAAATGGAAAGTAGATTAAGTGCATGCTCCGTCTGTAAGAGCTTACTTACCACAAACTCAATTACTTGTTTCAAAATGAGATACAGGTTGGTTTGGATTTACTGATAGGCTTGTCCTGATAACTAAGAATGACAGCTGTAAGGGGAGAAAGCTTCAGTTCTCTTTTTTGGTAACATTTAAAGTCAAACCTACAGGTAAATGCATACATAGGTAGCCATGCTTTGCAAAGCAAAACAGTGCGGCGTTGATAGGCAAAGTCAAGACCCTACTGACTTTTATCTTTCGTGCCATCTATTTCAATGTAGGAAGTGCCGGGGCATATTTGTCTTTGAAAATAGTCAAGTTCCCCATCCCCCACATCTACCTCCACCCTGCAGGATAATGCTTGTTCCAAAGAAGTATTGTCTTTCTGCCATCACCCTCTGTTCAGTTCTAGAATTTGCTCTTATCCAATGTTCGCCTGTTTTCCAGTTCTGAGCAGAGGGCAAAGCATGTGTGCCTCCCTCTCCCATCGGCTTACTCATGCCTAACCCGCAGTCCTGCTGGCCTTTGGGACGCTGCCAGCATCCCCCTCTCGGAGACATCTGTTGCCTTGCTTAAACCAAGAAGCCTCCCAAGCACGTGACGGGGCCATGCAGAATTAGAGAGTGCCACCTCCAACAAGAGGCGTATGTCCATCTTGCCTCTCCCTTGTCATTTCCTCCTCTAGCCTCAGCCTCAACAAGTGGCCAAGCCTCACACAAGCTGTCAGGGACAGATGCTATGTGAAAAGAGGAAATTGGACTCAAAGATGCTACAGCTTTTTTAATTAAGTCCAACCTACAAGCCAAATAGCGAGGCAAGAAATGAATACTTACTTGCAAATAAGCACCACGTTTCTCAAAAACAAATGCGTTGGTTCGGGTGGGTAAGCACCTCCTTAGCGTTCTCAAAAATTGTATTGTTCCTCATTCAATGCCTCAGATAGTTTCACCTCGGCAATGGGAAGTGCATTTTGTGCTGGGACCTGGGGATCCTAAGTTTCCTTTTGTGATTTTCTTCCTCCGCCATCCGAGGGCTAGTTGAGTTGGCACGATGAAGCGTGTCCACACACAGCCAAATGTTCAATCTCATCTATTTCTCTCTTGCTCCCCTCACTCCTGCAAACCCCGAGTGCCCACTACATGCCTGGCCTGGCTTTCCATTCTAAGAAAAAGGAAGACTAACACATTTGTGGCTTCTGTCTTCCCAGCCCCCTGAGCTGGTTCTACTTATTTGCTTTGTCTCCATTTCTTTGTCTCCGTTGTCTCTAGTTTACTATTTGTTTTCAATTCTTTTTCCTTATTGTTCCTCTCTGCCTGCTGCCTGCTAATTAAAGCTGACTAGAGCCACTGCTGCTATTCTCAGCTGAAACGGCCAAGCCCCTTGATTATTAAGACAGTGAGGACTCAGGAAGACCACATGGATTTTTGAGACAGAAGAAAATGGGGAGAAAAAAAGAGTAAACAAATCCCTTTGGATATAGAAAGAAAATTGGTGGGAGTAACCCTAAAATATACACCACAAATTCTAAGGCATCACAAAACGCAGATGAGTCTCATTAACAGCTACATTTTTCTAATTTCTTTTCCATCATTTCACAACCACAGAGAAAATTAAACATGTTATTTAAGACGCTTAAGAAAGCTCTTACACACTTCAAAATTAATAAGGAAGGAACCTCAGCTATCACATCCTGCCTGTTTTACAGACTGGGAAACCAGCGAGAATTGACTTGTTCAAGGCCACACAGCCAAGCAGTTGCTGAACCCAACGGAGATTCCCAGGTTTTCTTATTTGCTCCCTATTCCCACACACAGCTCCAGCCTACTACCCACCTTCCCCATTCAGTGTGTTTTTAAATTTTTATTTATGTCTAATATACTAATATATTTATTTTTATTTTTCATATTTTATTTTTTCATATTGTCATTTTAAATATTGCATGAATTGGAAATAAAGGACGTAAAGTATATGCTTGTTATGAAAATCTAATTGCAGTGTTCTGAGGTTCCTTAAATAACTGTGACATGCAGTATTTTTTAAAGACATGCTGAAGACCAAATTTCAAACAAATGCAAGCAAGAAGATAGGAAGAAGAAGGAAATTAGCCAGTTCCAAGACCTTGCTCATTGCTGGACAATAATCAAGAAAGGAATATCTAAGTTTGGATTATTTCTATCTTAGGGTCATTAAGGAAGACAAAATTTAAACCTGAATATGAATTTGATTTCCCTGAGTCTACTAGTTAGGACTCTTTGGGTTAAGTGACAACAAACACAACCCAAATGGACTATCAGCAAAAGAAAATTTATTGTTCTTAGAGCTGAAAAAAATCAAGGGGTGGGTCTCATTTTAGTCATGTCTTGGCATAGGGCTCAAATGATGACTACCACTTGTGTAGTACATACCAAATGCTGGATGCTGTTCTCAGCATTTCACATGACTCACCTGACCCTCACTACAACTCCATGAGTAGGTATCATAACAATTCCCACTTCACAAATGAGTAAACTGAGGCACACAGACTAATCTGGATAGAGTGACCACATTTGTAAGTGGCAGAACAATTCAAACCCAAGAAATCTGGCTCTGAGTCTAGAATGTAGTCACTTCCTCCTCATGCCCCCAGAGTCCAGTTTGGCTCCATCTCCCATCTCCACTTTCTCTGTGTTACTGCCATCCTCTTTCAGATCCCCACTTCCTGGGGGCAAGGTGGCTCAGATAGCTTGAGCCTCAAAACCTGAAAAGTTCAGTGAAAAAGACCAAGCGTATTTTTGCCAGGAGACTCAGAAAAAGTCTCTCTGCCTCTTGGTGCCTTGAATCAAACAAGGGAGAATATAAGGTTCTGATTGGCCAGACCTAAGCTGCATACCCATATAAAGTAGAGTGTAGAGGGGACTCTACCAGAAACAAATGGACTAAAAATACCGGAGAAGAAAAGGGTCCCCATTCCCAGAGGAAGGGGGATAGTTATTAGAGATGGTAAATGAATACTAGGTGAATGCTGCACTGCCAAATTTAACAACTAAAACACTTCTTTTTCAATGATCAAACAGAAGCTCTTAGTCTTCAGGTAGCATAGGTATCCTATAAGACCCATGGCAACTTTCATTTTTATATAAATGAATGTGAATAAAGGAGAAAGGTATATAAAAAAATAAACCAAGACAGGACAGTTGTGATGTATTTATAATCACAGACTATCTCCACCAAGCCCACCACATGGGCTTTATGGTCTCTCTAAAGGAATTGTGGAATCACAGCATCTTCACTTTAGGGTGGATCTGGGAACTCATCCATCCCAAGATGCCACATGGAGCAGAGGCTGTCCCCAGTGCTGTCAAGAACAATGACCCCACTTTACAAAGCAAGTCTTATTTTTCCGCTTACCCTCTGCTTTAATATAAGGTGTGGCTGGTAGAGAAACGGCGAAATGGGAGGAAGAAAGGGTGAGGCTGCAGAAGATGCTGGCTTCACCCCTGCCCCACGGAAACCTCAGAGGTAAACACAGCCTTGTCCCTTCATCTCCCTCCCCGCCCCATCCCCACGTGCAGACCCCACCTTTCCCTGCACCCCTCCCACCTCTGCAACTTGTCCTGACTTTTACACTGGAGCCCTACCCTATTTCTTATGATAAGATACCCCAGAGAGAGTCCTCCTCTGAAATAAAGATGAGCCCTGCCACAATCATTTAGGTACTCCAAGGTTCACTGGTATCCTCTAAGTAGTCTTTATCTTTTCCCAAGGGAATCTGAGTAAGGAAAAAAAAAAAAGATGAGAGAGAATGGAATCATGGGGGGCAGGAGGGAATGGTGTTTATCTAAGGAGTAGCAAACTATAAAAGGGTGGGTATGAGGCACATCCTGGAAAAGAGGCTCCTACGTGTTTGTGGGCATGCAGGAGGAGCTCTAGTGACCTCCTGGCTTGGGAAGGCAGAGAAATGGACTTAATGCCTGTACTTGGCGGCCAGGAAATAGTTCATTATGTTTCTGGTGGTACCTTTATGAGTTGAATCACTGCCATTAGATGATACAATTAGTTGGATTTGTAACTTTTTGAAGGACCCAAACACTGGGAATAGTCATCAATATGGTGCTAAAGGGCTCTGACCTCAGCCCTGTCTGGTTCCAAAATTCTGTCAATAACTCCGATGAGGATATTTATGGCATATTTGTCCAATTGAGAGTTGAGGTGATGCTAGGGAGAAGAGCAATATTGTTGGATGACATAATCAGGATCATCCAAGATATGCACCAGATCCCTGATGAGACACAATAGTGATGAATGTGAAGCCTGTATTCAGGTTAAAATAAACACACCTAAGTACATGTTGGTGAAGACATACCCTAGCAACCACATATGTGAAAAGGGAATTTTGATTGACTCTGCATGTGGTATGAGTCAGCACTGCATTGTGGTTGCAAAAAAGCAAATGTGGTCTAACGCTGCATTCATGGAAACAGAATATTTAGACTGTGGCTTATGCTAGGCTTGCTGTATTTTATATGAAGCAGACCACACCAAAAATTTTGTGCTTAGTTCCTGACCTGACTCTAAGAGAAACACAGGCAAACAGTAGGAGAGAAGGGACTGGCAGCTCCTATGTGGTCATGGAGATGTTTTGTCTGGAAAATAGACGGCTTCCATGAAACGTGAGAACTGTCTTTAATGATGTGATGCATTGTCCTATGGAAAAAGAGTTCCATTTGTTCTGTGTATCACCTATGGCTGGACCTGGACCAATAGTAGGAATTACGGTGAGCCAGATTTCAATGCCACTGAAGACTTTCCAAAGGAACAAGGTGTCAGGATGTTGTAGAGGGAAATGTAAAGATGAGTTGTTGGATCAGATCAGTGGTTCTCAAACTGTGTTCCCCAGAGATTCCTCAAGGAGAGGAGTGCAAAGAACAGAAGCGGCTCACACACTGCACTGCAAGTAGAGCAGCTCCCCCAGTCTGCTTGCACAGTGGCTATCTGCTGCAAAGGAAAAGTTTGATGATTAAGCAACTGGGCTAGATCAAAGTTCCCCATTCAACCCTGAAGTTCCAGGATTTAGTGATTTTTGAGATGACTTCTCTGAAGAGGCTGCCTGGAGAAGGGAGGATGCATGTGAGCTCTGCAGCCAGAATCATAAGGTTCAGATCCCTGTGCATTCATCTGCCATTGCTACAGAACAAATTAACACAAACTTAGCAGCTTAAAACGACACCCACTCACTAGCTCACAGTTGCTGTGGGTCAGAAGTCCAGGTGTGGCTTAGCTGGGTCCTCTGCTCCGGGTTTCCCAGGTTGAAATCATGGAGTCAGCTAGACCGTGTTCCTTTCTTGAGCTCAGGATTCTCCTCTCAACTCATGTGGTTGTTAGCAGAATTCATTTTGCTAAGGCTGATGACTGAGATCCCCATTTCCTTGCTAGTTGTTGGCCAGGGACCACTCTGAGCAACCTTAAGCCTATTCTCAGGTTCTGGCCACGTGGCCCCTTCCCATAGGCTGTTCACAACACGGCTGTTTGGTTCTTCAGGGTCAGCAGAAGAATCTGGAGCTTCAATTCTCTTTCTTTAGGGAAAACCTGGAGCCTCTTTTAAAGAGCTTGCCTAGGCCAAATGTGGTGGCTCATGCCTGTAATCCCAGCACTTTGGGAGGTCGAGGCAGGCAGATCACCTGAGGTCAGGAGTTCGAGACCAGCCTGGCCAACATGGTGAAACCCCATCTCTACTAAAAAAACAAAAATTATCCGAGCATGGTGGTGCACACTGCACACCTGTAATCCCAGCTACTTGGGAGGCTAAGGCAGGAGAATCACTTGAACCCGGAAGGTGGAGGTTGTAGTGAGGGGAGATCGCACCACTGCACTTCAGCCTGGGACAGAGCCAGACTCCATCTCAAAAAATAAAAATTAAATAAATAAAATACAAAAATTAGCTAGGCGTGGTGACGCATGTCTGTAGTCCCAGCTACAGACGTGGAGGGAGGCTGAGACAGGAGAATCACTTGAACCTGGGAGGCAGAGGTTGCTGTGAGCCACTCCAGAGTGAGACTGTGTCTCAGAAAAAAAAAAAAAAAAAGAGCTTGGCTGGGCATGGTGGCTCCTGCCTGTAATCCTAGCATTTTGGGATGCTGAGGCAGGCAGATCACGAGGTCAGGAGTTCGAGAGCAGCTTGCCTAACATAGTGAAACCCCATCTCTACTAAAAATACAAAAATTAGACAAGCATGGTGGTGCATGCCTTTAGTTTCAGCTACTCGGGAGGCTGAGGCTGGAGAATTGCTTGAACTCGGGAGGTGGAGGTTGTGGTAAGCCAAGATTGTGCCACTGCACTCCAGCCTGGGCAACAGAGCGAGACTCCATCTCAAAAAAAATGACAATAAAAATAAAAATATAAATATAAAGAGCTTGCATATTTAGGTCAGGCCCATCCCGGACGTCTCCTTTTTGATTAACCTAAAATCAACTGATTAGGGACCTTACTTATTATCTGCAAATATCTCTTTATCCTTGCAGTATAATGTAACCTAATAAAAAGAGTGAAATCCCATCATTTTTACTAGTCCTGTCCACATGGAAGGGGAGAGGATTCTACAGATTGTGTATACCAACCGAGGGGAAACTTGGGGGCAGACCATCTTAGAATTCCTCCAATCAAACCTAGCTTTTCTGCTCAATGCTTCTGGCCTTGGGTGAGCTGCTCAGTTACGTCCTCTGCCTAGTGGGGAGAACGATTTCTCAAGGGGTTGCTACGGCAGCTAAACAAGTTAATACACAAAGCACTCAGAACAGTCACCTGCCACCAGGTAAGCATGTAAGGAAAACTCTAAGGTATTGTTATGCAGGAATACATGGTATTCCCAGGACTGACTGACTCCAGTGGAGGTCAGACATCAATGTGCTCTCAGGCAGAAGCAGCGTGAGGGGGTCAGATAACACAGCTTCCAGGAGAGGTGGCTTCTCTTTTCTCTCCTACTGGCCAGCTGTCCTCTTTGCTGCCACTTTTGCTATTTGGCTTTCACTTCCTCTGCCACTTGGGCCATCCACCACCTGCTGATATCGTTCCTTTTCTCTGTGTTTTCATTTTCTTCTTCTTCTCCAGTCTTTTTCATCTTTCTCTGTTGCTTCTTTCATGATTCTTATTTTTTACACTGGAAGATTTATCATTATCAGCCATTGCCAGCAAATAAGATTATGTCTTTCTCTGTCACATGATCTTCATGACATTCGTTCTTTTTGTTAGTATTCACTGCTCACAGGCTCTTAAAGTATTTTTTAAAGCTTATATTTGGTATTGTTTCAGATGACTAAAGGTATTAAATTTTATTTTCCCTTTAGGTAAAAATTCTCCTTTACTGAACAGATACATCAGAAAATAATGTTTTATCTTTCAAAACAATTCAGCGTTGGAATTTGCTTTTAATAGAAAAATCCACCAGTACGGTTAAAACATTATTTATTTTATAACAATTATTTTTCAAAAACAATTTTCAGGAACGCTTCTATAGTGCAAAGTGAATCATCCCTGGTTTGCAATTTAGTTTGTCAATGTAACATATAATGAGCCACTAGCAAAAGGAAAAAGGAAAGCTATTTCAGTCTGTGAAAGTCCATGTAGACAGCCAACAGCTGTAGCTGTAAGCAGTATTTAAAAACATGACACATTTCAGCACTGTACCCTGCACATAGTGGGCACTCAGTGGAAACTTCTAGAGTTAAATTGAGATGTATCAGTCACAATCTGTTGAACTGAACTGAGGAGCTATCTCAATAAGAGACAACCATGAATCCCTGTCATTCTTTCTTTTACCTAATACCAAACTCCAGTGTGAAACAGAATTTACAGCACAAACAGAAGAACCAGTAGCAATGAACACAGCTTGTATGGACAGATGAGCTGACATGCATTATCAGCTACATCTTCACTGCTTGTCGAAAACCAGGTGAGGTCATAGTTCCCATGCCGGCCTGTTCTATCACGCCACTGCCGAGTCAACACAACTGTCTCTATGTTATTTATGGAGGAGGCGGGAGGGAGTCCTGAGTGTTCCCACCACCCAGTGCCGAGGCAGCAGAAGCTGTCAGCTGACACCCTCTGACGTACAGCATACTCAGGCACAACATGAGATGTGTTACAGGAGCCCCACGGCCATCTGTACTTCAGGGAGATGAGGACAAGGAGGCATCTCCCATGTCAAAACAACCCCTGATAAATATCTCTTAGGGGAAAATGGCTGGACAGGGCTGTATGGTGTCTCCCCTGACATGTAACCATCACTTCTCCCAGCAGCAGGTAGAAGAGCTACTGTGTAGGGAGAGAGGGGGATAAGGATCCTTTGGATATGTTGACCCGTTTTCCAGCTCATGAAGTTGTTTTAAACTTATTATTTCATGTGATCCTCATAGCCATGGGAGACCTTGCCAATAGGAGGGGAACTTGGAGCCACTATGGAGAGAAATTTGGCAACAAGCATCAAAATTACAAATACACATTCTCCTTGATGCAGCAATTCCATTCCTAGGGATTTATCCTATAGATATACTCACATGTGTGTGAAATGAGGCAGCACTCTTTACAAGAGCAGAATATTGAAAACAACCTAAGTGTCCCTAAATAAGGGGTTCCTTAAGTAAAAACTGTGCTGTATCCTTCCATGGATAATTTTCAGTATGCAAAAAAAGCAAGGCACAGAATAGTCAATAGTATGTTATCATTTCTGCAAAAAAAAAAAAAAAGAGGAAAAAAAGAATATGTGCACACACAGTGCTAGCTTGTACGTGCAAAAAATACCCTTTTAAGGGTACACAAGAAAATGGTATCTCTGAGAAAGGAACTGGCGGATTGAGGACATAGCACAAGGGAGACTTTTCACTATTTACCATTTTATGAATTTTGAGTTTCATAACATCTAAATCTATTGCTTATTCATATGCTTAATTTTAAAAAGCATATGAGGTGGGTCAGTGTATTTTATCATACAATGTATATAATGGTGTTTATAAGCTGTAAGCCTCCTGAGCAGCTGAGATTACAGGCATGCGCCACCACGCCCAGCTAATTTTTGTATTTTTTAGTAGAGATGGGGTTTCCATGTTGGCCAGGCCTGGTCTCGAACTCCTGACCTCAGGTGATCCGCCTGCCTCAGCCTCCCAAAGTGCTGGGATTATAGGCATGAGCTCCCATGCCTGGCCCCTACAGATATTTTAGTTATGTGTTCCTATCACTCATTGGTTTTTGAATGAAGAACTCAAGGCTGAGGAAGGTAGGCGATTTGCCCAGAATCACACAACTGGCAGGCTTTCCAGGCTGTTCTCATGTTCCAAGTTTATGGCTGAACATCTGCCTTCTCTGTTCAGCTGTAAGTAATAAAGCCTAGGAACCACTTCCACACCCAGTGCCTTGTAGAGTGTCTTGTACTTAGTAGGTTTGTTTACCTGTAATCCTCTCTCTTAGGTTTCCTGTCTCACATTACCCACAGCCTAATGGGTAAGCCCAACTGTAAGTTCCTCAGATGCCTCAAAACCAATAAGCCCCCCAACTCAAGCCATTAACTTTCCTGTCCCTCTAAAACACTGCTCCTCTTCCCTATTTTTATTTATTTATTTATTTATTTATTTATTTATTGAGACGGAGCCTCGCTCTGTCACCCAGGCTGGAGTGCAGTGGTGTGATCTCAGCTCACTGCAACCTCTGCCTCCTGGGCTCAAGCAATTCTCCTGCCTCAGCCTCCTGAGTAGCTGGGACTACAGGCGCCCGCAACCACGCCCAGCTAATTTTTGTATTTTTAGTAGAGACGGGGTTTCGCCATGTTGGCCAGGCTGGTCTCAAATTCATGACCTCAGGTGATCCACCCGCCTCAGCCTCCCAAAGTGCTGGGATTACAGGCGTGAGCCACTGTGCCTGGCCTCCTCTTCCCTATTTTTAATCATCAAGAACACCTCCTCACTGGCCTTCATCATCCCATCAACTGTGTCTCTTAAGTGTAATCACACCTTCCAGTTGTCATCCATTCTAGCTTCCACTTTCTCACCCAGGAGCCTCTTGATTTTGACAACAGCCTCTTACTAGGACCCCTGCTTCTTTCCTCACTCACCACCCTAATTCAGACCCTCACTGCTGCTAGAATCATTTTGCTAAGACAGACTTGATTGCATTTCTCTTTTACTTAAGATCTTTCTTTTGGTCTGCATCACCCACGGAA
Organism: Pongo abelii; assembly: GCF_028885655.2. Classification (NCBI taxonomy): domain Eukaryota; kingdom Metazoa; phylum Chordata; class Mammalia; order Primates; family Hominidae; genus Pongo; species Pongo abelii. The sequence continues at coordinate 55,864,842 of NC_071991.2, forward strand.
GTTGGGACCTCTAGACTGGGTTTCCAAATCCATCTTCCAGATTCAACTTGCACAACTCCCCTCCCATGAACCACACACTCCAGGCCCACATCACACCCTGCTCCTGCCTTAGACACGCTGGTCCTTAACCCAAAAATGCCTTTACTCCTGTTTTCCAACTGGGGAGCCCCATTCCCTGAGTTCCCTGACACCTCAGCCTTTTACTCCAGCCTCTTACACCCACAAGAGCCATGTGTATGTACCTCTATTACAGCACCTCTAATACCATCTTGTAGTTAAGTGTTTCTATGAAGGTCTTTCTCTAGTGAAGGTATTCCCAACATGTGGAAGAAATTCAGGTCTCCATAAATGTTTGTTGAACAAATGCATTCCAATGTCTAAACAACTAACTTGACACTTTGTGCATATGAACTGTTAATATCTAAAGTGCCACCTATAGTAATAGTTTTCCTTCAATCCAATATTTTTGTGGTATCCCTATTAAGGACAGCTGCCATGTGAGGGATGATAAGGAAAGCATACTCTGATTTCTATATTTTTCGGGGGTTGGAGCATAATTCCAATAACCAGAGAAATTCAGTTGCCCTTTTGACACTGTAAATAATTTCCAGTTGCCCTTTCAACTCTGTAAATAATCACAACTTACAATTTCGGGAACACTGCATTAATATTCCATAAAAGAAAACTGATGTGCTGAATCCCTTGGGTGAAAACGATGCTGCCACTCAAGCTACAAGCATGGCTATGGAAGGTCCATTGCAGAGAGAAGGAAGCAGGACCCTGAGTGAAGGTGGGGGTTGGGGGGACAGCTGGACCTCCCTGGGGACTTCCTCTGGAGAGAGACAGGCCTGGGGGGAGGCAGCAAGGGCAGGCATGTTCATGAAGGGCAGTCTTCTTTATCAAACAGGTGGCAGCCTCGCGGGTCTAGCTAATCCTTCTAATTACAGAGGAGCTGGCTGCCAGCCAAGACCAAGGGGGCCAATTTTAACTCCTTATGGGGGAGGGCTAGCAAGCCAGACAAGACCCCCGCCAAACAGGTGGTGGTTCATGGTCGGATTTCCAACTCAGCAGGGCACCGGGGTCCTCAGCAAAATAGAGGCCATCATAGAAGTTCAGTCATAGAAACTGGGCCAACCCTGCGGAGCCTGCAGCAAGGTCGTGGTTTGGAGGGTATGGGGTGCCCAGGGCTCTCCTAAGACACCATAGATACCAGCCCTAGAGAAGCAGGATGAATTCTAATCTCACTGGCAATGGGATAGAACCTACAAATGAGCTGCCTGACTTGATCAGTCATTGGCAAACTGTGGCTCATGGGCCAATTTTGGGCAGCCACCTGTTTTTTTTTTTGTAAATAAAGTTTTGTTGGAACACAGCCATGCTCATTCATTTACGTATCTTCTATGGCTGCTTTTGCTCTACGAAGGCAGAGTCGAGTAGTTGAGACAGAGACCATATGGTCTGCAAAGCCTAAAATATGTATTGTCTGCCCTTTACAGAAAAAGTTGGCGAAACCCTGGTCTAGTAAATGCCCAGGCTGCACCTCAGATCAATTGAAATCAGAATCTCTGGTGGCATAAGTACTTTTTAAAGCTCCTCAGGTGATTTCAATGTGCAGTCAAGGTTGCAAACCACTGCTCCAGCCTGATGCAGTGACTCCAAGGGGCAGCTGAAAAAGTCATAGTAAGTTTCCACCTGGGCTGAATACATCACAGACAAGGTGGTTCAGTGCTTGGGCTCTGGGGAAACACAGGCCTGATCTGTTTCTTCACTCTACCACATACTCACTGTATGACTGCACACACTCAACCCCTCTACACCTCAGTTTCTCCGCCTGTAAAATGAGGATAATAACGACACCTAACTTACAAGGTCATTGAGGGGCTGAAGGGGAGAATGTGTGTGGAGCTCTGGCATTGTGACTGGAAAACAACTACACTCAATAAATGGGAGCTAAAAGAGGTAGTGGGGGAGAGTTGGGCTGAAGGGCTGATGTCATCATGGTTTAGAGCAGCTGGAAAAGCTGCAGAAACTCTCAGCCTTGGCACATGTGGTGTTAGAAACTGCCTTGAAGACGCTGCTGGGAAAAGCCACAGTATGTGTGCAATGACTATACAGCCAACAGGTGTGGGCAGGCTGGTGTATGGTTCAGGACAGCTCAAAAGACACTCCTAAACTCTGCCCGCTTCTCCCCATGCTTGAAAGGGTTCTCTGTTCTGGGCCCTAGCTGACATTCTAGAATACAACTGTAGCTCCTGGTGAATGCTTGTTAGAGACTTTGATACTGAACCCTGAACCCTGCTGCTTGGATCACATACTGGGGCTGTGGAGCATTTGTGGGTACCTGATACCTGCTTTGCAGATGCCTCCTGCCTGCCTACCTTTGTCCTGCCTTCATGCCAGTATGGGCTTGACATCAGCCTACCAAACTTGTAGCCAGGTAACAACACATGGTGGGCTCTGGTTGGCTATACACAGAGGACTGTTCCCTTGGGCAGACAATCTGGCCCCTAGAGATGCTCCAATGATATCCATGCCTTGACCATTCAATTACAAAGTGAAAGGCATGCTGCAAAATTTTGGGGGCTCCTTGCTCAGCTAATGATCTGCAACCGGGGTGGAGGGGAGGTTCCCTGCATTTCACAGACACAGGACTGGGTCTTGTTCAGTGAGTGACCTCTCCTGTCTGGTGTAAAGATGAGTGTTCCCTTAAATGCATGATCAGTGAAATGTTCTTATGAATCCTGGCAACATGTGGTAACCCACTAAATCAAGAAATGGTGAGCCACAACCTTCACCAGCTGAGCCAGGGGCATGGCTGTTTGCAGTTGACCAGACCTTCTTGCATATTCATTTAAGGCTTGTGTTAGAACAGGATCAAGCAGAAAATCCTGGCCAACACCACCCTGAATTTAAACAATGCATCTGTAAGGAAGAGAGGCTTAGCACCATACCAGTCCTCTACCTGTGGGGTCCTGCACCTAAAACTGGCGTCATATATAATGATCTAAAATAGCTGGGGGTCAAGCCACAATTTTAGGGCCAGTGCCTCAACACAACTAGAAAATCCAAGAAGCAGCTAGTGGGAGGATCTAATTATAATGCTAATAATGACGTCTATTTACTGGGAGCTTACAAAGTGCCAAGTGATTTATTTACATGCAATTTCTTATTTAATCTTTACAATCATCCTATGAAGACTTGGAGAATTCAGTACTTGTGCAACCACATAGTTTTTAAGTGGCGGAACTGAGATTCCAATTCAGGTGTCTCTGACCCTAAAGCTCCCAGGAGGCCCCACTTTTTACCATAAGCTGTACAGCCTCAGCAGAGAGAGCCAGTGATGCCTGCCACAGAATCATCCTGCTCCACCAAACTGTCTTGGACAGAGACAGAGAAATAATATCCAGGCCCCATGGGACAGCCTCCAGTCAACCTGAGAAAAATTGCATCCCTCTACACCCTGGAAAGTTCTTCCTCACTCCCAGGGCTCTTCCCCTGGGTTACAGCCTCTACACCTCTTTTCTACATTCTCAGGTTCCCTTCAGAAACTCCAAGTGGATTTCTTTCCCAGCCCCTCCTTACACTGTCCCACTCAGGTGCTACTTAGAAAGCTCTTAGTCTTGCATCTGATCTCTCCCATCTCAAGTCAATGATTTACTCATTAAAGAAACAACCACTTCCTTCCCCCAAATACTAATGAAAAACTATCATGTGTTTTGTTTGTTTGTTTGTTTTTGTTTTTTAATTTTAGATTCCGGGGAACATGTGCAGGTTTGTCACACGGGCATATTGGGTGATGCTGGGGTTTGGGCTGCTAGTGAACCTATCACCCAAATAGCGAACATAGTACCCAACAGGTATCACATCTTTTATCTTACCCAAAAAGCACAAAAAATCTAATTCTGTCACCTACAGAGCACAACATTGCAACCTGCTGAGCTCAAACTGGGATGTAATCCCCTTCCACCTCCTTCTGGACCACCAGCCCTGCTACTGCACTGGTGAAGAGCACCAACTCCAGAACCAGCCTGCCTGGGCTCAGTCCTAGCCCAGCCATGCGCAACCTGAGTGGCCCTGAGAGACCTCACTTTCCTCCTCTGCAAAATGGGAATAATAATAGTACCTCCTTCAAAGGGCTGTGGTGAGAAGTGAGACCATATATTACATACCGAGTACTTAGCTCAGTGCTGGCACAAGATAAACACTCCACAAATATTAGCAATTGTTCTTACTAGTTGTGATTATATTGCTATTCTTGCCCTGGTTATTATATATTCATTTATTTTAAAATTACTGCTCTGCTTTCAAAACAGTGCAGATAATCATAGAGTCCTACACGTGGGAAAACACTCAGGTACAAAGTTAAAGTGTTCTCTTGACTTGTCCTCAAAATATAGTGCAGTACTTTTAATGGTACTTGACATTTTCTCCAAGACTTGACCATATATTCTCTAACGTAATTCCCACGCCAACCTGGAAAATCCTACTTTGCAGATGAGAAAACCAAGTTTCAGAGACACCAATAATATTACAATAATGTCTGATATCTATTTTGTACTTCTTATATATTATACACTATTTTAAGAAACTTATATATATACTACCTTTTCATTCTCAAAACAGCCCTATGAGACTAAGATTATTGCTATACCCATTTTACAGGTGAGGAAACTGAGATCCAGAGAGGTTAAGTAACCACCAAGATCACAGGGGGCAGAGAGAGAATGCTGGCTTTCTAATTCCCAAGTGTGTGGTTTGCACGCTACAGTTAGGTTTAGCAGGGGACAAAGAGAGACCAGACCCAGGGCCTTGCTATGGTGGCAGAGTCACCACCCTCCCCCCACACCCTTTCCTCTGCGCTGAGTGATCTCTGACTCTCCTCACTGTAACACTCCATGATTGTAAATGAATCTACAGACACCATCCTTCCGCCAGCTCTGGAGAGATCAGAGCACTGATGCAGGTAGTTTTCCCAAAGGACAAAGAATAAAGCTGAATATTTTTCTAGCCACATTAAAAATGATATTCCTGTGTTAGAATAACATCAAAATGTGTTGTATTTTGTTTGTTTTAATAGCTTCTCTTTGATCTGCACTTTGGCCGCAGACTCACTGGCTGTACCCACTGTCATTCTCTCCAGCAGGCATAGTCTGGCGCTGAGTGAAACTAGCCCACAGTCCTTGTAAATCACTGCTTTCCATTCATGTTCATTTCGCTAGTGCCACCGCTCAGCCACTGTCTTGATTAATGCAGGAAAAAGGAGGTTACAATTAAGTGAGATGATTTTGCACCCAGGAAATAGCAGATGAGTTGGATAAACTGCACAGTTATTGGTGAGTAAAGAAGCAGATTTAAGCTGCCCTTGGGTAGTGGAAACGGGAAGCTCAGAGAGACCTTGGAGCAACTGCTCCTCTCTTACAAAGCCTTTGGTAATTGTGAAGAGGTACGTATGTGTTGTGCAGACGAAGTGGAGCACATGCAATTTGAGATTCAGATGCTGAAAAGCAGGGAAAGGAGCCTGTCTCATGCTCTGGATTATCCTGTTGCCAGTCCATGAGCAAGAACTTGGCCAGCCTGTCCAATAGGACATTCAACATCAATCTTATTCTAGCTTGTCTCAGGGATGCTTTACCGAATATTCGTAAGCACTATTCAAATGCCAAAAGCCATAAAAAGGATTATTTGCTTGGGACACCATGCCCATTTTCTGCTAATGCATCAATGTCATCATACAAGATGGCCACATATTAAACACAGAGAGAGGCAAGTTTTGGAGAGTGTGCACCTAGGGAAGCAGTTCTTAAAGCATGGTTTAGGGAACCCTGCAAGTCCTTGAGGCCTTTTTACAGGAGGTCTGAGATATTGAGACATTATTTAACTTGTTCACTCTTATTCTCTCTCAAACACACAGTAGAGTTTTTCAGAACGTGCATGACATGACATGGCAACAGATTGAACGTAGAAGCGGATATGAAATCCAACCACCTCCCATTAATTCAGACACTAAAGAGAGCTGCAGTAAAGTAAAACAATGACACTATTTTGGAAAATATTTTTCAATAATAAGAATTTATGAAAAAGACAAGAGGCAACAAATGTTGGCAACAACAGGGAGAAAAGGAAAACCTAGTATACTGTTGGGGGGAATGTAGACTGGTACAGTCATGGATAACAGTACAGAGAGTCCTACAGAATTTAAAGTTGGAACGATCATAGGACCCAGTGATCCCTCTTCTGGGCATATACTCAAAAGAGACAAGCTCATCACTTCAAAAAGACAGCTGCACTCCCATGTTCACTGTGGCATTATTCACAATAGCCAAGATATGGATACAAACTAAATGCCCACTGATGAACGAACCAATAAAGAAAATGTGGTGTGTATATATATGCATGATGGAATATTATTCAGTCTTAGAAAAGGAGATCCTTACATTTGCCACATCATGGATGGACCAAGAAGACATTATGTACAGTGAAGTAAGCCAGACAAAGAAAGAAAAATATTGCATGATCTCACTTATATGTGGAATTTAAAAAGCTCAAATACACAGAGATAGAGAATGAAACAATGATTACCATGAGTAGGGGGTAAAGGGTGGGGGAGAGGAAATGGAAAGATGTAGGTCAAAGGATACAAAATAGCAAATATATAGGATGAACAAGCCTAGAAATCTAATGTACACCGTGAGGACTAAAGTTAATAAAATTATATTATATTAGGGATTTTTGTTGAACAAGTAAATTTTCTTTTTTAAGCCAGTCAAATTTAGATTTTTAGTTGCTCTTTCCATATACAAGAAATGTAATTCTGTGAGATGCTAGGTTTGTTAATTTGCTTTACTATTGTAACCATTTTACTATCTATATATATCCTATAATATCATGTTGTAAACCTCAAATATACACAATAAAATTTGTTTTTAAAAATGCGTGTTGGCACATAAGCATCTGGTTTGAAGTAAATTGACAAATTATTTTTTAAATTTCTGAGTTTTAATTTCTAATATGGCAAATATTGACTGATATGAAATATTTTGGCACCTCAATTATTCTTAAGAGAATAAAGATGTCCTGAGCCCAAAAAATCTGAAAACCACCTAGAAGAATGTGGCAATTTTCTTTTTAACCCAGTGGAAGCCTTCCTTTCTCCTCCAGCCCCATAGTCAAGCATCTAAGGGCTTCAAATTCATCCATTTTCCTGGTCTTGGGCACAGGTTCTTTCTTTAGTAGCCTCATTGCCTGCCTTGCCCCAAATCTATGTGACTGAATTGTATTTATTCTGCTCATGGCTTTGGTCCAGGAGGTTCACAATAGTTTATTCTCCCTGGCAAGGCAGAGAGAATGGCTTTCCTTAGCCCCTCAGCTCTCAACGAAGCATTGTCCAGTGCAATGAGAACTGTCATTTCTATCTGGACCATCAATCAATGAAGACAGATGCACTTCCGTGGGCTGACTGCGGGAGGGAGTTGAGTTTAGACCTGGGAAGTGAGACGCTATCCTGAGCCTGGGCTACAGAGACCGTGGCGGACTCCGTGTCTGTCACGGGGCAGGAGAACGGCCCATCAGTCAGTCGGCAGCATGTTAAAAATCAAGCATCCCCTCCATGTCTGAAAGTCACGGCAACACCAAAGCCACAGGCAGAGCCACACTCTCTGCAGGTTCCACGGACCTTGGAAGCCCTCCTTGCAAACAAAGCTGGAGCCCTTTCTCCATCTCTGTCCTGCAATCACAGTGAAATAGTGATTTCACCTATAAAGAATTATTGTGTGGATTTCATCTATAAAGAACCAGTGAGCCCCCGCTATACGCGGTATGAAGTGTTGGTGGGGAGGAGAAGTGCAGAGGTGAATAAAAAATGCTCCCCCGCTGCCCTCCAGGAGCTGCTCAAAAGCAGCAAAAGGATCAGACTCCAGTTTTAACTCATGTCTCTTACTTGGCCTGCTTTTCAGAGGCAATGAGAATGTTTGATGAGAAAAGGCAAGGCCACCAAAGAAAGCAGAGAAATGAAAGCCCTAAATAATTCACAACACTGGATAACCAATGTCTGAAACAGAATCGATTCCGCACAAGAAGTCACTCTCTGTTTCTTCCTTATAAGTGTCATTTCTTAACCTCAATTTTCAACCTGAACAGCAAGCACCTGATTTCCTACCAAACTGAAAATTGTCCCGTGTTTCCTGGATGGGCTCAGGTTCCCAGGCAGGATTCACCAGAGGGGCTCTTAGGAGGCATCCAGCCAAACAGACACCCAGCCCAGAGGGCGTCTGAGAAACGGAAAGGGGCTGGGAACGTTTTTGAATTGCAAAATGCTTCATCTTTAGAGGACACTCCAGAAACATGAAGTTTTGTGTTAAAAAGGCTGCCAGTGAAAATACTTTTAATCATTACCTGTTTATCTAACACAACCAGGAGCAAACAACCAGAGGGTTTTCACTAGATGCAGACAATGACCAGGGCCTTGAACTTGTCTCCGGGCTGTTGGAGTTAGGCAAGGACCTACCACAGCCAAAGTTAAATCACACTTGATGCTTAAAGACCACGAAGGTGACTAAAAGAGGGAGTTGGTGACACAACTCCACCCCTTTCAGTCCATTTCCTCTCACTTCTTCCACCCCCACCTCTTCCACCCCCACCTCAAGGTTAATTGTTTCTGTTTGGCAGAGTTTTGAATCCTGGGAACTGTCTCACTTTAAGCCTCTTCTAATCTTTTACAAAGATTATCAAGATAATGTAGTTCCACATCTCTGGCACTAGGAACATCAAAAGCCCATTAATTAATTATATGCTTTTAAGGATTATCTGCATGGAAAATATGAGAATTATAAATGCAAATACATATTACAAAATCACTATTCCTATCAGAAAAAAATGACATCTTTTTCTCTTGGTCACGAATTCCTTTCTTCCGCCTTCCCCTGCTCTCTCTTTTTCTCTCTCCAGTGCCTTATCTCTCTCTTCTTAATCAGTAACCACAATTGCATTCTATGATTTCTAGCCTTCTGCTATACTCAAACATTAAAAAATGACTCAACAAACTTTTAGATCATTTTTTATTTTGTTATTATTTTTTGAGATAGAGTCTTGCTCTGTTGCCCAAGGCTGGAGTGCAGTGACATGATCTTGACTCAATACAACCTCCACCTCCCAAGTTCAAGTGATTCTCATGCCTCAACCTCCCAAGTAGCTGGGATTACAAGTGCGCACCACCAGGCCTGGCTAATTTTCTTTTTTTTTTTTTTTTTGTATTTTTAGTAGAGATGGGGTTTCACCATGTGGGCCAGGCTGGTCTCAAACTCCTGGCCTCAAATGATCCACTCATCTCAGCTTCCCAAAGTACTGGGATTATAGGTGTGAGCCACCGCGTTCCACCTAGATCATTTTTTAAATGTCAAAATTGAAAATCATGAATGCAGGTCCTTCATTTAAAATGCAGCCTAAAGGGAAGTGCATGAGCTTTTCTAGAAGAGCATGCTGGGTTCAGAAACCAGATTTAACTGTGTGGACTGAAACAATAAGACTACCAGAGAGCAAAGTTATCATGAAGATAAAATAAAATAATACCTGTGAAGCATTTAGCTCAATGCCTGGCATGGAGAAAGTGTTCAACAAGTGACAGCTATTATTACTATCAGGAAGCATTTATGATTTACACTACAAGTCAGAAAAGGCAGAGAATGAGAAGGACAGAGATCATACATAGCAGGAAGTGTTTCTTAATTCATCTGCGCCTTCTACTTAAATTGGTTTTACAGTGGATAAAGCACTTACATTAATTTCTCCAATCCCCAGAAGCAGGTAGGTAGATAGGACAGGTGGTATTATTTCATCTGATGAACCAGAAAATGAGGGAGGGTCAGAAGCCTATTAGAATGATTTGAGGGGAAGGTTTCACGGTCATTAACTGGAAGAGCTGAGACTATGATGGGAGCCACACCGTTCCCAGCCCCTGGAAGGGGACTGTTTTCTCTGTTTGCCTGACATCCTCAGTCCTTTTGATTTATGATCCTTCCTCATCTTATGAACTGGTTGCTAAAGAATTTAAGATTAAAATGCTAAAGTTCCTCTTACACTGTTGGTGGGAATGTAAATTAGTACAGCCACTATGGAAAACAGCATGAAGTTTCCTCAAAAAACTAAAAATAGAACTACCATATGATCCAGCAATCCCACTGCTGGGTATTTATCCAAAAGAAAGGAAATCAGTATATTGAAGAGATATCTGCACTAACAAGTTCATTGGAAGACTATTCACAACAGCCAAGATATGGAGTCAACCTAAGTGTCCATCAACAGGTGCATGGATAAAGAAAATGTGGTACACGTACACAATGGAATATTATTTAGCCACAAAAAAGAATAAAATATTTTCATTCCCAACAAAATGAATGGAACTGGAAGATATTATGTTAAGTGAAATAAGCCAAACACAGAAAGACAAATATTGCATGTTCTCACTCATATGTGGGAGCTAAAAAAAAGTTGAACTCATGGAGATAGAAAGTAGAATGATGGTTGCCAGAGGCTGGCAGAGTAGTGGGGAGAGGGGAATAAAGAGAGGTTCATGCGCACAAAAATACAGTTAGATAAGATCTAGTGTTCAGTAGCACAATAGAGTGACTATAACTAACAATAATTTATTGTCTATTTCAAAATAACTAGAAGAGTAGAATTGAAATGTTCCTAACACAAAGTAATGAGAAATGTTTAAGGTGATGAATATCCCAATTACCTTGATTTGATCATTACACATTATAAGCTTGTATCAAAATATCACATGTTCCCCACAAAATATATGCAACTATTATGTATCCATAAACATTTTTTTAAATTAAAATGCTAAAGTCAATGCAATAAAAAGCGAATCTCTAATTATCTGACCGTGGCCCATTTGAGTGAATCAAGGTGTTTCCTCTCACCATCAGGTGAGGAAAGGTGCACTTCCTTTCCTGGAACAGTGCACCTGCTTTAGGGGGTGAGGCTGCTGAGGATGGGTGTTGGGGAGAGAGCTGTGCCTCGTGCAGGGCCTTGGCTCCCAGCAGCCCAGCTGTTGTGTTGCCTTCTGTGGCTCCAGCCCCATTTAGCACAGATCATTACAAGCTGGCAGCTGTCAATTATCCAAGCTAGACAGACTCCCCATGGCATTCCACATCTGGAAAAGCCTTCCCTGGGAATTGGTGCAGAAGCATCCATGCATTTCCACCTCTATTTATTATCTTCAAATCTCCCTGGAGATTATTATCCTCCAAATGCAAAGATCAAGAGAAGTTGAAAATGCACATAGTAATTTTTACCTTAAAAAATACTCTAGCCAATCCTAATACTCAACAAGATTATTTTTCAAATGGTATGAAATTGAAGGACATTGTGTGTGTGTGTGTGTGTGTGTGTGTGTTCTGGTGAAGCCGTGAAAGAAGGACATTTTTTAAAAACCATTAGAAATGGCTGATAAACTAACAATTTATACTTCCTCCTACGTTATCAAAAATGGATGACATTTTTTAATCCACCACATATACTAAATATGGATAATTTGTGCCTGCACCCTTAGTTTCAGGGGTTTCACTAAACAAATAAAATAAAGATACTCAAAAGGACTTCTGTCCTAACACATATATAGGAAAAATATGCTGGGTACAGGAAGTAAAAGGTTTCAGTACAAAATATTCAGCCTCCTCAGTGGAAAAGAACCTTCCATAACACAGATCAATAACAGGCTGCTTCCTGTTTACTCTGCCTAACTGGGGACTTTACTATAAAACCTGATTACTGTTATCAGCAAGAAGCTGATTTGGCTGCTCTAAGGAGAGTCATCCAAATTAAAGATCCCCCAAGTCACAGCTTGAATGATCCTAGCTCATGTACACAGAAAGCTCTAGAGCCTCTCCCCGTCCATCGGGAGGACTCTGTCTTGAAGAATGGCCTGATTCAACTTAAATTGTTCATCTAGGCAGCAAATAACAGATTCCCACAACAGGGACACATTGACATTCCAATCAATGGAAAACTGGAGAAAATTCAAAAGGGTATTAGTGCCTTGTTCTGGGTTTTAGGATTCACTCCATCAGGCTCCTCTCTGTGGAAAAGTAGGTGGCCTTTTGTATGTTTAGTAAACCACAGAAAAATATGCACTTAGGCCGGGCATGGTGACTCACGCCTGTACTCCCAGCACTTTGGGAGGCCAAGGTGGGAGGGTCACTTGAGGTCGGGTCACTTGAGGTCAGAGTTCGAGACCAGCCTGGCTAACATGTTGAAACCCTGTCTCTACTAAAAATACAAAAATTAGCCAGGTGTGGTGGCAGGCAACTGTAATCCCACCTATTTGGGAGGCTGAGGTAGGAGAATCACTTGAACCCAGGAGGCAGAGGCTGCAGTGAGCCAAGATCACACCACTGCACTCCAGCCTGGGCGACAGAGGGAGACTCTGTCTCAAAAAAATTAAAAAAAAAAAAAAAAGAAAAAGAAATATGCACTTAGTGCCTAATGTACAGAGGGCGCTGAGTTGTCCCATGAAGATACAGTGTTGTGCATGGGATGACATGTCTGCTGGGGAGAATGCAGGAGAGGTCACAAGGCACTCCAGGCAAATGCCCATGGAGTAAAAAGTTCTAAGAGCTACTACAGCGGAGGGGTGGGTGGGGCTTGCGACAGGTGAAAAAGCATCAAAGGGAAAGGAGGGATTGGACCCATATTGATTCTTTCCATTAAAAGACTTCGGACACAAAGTGTCCTTGGCTTCTCACCTTGAGGAGGGAGAAGGGCCAACTGCACTTCATCTGTGCTCTTCCAAAAGAAGAGACAGAGGCCCAGCCTAGGTTTCTCGACTAGAAGAGGTGGAGGCTTCCTGGAAGGAGGTCTGGACCTAGTTTGGATAGGAAGGGATGGCAGGAAGGAGAAAGGTAGGCAGTGCTCAGAACCTATCTGCCACTCATGTGGAAAATGCACTACAGTGGAAAGAATCAGGGAGTGGACCTGAGTTTCAAAATCCTGCTCCACTTTCCCTGGCTGGATGACCCTGGGTAAATCATAGTCCTTTCCAAATCTCAGTTCCCTCGACTGTAAAATGGGGTCATGCCTGCCATGATAGGGGGCCTGTTAACATTAAATAATGCATTTAAAACTTGAAACACAATCTCTTGCTCATAAATAATCAATAAATGCTAGATCCCACCTGAATTCCCTCACACCATCTTGCCACACACTAGAATAACAATTACAAGGACCACAGCCTCGTAATTGACCGACAAAAGCTGTTGTTGGTCTCTCTGGCAGACAAGATGGTTAGTTTGTGGTTTAGGAAATATATTCTTCCTATTAGAAGGTAATACCGTCTCCTGTTTCATGTCTTATTGGATCACCCATTCCTTAGACTCTTTGTGGGTGTTGATGGAATGAAGAAGAGGGAGGAGGGAGGAGTTACAGAAGAAGGAAGTATTTATCAAGCCTTTACTCTCTGGACCAGGCCCTCTGGTGAATGCCTAGTGAGGAAGGCCTAATGGTGCTCCAGTTTCCTAGGAAACTCTTCTTGGCGCCCTCATACTGGAAGTTTGTGGTTTGTTTTGGGGAACACACACATATTTTACACACATCTTTGACAGTCATTTAGGCAGGATGTCTCACTGCCAATGGCAGGACTAATATCTAAGTTGGATCTTTTTTGGGGGAAAGATGGGGTCTTGCTACTTTGCTCAGGCCTTGAACTTTTGATCCTCTCACATCAGCCTACTGAGTAGCTGAGACTACAGGCACAAATCACAGTGCTCAGCTTACTGTACTGGGTCTTTTTGAGGTGAATCTTCACTCATGTGACAGTCAAATTTTTACATTTTAAAACAGACTTCATGAGCCTTTTCCTTGTTGTTACGCTTATCCATCAAGACAGAGGATGCTCTCTGTACTACAGTAGTTGACCTCAACAGCCTTTCCTCCTCAGCTGTCACTCACCAACCAGGCCCAAGGATTCTCCTCCCTGCATGCCGACCCACTGCTTTCCTAGACCAGAGAGAGAGCCCTCTTCTCTCATGTCTCTCTCAAGCCTGCCTCCTGCCTCCAAGAAAGTAAAGAACTTTATTCGGGTAGTGACAAAGGCAGGTACATCCATGCTAACCACAGAAAGTTTCTATTTCAGTCATTCTGTCTTCACTCCAGCAGTACCTATTGTCTACCCACATCTCTTAAGCAATTTACAAAGCTCTGTTAATTCATTCACAGCCTGGGCTCAGCTTCAGGGGCCTTAAGGAGGCAGAAGTCAAACCCAAAAGAGCACGAGGCTTCCAGAGGTTTCATGAGAGTGGGTTTGGCTAGTCTAAGTCTAGTAGAGCGAGTGGAAGTTGTGCCCTGTTCTTTGGCATCAGATCAGATAGCAAATCCAATGAGTAATCAGAGAGTAAGGAAGCCAGGCGGGAAACCAAGAGCGTGCTGAGGAAATGGGGAGACTGCACAGTCAGGAGGTAACTTGGAGCTTTCTGGAAACTTGAAGCTGCTTCTAGAGTCAGGAGAAGTTGAAGGAATAGGGACAGCATTGTGGACTGTGCTGGGAAATAGCCAGAGACACCACAGAAGGGCAGCTCATGATGCCGTCCCTATTCCTTCAAAGTCTCTAGACTCTAAAAGCACGTCTCCCATTTACTCAACATCAAGTTTCCCAAAGGCTCCACAATAGCTACTTTCTACACTCCTGATTTCACTATGATTTCAGAGAAATGGTTAGTTCTGAGATCATTTCCCAACAGATTAAATTTTTGCTAAGAAATAACAGATCTCCTTTAAAAAGGCTAATGATTTACTCTACCTAAATTAACCTGCTTTTTTTTTTTTTTTTTTGCTTTTAACAGTCAATTGACTTTTTAAATTTTTAAATTCTTAAACTGTGGTAAAATACACGTAACATAAATTTTACCATCTTCACCATTTATTTTAAGTTCCGGGGTACATGTGCAGGATGTGCAGGTTTATTACATAGGTAAACGTGTGCCACAGTGGTTTGCTGTACCTATCAACCCATCATCACCTAGGTATTAAGCCCAACATACATTAGCTGTTTTTCCTGATGCCCTCCCTCCTCCTGCACCCCCATCTTCACCATTTCCAAGTATACAGTCAGTGGCATTAATCACATTCACATTGTTGTAAAACCATCACCACCATCCATCTTCAGAATTGTTTTTCTTTTGCAAAACTGAAAGTCTACACCCATTAAAATCTAGTTTCTTTTTAGTAAGGAAGGTTCACTTTAATAGACAAAAGAGAAACAATTAGTCAAAGAAGAAAAGGATTAGAGAATTGAATGAAGTCAACACAAAGAAAACAATTATATTTAATCTATTCTCTCCACTGATTTCAAAGAAAGATCTTTATCATCTAAATTGACACTCTAATCCTGATATAATTTAACTCTCTTTAATGCACTCTCTAGTTTAGCCTAGTATAGAGAAATAGTTCAAAGTATTAACCACAAGGGTTACTTTTGTAAGTAACACAAAGCAAGGTTAACACTTCCTTTGATATGTGTTAAGAACAACGACGTTTATTTGTGATATGAAATATTCTACATGGTTCTAATTCCAAATACCTGAAGTTTTCCTTCTAAGAATCTTATCAAACTAGTACTGTGATACACAGAAGAGACCTTCTGTGCAGTTAGATAGAAAGTTGTTTTTTTGGTTGTTGTTTGTTTTTTGAGGCTGAGTCTCGCTCTGTCACCCAGGCTGGAGTAGTGGCACAATCTTGGCTCACTGCAATCTCTGCCTTCCAGATTCGAGCGATTCTCCTGCCTCAGCCTCCCAAGTAGCTGAGATTACAGGCTCACGCCACCACGCCTGGCTAATTTTTGTATGTTTTGTAGAGATGAAGTTTCACCATGTTGGCCAGGCTGGTCTTGAACTCCTGATCTCAAGTGATCTGCCTGCCTCGGCCTCCCAAAGTGCTTGGATTACAGGTGTAACCCACCATGCCTGGTGCAACACTTACTTTATTGCTCTTTAAAATAATCCAATTTTAAAAGGTTTGTGTATAACGATTGTCTAACATACAATTTTGTGAGGGCAGAGCCCATACATAACCACTGAACTGTGTAGATTTCCTTCGTTTTTAAAGTTATTCCATTAGGTGACCTCTATGAGCATTCAATGCTGGTATTTATTTGAAGTAATTTCAGTAATGTATTCTGCCCAAATATTTTCTGTGGTTCAAAGAAGTGAACTATAGTTCTAGTTAAGGTAAAAGACCTTTGTAAGGATTCCAGTATAAGGCAAAGTCCTAAATTCTGAGGGATAATGTTTTCAAGAGAAAATAAATTATTGTACATTTGGATAGATACTCCAGACAACATGTATGGGCTAGAGAAATACTTGTGGTCCTTAGGGTGGTAAGCAGGAGCTCAAGGTTCTAGGAAGGAACACCTGAGACAGGGCCCTGCTGGGGGAAATCCCAGCGTCCTAGCAGGGGAGGTGAAGATAACTGCCAACTGCTCTCAATGGGTTTGGAGATGAAGTGGAAGGTACTAGCAGACGTGGAAATGACAGAGCTTGGCCAAGTTAGGGAGGCAATGGATACAGTGCAAACACCAACCCCCTCCGCAGGTCATTAAGTAGGCTGTGTGGCCTCGAGCAGATTACTAACCTCTCTGAGCCTCCATGTCCTTCCCTATTCTGTAAAAGAGTTGTTTGGAGAATAATAGGAGATAATATATAAAACACAAGAAAAAGTAAATAGCTAGCTGGATAGAGAATTCCTGAAGACACTTGATGAAGGATATCTATTATGACTGAAAAGTAGGTGGGGGGGGGCGGTATCATTATCACCTTCAGAGTTTCTCTTTGAATAGGTCATTCCCAAATCTGCATTAAAAAATCATGTTCTAATTTCCCCACCAAAAGGGTCAAAGTATATTAGAAAGAAAATACAATACCATTGCAAAGTGGCTTATGAATTGGGGATTATTTCTAAATGACATTCTCAAAGAGCCGTGAATTACATTTGTCAGAATGAGATGAAACGTGATGAGGGCAACAAAGGATTTGTTTCCTCTGCTATTGGGAGAAAATACCGTAGACACCACCAAATAAAACAGGTCTGGTGTTCAGAATTAGCAGGCTAGAAAATCACACTGCTGAATAAAATATTCACCTGAAAAATGCACTCCAAAATCGTGAAGGCTAAAGGTAGTAAGAGGAAAAACTGAGCTATGGAGTCAGAAAATGGCTGACCCATAAGGAAGCTTCTTACAAGGGATCCTGGCTGGCAGAGCTACATCCAGGGCTAGAAGGTGGGAGCCCTGGGCACTGTTTCTGCACCCCTCCCTCACCCCACCATGGCCACCCCTTCTCCAGATTCCCCCCTCCTCACTGCAATGGACCTTCACTCAGTGGCCCAAAAAGGTTTCTGAAGCACACCTCTGATGCTCCTCTTTAGAAGGTTACCCAGTTCCGCAAATGAAAATACTGCCAATGAGAGATGACAAAATTAATCACACTGTACCCTACTTTACAAAGAATTTTATAAAATAAAGTACCTAATATTTTAATTTTATTTTGTAATGGATAATGCACTGGCGTGACTCAAATCCAAAGTTAGATAGAAGATCTGGGTGCAGTGGCTCACACCTGTAATCCCAGCACTTTGGGAGGCCGAGATGGGCAGATCACCTGAGGTCAGGAGTTCAAGAACCAGCCTGGCCAACATGGTGAAACCCCGTCTCTACAAAAATACAAAAATACAAAAATTAGCCAGGCATGATGGCAGGTGCCTGTAATTTCAGCTACTTGGGAGGCTGAGGCAGGAGAATCGCTTGAACCTGGGAGGCAGAGGTTGCAATAAGCCAAGATCGCACCATTGCACTCCAAGCTGGGCGACAGAGCAAGACCCCATCTCAAAAGAAAAAAAAAATTAGATAGAAGAATCTATATGGAAAAGTCTATCTCCACTCCGGCCTCTAGGGGTAGTCATTTTTCATTAGTTTCCACCTATATTTCCACTGTTTTCCTTCCAGCTATACCAAGGTACAACTGACAAATACAAATTCCATATATTCAAGATGTACAATGTGATGATTTGATGTATGTATACATAGTGAAATTATTACCACAACCAAATTAATTAACACATCCTCACCACACTTTGTTACCATTGCTGTGTGTGTGGTGGGGGAGTGAGGCCATTTAAGATCTACTCTTTGGGCAAATTTCAAGTATACAATACAGTATTAATTATAGTCACCATGCTATATGTTAGGTCCCCAGAATTTATTTATCTTATAACTGAAGTTTGTGCCCTTTGACCAACTTCTTTCTTGTTGCAAATAGTACCAATATACAAGATGTGTATACATATGATGTGTGTATATATATTATATAGTGAATATATAATGAATACACACACACACATTCTTACCACACCCTATTTTACACAAAAAGGAGCACCCAATATCCAGTCTTCTTGCACCTTGCTCTCTTCCTTCTGTATATCCTACACATCTCTCCACACTCACACATAGAGATCTTCCTTCTTCTTTGGTTTTGGGTTTTGTTTGTATGTTTGTTTGTCTGGGTTTTTTTTGAGACAAGGTCTCAGTCTGTTACCAAGGCTGGAGGGCAGTGACACAATCTTGGCTCACTACAGCCTTGAACTTCAGGCTCAAGTAATTCTCCCACCTCAGCCTCCTGAGTAGCTAGGACTACAGGGGCACACCCCCACGTCCAGCTAATTTTTGTATTTTTTGTAGAGTTGCAGTTTTGCCATGTTACCCAGGCTGGTCTCAAACTCCTGGGTTCAAGTGATCTGCAAGCCTCGGCCTCCCAAAGTGTTGGGCTTACAGGCATAAGCCACTGTACTTGGCTCATTCTTTTTTTTTTTTTTAAGCTACATAGTACTCCACTACGTGCTACACCACAGTCTATATTCTACTAGTTCCCTATTGCTGGATATTTGGTGTTTACAACCTTTTGGGATTACAATAATGGCACAGGCAATAACCTAATACATATGCTATTTCACACTTGTAAAGATAGAAAGATGGAAGTGGGATTGCATGTGTACTTCTGCTAGATGATGCCAAATTCCTCTTTGCAGAGGTTGTACAGTTCTAAGTTCTACACACTCATCAGTAAAATAAAGTTCTGATTTCTCTTTTGAAAGTTTTGCTCATTTTATGTTTTTATCTCTGTTATTTTGTGGGTCTCACACTTTTGTAGCAGGCATATTTATAGAAGGAATAATCAGAAGCTGTGTCCTCACTACTTCAAAAGAATAAAAACACTTCATTTTACCACTCAGAAGTGTCAAATTAGTAGTACAGATAGCAAGTGCACAACTCTGGAGGAGCTAGACATTCTGGGAGATGAAACAGACTTAGACTTTATGGAAGAAAAGGGAATTAACAGGCCCTGGAGAAAACAGAAGATGAGGCGAGCAGAGAAACACTTCCAGATTCCAAAGCAGAAATAGTCACAAAGTGAGCCAAGAAGGATGAGCAAATTGACTGGACCAAACAAAATATTGTGTAGACTCTTGAGCACAAAGCTTAGAAGTGTAGTTTGAGGCCTGATTGTAGAAAACCTTAAATTCCATAAGGGATCATCTAATCTTCATGACTTAGGCCATACAAAGGGTAACCAGATGTCCTGGTTTGCCCAGGATAATCCTGGTTTATCCCTGTTGCTCTAGCATCTCCTTCACTCTCAAGGGATCCAGTTTGGATGACAATTACATAGTTGGTTGTCCTAGCTATAGGGACCACCAAAAATCTGTGGGCAAGAGAGAGACATGAAAGTAGTATTTCATCAAGATAAATCTGAGGGGCTGGGTGCAATGGCTCACACCTGTAATCCCAACACTTTGGGAGGCCAAGGCAGGAGGATCACTTGACCCCAGGTGTTTGAGACTAACCTGGACAACACGGCAAGACCCCATCTCTAGAAAAAAAAAATTAGCCGGGGTGGTGGCACGTGCCTGTAGTCCCAGCTACTCTGGAGGCTAAGGTGGGAGGATCACTGGAGCCCAAGAGGTCGAAGCTGCAGTGAGCTGAGATCACACCACTGCAGTCCAGCCTGAGTGACAGAGTGAGACCCCGTCTCAAAAACAAAAACAAAAGCAGATAAATCTGCATACTTGAGTATACAGAATGGATTAAAGAAGACAGGCTGGAGATAGGGAGAGCAGGACATCACCAGGCCGAGTAGCAGGAGGAAGGACAGAAGGCTTGACTCCGCTTCAACTAGTTTAGAGCAGGGTCATTTGTCCAACCTCTCTGAAGCTGCCATTACCTTATGTGTAAAAAGAAGACAATGGATTGGATGCAAACACATCTTTTCAGTTATAATTCTCCAGGGCCCAAGAGATTAGAGCTGTAACCTAGGTGCTGGGATATGTGGAGGAGTGGAAAGGAGAAAAGATGAAGGGATGGTGGAGGAGAGGGAGCAGTCAGAACAGTTGTGCCCAAGGAACAGGGAGAGCAGAGTTGCTGACACTGGCATATGGAAGAAGTGAAGACCACCAAACTGCTGTGAGATACTCCCTGGGCTTGGTTTTATTAATACATGTGCTGTATTGAGATGACCGCAGGCCACTGAAGTGGCGACTGAAAGACACATATAGGAGGACACAGTGGTGTGACCAAGCCAAATGGAAACCAGGGCTAGGATGGACCACACTTAGAGCCATCTGGAAAATGGCCTCAGTGAGGGTTGGTGGTCATTCACGGTACTCATGTGTGGTCAAGGAAGATGGCGGCCAAGACAATGGGTGAGTAAACCTATTTTCTGGTGGAGGCGTCTGAGTTTCAGACCAGGCAGCCTGGGAAAGAAGGGCAGGTTTTTAACAGTAAGCCTAGTTGACAGCCCCAGTCTTAATTGCCAAATGCTCTGAAGGAAATCTATTGCCTTACTCGGGATGTATTTAAAGAAAACTCATGCTACCCAGATGGCCTGGGCTCCAAGAAAGTATCACATACACTGCTTTGGGTTTGTTTCCCCCAATGACAAAAGGAATTTTCAGCCAGAACTCCTTGCTAATTCAAGGTCTTTGGTTAGCAGAGGGCCCTGTAGGTAGGTCTGGATGGTGGTGGGGGGTGATCGGTTCCTCCTCAAATACTATAGAATTGGCTCCCTGGACTGCCTAAGTTCCTCTAGGTCCCCCACACTGCAGCCCACATGGACAGCTTTCAGAAGATCATCGAAGATCACCTGTGCCAGACCAGCCTGAGGTAGCCATAATTTACCTTGACTAGAAATTGAACTTTAAGTCCTTGAACAAATGATCCATGAGCACTAGCTTCCAGCAGAATATACTGGGGAATGAAAAGATCCACCCAGCTTCCACCACTTCTTTGTAATGAGATCAGAAACAAACAACTAAATCACCTATAGGCAAGCTGCACTGCATACACCCAAAAATCACAAGGTAAAGGTTAAAATATTGTACTTGTGTTAAAACTGAAAGAACAAAAAATGCCTGTTGCTCTTCTTTCGAATGTTCACATACAAACCTTTTCTTATCAAGAAAGAACACTTGAAATCGATAAAGAAACATTAAAACTACGTGAGAATGAGTCATTACACTTCAGCTTTATTAGAGATAAAGTGTTCTCATACTGTCACATGATTCAGTGATTCTGAAATAGACTGAGAAGTTATCTGGGGCTTGAGGGCATATGTCTCATTCATTCACCCAAAAACACCTGGCACACCCATGGCATTTAAATCAAGTTTATGACATGGCAGCCTCTCACTGGGTCTAGAGATGACCACAAACTAAAAGTGAAAGGTCACTGTAACATCACACCTAACTGTTAACATGAAATGAACGAAAAGAAAGAAAAAAGGCATGTGTTACAAGTCAAATCACTCTTGTCTGAGAAATGTCTGCTCTGGCTGTCAGGAACTTAAATACCAAAGGAAAGGTAAATTGGATTAAGTTACATTTGGAAGAGCATTCCAGTAAGAGGCTTGGTAACTTCTGATTGCATTTAATAGCATTAAACTGAATCAGTTTCTAGATAATGGTTTTTGCATACTGCAAGTTGCATTGATAGATTCTGTCCTTACAGAAGGTATACCTGTGTAAAGAACTAAGATGAAATCAGCCTGCAAAGAGAGAAATGATGTCAGTCAACCAGTCCAATTCTCCACAACTGCCTACAAAAAAGGATATATAAAAGATGAGAAGGGAGACATCAATCATGGCTGTTTGTTTTTATAAAAAACCCATTCTGAACTTGAGTCACCCAGCTTGCCGTCTTGGCTGTCCGCAAGATCAGTTCCAACTAATTGCCCAGTTGTCCCATTGCCTGTATCACACAGTCTATAAAACACAAACCTAGATTGAAAAGAAAGACAAGAGAAAAGAAAACCCCCAACCAATATATATATACATATTTTTTTAAGAGATCACTCAGCTTCTTCCTCTGACCTCATGGCTGGAAGGTTCTAACAAAGGCTTCTCAGTGTGGAGGGTGTTCCATCTCCTCCTTGTCTCATGATTATTCCTTCCCACACCCTAAGATTTAGGACTGGCTGGGGGTCACATGGGCCAGGCCACAGGAGCCCTGCCTTTGCCATCCTGACTCTGCCGGGATGGGGCTGGCTGGGCTCTGAAGTGAGCTTGATGGCCTTCCCTGGAGCCACATGCCTGTCTGAAACTGAGTGCCTGAGACAGTGACCAGGCAAAGGGAAATGCAGAAGCAGGTCTCCCTCTGCACACAATCCACTGGGCATGTCCAGGAAAAATTACTTCTACTCCTCTCCTCTTCTGCCCCTCTCTATGACCATCAGTAACCCACTGTCCGTTCCTGGGTGCCTGTCTGGCAGGCTCCTGGGGTAAATGGACCTGAACTCTTTACTGTGTTCCCCTGGTCTTCCAGTACCTCCTCCCAGTGGTCTCACCACTCTATTACCTGCAAGCTCTCTTGGTAGGACAACTGCATGCCATTGCTCAGAATGACTTCTGTGCTAGACACTGTGTTGCTAGCTGAGCACTCTGACCAATCTCCTTTTAGCAAACCTGCTTGAACTACAGAAACTGGAAAGCTAAAAACTACATTTCCCAGACTCCCTTGCAACAACAAGTCTAAATATGACCCAGGCTCTGAGGAGCAGACACATTTACACGACATTTGAAAGGAGACGGTGTCAAGCAGTGGCTGTACAGAAAGATTGGCCCCTCCTAGAGACCTAGTATGTGTGATTTTTCTGGGGCAGCTTGCAGAGATTCTCGTGTCCAGTCCCTGGTAACCAATGCTGGGTGTGAGTGGTGGTGCCAAGGGAGTTACTGCTAGAGCAGTCCTGGTTCTCTAAGGTCCCTAAAACCCTGTCATAAGTCATTTTCTGCTTAAACTCCTTAGAGTGGCTTCTGTTGTCTGCAACTAACAACATTAATCAAAACAACTTCTTAGCTTACACCTTAGGTTTTTTAATCCTTAATGTAGTATCTCCTCCTCATTGTTACAGAAAGTGCTTGAGATACATGCCTCATATTTCACTTCAGAAATGGCAAGTCTCAGTTACTTTGAATATGTTTTATATCAGCTTTATAGACCAGCATTAGCACTAGTCTCCTCCATTAATTCACTTAACAAAGATCTATTAAAGGGGTACTATGTACCAGGTACTGAGATGACCATGGTTCACATATAAGACACAGTTCTTGCCTTTATAGAGCTTATCATCTAGTAGAAAAAGAATAGCGGCTGGGTGTGGTGGCTCACGCCTGTAATCCCAGCACTTTGGGAGGCCAAGGCAGATGGATCACGAGGTCAAGAGTTCGAAACCAGCCTGACCAACAAGGTGAAAACCCGTCTCTACTAAAAATACAAAAATTAGCTGAGCGCGGTGGCGCGGGCCTATAATCTCAACTACTCAGGAGGCTGAGGCAGGAGAATCACTTGAACCTGGGAGGCAGAGGTTGCAGTGAGCCAAGATCATGCCACTGCACTCCAGCCTGGGCGACAGAGCAAGACTCCGTCTCAAAAAAAAAAAAAAAAAAAAAAAAAAGCTACATTTATTTAGCATCTACTCCTACCAAACACTATAATTGACACTTTAAATATTTAACTCATGTAATTATCAAAATAACCGACACCATCATTCTTATTTTACAGTTAAAGGAACTAAGGTTCAGAGAGGATAAATAACTTGCCCGTGACCAGAATTTTATACCTAGTAAGGGATAAAACGGAATTTAAATTCACATAGTTGACTCTAAAAGCTGCCTCCAATATAAACTGTCAATGCTTTGAGGGTAGGAAATCTATTAAGTTCATCTCTGAATCCTATAGTTGGAAGGCTCATCTAGCCCAATCTCCCATCTATTCCAGAGTCCCTTTTATAGCAGATGCTGCTAGTTTCCTACCCCAAATCCATAATTCCCTGCTTGCTCACAAACAGAATGCCTAGTTTGTTCAGAGCACCACTGAATCCAGCTAAAAACTAAATTTCCCAGACTCTCACATTTATTAGAGGTCATGTAACCCAGTTCTGTTCAATAAGAATCCAGCTGAATGTGCTGAGGATTTCTGGAAAAGTTTTGCTTTGTTAACATGAGCCACCTCTTCCTCCTTGACACTTCTTTCTGCTGGAATGAGCAAGTGGGGCTGGAGGTAGGGCAGCCATCTTCAGGCAGCATGGATGAATGCCACATGTAAGGATGACAGGCCGGAAGAGAGAAGGAGCCTCGGTCCCTGATGGCATCAGGAGGCTTCTACACCAGCCTTGAAGACACAGCTCAGCACATCTTATTACGTGAAAACTTTCTTGGGAATCCCTATTTGATGAAGCCCCTATAGTTGAGTTGCTGTTACACGGACTGAAACTAACACTCTGGATGACTAAGAATCGACTTATGTCTTTCCTGTGATGGGAAACTGTCCCATTAAAAGCCACTTACATGTTTGGATGGTCCTGTAGAAAATCTTTTTTCTTCTCCTTAAACTGAAATCTCACTCTCTATAAGATGCATAAGAATGCAATGTAAGACAAACAGCAAATAAATACCATCTGTGCATATACTAAGTACTTACAGACTATCTCATGTAATCCTGTATAATTGGCCGGGTGCAGTGGCTTGCGCCTGTAATCCCAGCACTTTGGGAGGCCGAAGCTGGCAGATCATGAGGTCAGGAGTTTGAGACCATCCTGGCTAACACAGTGAAACTCCATCTCTACTAAAAATACACAAAATTCACTGGGCATGGTGGCGGGTACCTGTAGTCCCAACTACTCGGGAGGCTGAGGCAGAAGAATCTCGTGAACCTCGAAGGTGGAGGTTGCAGTGAGCTGAGATCGCACCACTGCATTCCGGCCTGGGCAACAGAGCAAGACTGTCTTAAAAAAAAAAAAAAAAAAAAATCCTGTAAAATCTTATGTGGTAGGTTTTATTATGCCCAATTTGCATAATGAGATCACAAATAAGATCACATTCTAAGGTTCTGGATGGACATAAATTTGGGGGGACATTATTCAACTTGCCACAGTGGCAAAATTTTTACCTAAACCTCAGTTTCTCTCCTAACCCAGAGCCTTTCTATTGCTGTTTGTGGGTTAATGATAATGAATTTGGTCTATTTAAGTATATATAGCATGTGTAAGGTTTTTGAGATGGATATAAAATTTAAAGCACCTTCAAAAACCACTGTCACCCTTATTTTACATGTTTGAATCTCTAAAATAAGTGTCATGCATCAAGCCCTATCTTCAATTACATATAATTAGGTTCTATTTTTGTGATGAATACCTTACTAGTTCCAAATCTGGCTTCGTTTTCACAGTTGAAAGTAAACACTCACAGTTTACATGTACTGACATATTTCTCTTCATTTCAATCTCAGAACACTATGTTGAGGAAAGAGTGAAATTTGTTTATCAAATATTACTAATATGTCTGAATTATCTTATTCTCTCTGAAATTCTGCATAAGTGTTAGTTACACAAAGTTACCTTGAAAACACTGCCTTGCATTTATTCAGTACTCACCATGTTCGGTGCTTTATATATATCTCATCCCTATAACAACACTAAAAAGTAATCTTATTAGAAGGCAGATATTTTATTTATTTTATTTTATGTTATTTTATTTTATTTTTTTCAGACAGAATCTTGCTCTGTTGCCCAGGCTGAAGTGCAGTGGCATGATCACGGCTCACTGCAGTCTTGACCTCCCAGGCTCAAGAGATCCTCCCACCTCAGCCTCCTAAGTAGGTGGGACAACAGGCACATGTCACCACACCCAGCTAACTTTTGTATTTTCTTATAGAGACAGGATTTTGCAGTGTTGCCCAGGCTGACCTCGAACTGCTGGGCTCAAGCGATCCGCCAGCCTTGGCCCCTCAAAGGGCTGGAATTGCAGGCCTGAGCCACATGCCTGGTCTGGTATTTTATTTTAAATCATAATCCTTGCAAAACATCCTGCATGGTAGATACATAACAAATGTTTACTGATTAACTTTAGTATTTCTATTCAATTTTGCCATCCTTGCCCATAATTAATAAGTGATCAAAATATTACTAAATTGTAAAGAAGTTCAGGCAAGCCGGGCGCAGTGGTTCATGCCTGTAATCCCAGCACTTTGGGAGGCCGAGGCAGATGGATCACCTGAAGTCAGGAGTTCGAGACCAGCCTGGCTAACATGGTGAAACCTTGTCTCTACTAAAAATACAAAAATTAGCCTGGCATGGTGGCGGGTGCCTGTAATCCCAGCTGCTTGAGAGGCTGAGGCAGGAGAATCACTTGAACCCTGGACGCACAGGTTGCAGTGAGCCGAGATTGTGCCACTGCACTCCAGCCTGGGTGACAGAGGAAGACTCTGCCTCAAAAAAAAAAAAAAAGAAAAAAAAAAAAAAAAAGGAGTTCAGGTAAAAAAAGGGAAGAGTCTTCTTAATAGGTGTGGTGCTCCATGTACATTATTAGACATCAACAAGTAGGAAGCAACTTAAGGTTTAACCAGAAATCAGAGTTCCTAGTCTAAAATAGTCTAATTATTTGTAAAGTACTTTTATATTATTTAAGGAGTCATGCTATAATTAATGAAAGTCTCATGTCTTCTGTACCTTGCTACATCAGACACCTCTGTTGCTGTTGCCTGATTCTGTGAGACATGCACTCCTTACATGGGTGAAGCATAACTAGGTTAATCTCCTATCTGTAACATTTCAGGATAAAAGGAATTTTAACTCTGTTATAGAATTATCAAAGAAGAACCCTTTGGTCATTTAAGGATTAGAAAGAAAGCACTTCTGATCCAATGAATCTCCTATCTAATTTTGGTAATGGCTATATAATTTCATTTTTGCAATGCAGATAAAAGGATATTTTTAAATGGGAATATATTGATAAAGGTGGTGCTGTAAAAGCTACAAATGGCTAATTCCTGCTCCCTTTCTTTCATCCCAGGGAGTGCCATGACATTATGCCTCTTAATAGAAATCTGAGCTAACTGATGTCTCTGGTAGTGAACAGAAGCAAATATAACAGGCAACATAGTTGCAGATGAACAATAAAATCACATCTTGTGCTAAATACGGTTAAGTCGGTGAGGTCTTGGCAATGCAGATATATTCAGAAGCTTTAGACTCTCTTCACCAGGCAAGAGAGTAAAAGAAAAGGTAATTCTTATATATGGTTTTACAACTAAAATTGCCACTTGTTTAAATTCACATTTTTAAATTTTTAAAGAATGGAATTGGTTATTGGTATTCATGTCGCTACCATTCCTGAAAAATCTTTCCTATTTTTTCCTTATAGATGTAAACTATCACAAAAGTAAATATAATATCTGTATTTTTTGACAATTTATTCCATAATATCTTTCACATTGGACTGGCTATTAAGCTTAAGTTGCTTTCCTGGAAGCTGCAAGATACATGTGGATGAATACATTCTCTACACTCAGATAACCTGTAATCCAGCAGGAAAAAGACGAATGGCTTAGAGCAGAAAGGCCGCAGGACAACCTAGCGGGTTGTGATGGTTAGGTGTCAGCTTGCCTGGTTAAAGAACACTTAGAAAAGAAAGCTAGTAAAGCATTATTTTGGGAGTGTCTGTGAAGGTGTTTCTAGAGGACGTTGTCATGTGAGTCTGAGTGGGTTAGGTGGGGAATATCGGCCCTCCATGTGGGCAGGCACCATCCAACCAGCTGGGGGTCTGGAAAGAACAAAAACAGAGAAAAGGTGAATATGTCCATCTGTCTGCTGGAGCTGGGACACACTCTTCCTCTCCTGTCCTTGAACAACAAGCCCAGGCTCCCTGGCCTTTGGACTCCAGAACTTACACCAGCAGCCTCGCCGGTTCTCAGGCCTTTGGCCTCAAACTGAGAGTTATGCCATCGGCATCCCTGGCTCAGAGGCCTTTGGACTTGGACTGAGCCATGCTACCAGCATGCCAGAGTCTCCAGCTTGCAGATGGGCTGTCATGGGGCTTCTTGGCCTCTATAACGACATGAGCCAATCCCCCAAATAAATCACCTCTCCTGTCTCTATAGCTACCCAGCTAGCTAGCTATCATATTGAGTCTGTCTCTCTAGAGAACCCTGACCAAAACAGGGGCAAAAGAAGAACTTGTTTTTGACTACTGGAATCACAGAACTCCTCAAGAGGAAGTAACAACTGATCTGGAACAAGAAGAACAGATAGGCCTGGTGATGAGAGAGGGCACACAGGGTACAGGAATGGCATGACAGAGACACAGGATTCTAAACCCAGCTCATCTCCAGAGTCACATGGCCAGAGCTTAAAACATGAAGTATTCAGGTTCCAGCACCCAACTTACTGGTGTGTGTCTCTCAATGTAGAGCCTGAGAATCGTATGTTTCATTTCCCCAGTAGATTCTGCTGAGGGTTCAGGTTTGAAGCACTGGGAAAAAAGTAAGAATCTACAGGAAATATTCAGAGCACAAGAGAGGCAGAGAAGACTGTCTGAGGCCTTGAAATGCCAGGCTTAAGAGGGAGGGAACCACCAGAGCTCTGTGGATAGTGCAATGACATGACCAGAACTGTGTTTTGGGAAATGACACCTGGCAGTGGCCCAAAGGCAGACCTGATGAGGAGACTCCAGACAGGGAATTCATCAGCAGGTTGATCATGGCCATCCGGGGAGACGCAGGGCCCAAACTGACGTCACAACAGCAGAAGTGAAGAGGAAGAACTGAAAGCTGCAGACAACAGGGTGGGAGACTTGGTTAAGGAGCTGGAGGCAGACTAGGGTCACGGGTTGTCAAGGGAGCAGGCTGAAGGCAGGTCTGACTGCAAAGCCCAGTGTCCCATGTGGCTGCCAGTCTAGAGCTCAGGTCTCTGGTCCGATAGCACATGTTACTTCTTCCTGATATTGCCACCAGCTGCTAGGACCACTGCCTACTATAGTACTTTCTCTCCAGACACTCTGGCCCACACTTTCAGCTGCCTGGCCAGACTTGTTCCCATCACCTGCAACATAGTCAGATCACATCTAATGTCTGTGCTTCGCTGCAAGGGACAGGGCCTGCTTTCCAAGCCCCAGACGCACTCCAGCCCTCCTCAAACCGACTGCCAGCTGGTTGGTCTCTGAGCTCTGCTCTTACAGACATGGTGGACTGGCCTACTCAGGCATCACTGCCTGAACAAGGCAGAGAAAGCACATGGTTTCACATGCAATGATGCTGTTTCTATAAAAATGATGACTCAACTAAAATAAAAAACAGTATAAACACTGACCACCTGAGGATAAAGAGCAGAGAGGATTTTGGGGTTGCGTGATTTTTGTTTTGCTTTGTTGTATTTTTAATTGGAAAGCAAAGCCATGGAAAGAGAAAGCTGGCAGAGGAAATAACAGAACAGCTCCTTTCCCAGTGGATCAGGTGGTGATACCACCAAGGTCAAGGCTGGCTGTGAAAGGGCAGGGTTCATGAGGCACCACCGGGGCAGTGAGGCTTTTTTGTGTATTTTGTTTTGTTTTCTGTCACCCAGGAGCTGACAATCTTTGCAAGGGGAAAGAACAAACACATTCTGGTCCCTTCTTAGCCACTGCACAGACACTGCACAATGCTGGGGCACTGAGGCAGTCTCTGGCAAGCTGAGCTCAGGAAGCAGGTCAGGCGGGCTGTGGGCAGAAGGCTGGGGGGAGCATGTGGCCCTGGGGCAAATGGGCACCTGATTCTGTGGAGGGTGTGGGCAGCCACTTCCCTGAGTGCCAGAGAGGGGTGAAAGGAGGCAGCCAGGCCTGTGTGACACATGTGGCAGGGAGGAAATGTCTGTTCTGGCAACCTTGGGTCACTGTGTGATCACATAAACATCAGTAATATTTGAAACAGAAATCCAAAATTTGTGATTCTTACTATGCCTCCGATCTCAGTCCCCAAGCTCCAGATGCCAAATTGCTCTCCCTATTCTTATCTCTGCACTTGCTGTTCCCTCTTCCTGGAGTGCCCTCCTATCCCTCCTTCTCAGCCTAGTGAAATCCCATCCATCTTTCAAATCCAGGCAAAGATGCCACCACTTCCGTGAAATACTCTGACACTCCCAGGCTCAACAGCCCCTACAGCCTCCTCTGATCTCATACAATACAAGGTACACACCTCCATTATGACCCCCACATGATGCCTGCCACTCTACACTGCTATGGACTGAGTGTTTGTGTCTCTGCCAAATCCTAACCCCCAAGGTAATAGTATTAGGAGACGGGGCCCTTGTAAGGTGTTTAGGTCATGAGGGCTGGCCCTTCATGACAGGATTAGTGCCTATAAAAGCAGCCCCAGAGAGCTCCCTCATCCCTTCCACCATGTGTGGGCACAGTGAAAAGGCACCATCTATGAGGAAGAACGCTCTCACCAGACACTAAATCTGCAGGTGCCCTGATCTTGGCCTTCCCGGCCTCCAGAACTGTGAGAAGTAAATTTCTGTTGTTTATAAGCCACCTAGTTTAGGGTATTCTGTTATAGCAGTCTGAATGGACTAAGACATGTACTTAAGTTATGTGAGCTACCTTTCAGCCATGGATGTGCCTTGTTTACCTTTGACTCCATAGCACCTGCAAGCAGGTGCTCAATGGCCCCTGTGAGCCATATGGATCACACATCAAACTGATCACTTACTAACAGGAAGATCAATGAATAGAAACTATGCCAATAATGGCTTTACTTTGACCCTTCACTCCTTGGAAACAAGGAGGGAAGAAGTTCTGATGGTCTTCCAGAAGCCTATTCTGGTTTAGCAACTACCAGCAAACAAGTCCCTCTGAGACTGTCCACTCCACATCAGTGCCCACCTAACCCCAACCCTCCCAGCCACGCGGACCAGGACCAGGAAAGAGACAAGAGATCTCTGGGAACCTCTCTGGTTCTGCCTGAGACAAGAAGTAATTCTCTCCAGGCAGCATAAATTCCACAGGTTGATGTCATCATGGGTGTTGCCACAGCCTCTTTTAGAAAGCAGGGGAAAGTTGCTTTACACTAGGGGTCTTCCTCTTGGTAACACAACTTCCTTGGTATGTTACCAAGACTTTGCCAAGTACTCCACGGATGTTTGTTGAATGAAACAAAATTCCCTCGTCACGTTTTATTAGATATCCTTACCTCACCCTTAGAGCCTTCCTAATGGAAAAGAAGATGAAGTTGGCATTAATGCATTCATTTTGCGTATGGGCACAGAGCCCCTCCTTATCAGGAGCCCAGCAGCAAAGGCTTCGACAAGGAGATATCCAAGATGTATTTGAAGCATGGGAAGCATTTCCACAAGCTGAGAGGTGTGGAAGAGAAGTGTTCCAAGTGGCCTGAAGAGCGGAGTAAAGGCGTGGAAATGTGAAAGTAGTGAGTGTGTGCACAGGGTACTGCTAGTCCTTGTCATACAGTCCCCACCAGGGAGGCAATGTCAGTCCTGTAATTAGCTCAGGTTCTCAAGCTAGGCATCCATGTACCGGCTGGGCTGTGTGGCTTTGGGCAAATCCCTTAAATTCTGTGGGCTACATCTTTGTTACTGGTAAAATAGTGATGATAATACCTTGCAGAGTTGTTCTAGGAATGCATAATGCACGTAAAGGGTGTGGTTAAAAATGCATAAAATAAATGGAAGATATTATCATTATCATTATTATGTTATAAGCTCCTTGAAAACAGACTATTTCTTACTCTTACTTGTCCCCACTGAAGTACCTACCACCTTGTTTTGCCCAAATTCAAAAGATACTAAGTATGTGCTGACTTAAATGTATCTTCTTGCCACTTTAATTCTATCATTGTTCCTTGGTTTCTGTTTTCCTCTTTAAAGAAATGTTCACTACCTTTTGTTAGCCTGATTAGACATTGAAGAGAGTCCATGGACACTGGATGCTTGAAACACAGATCCTATCCACCTTGAATTTACAGATTAGTTAAGGACCGCTTGAAAAATCCACAGTCAACTGTAATAAATAGTAAAGTAATAAAGTTCCCATAAAGAAGAAATTCTATGAGGCTCAGAGTCTTAATAAAAAATAGGTAGGATTTTAATAAGCAGAGAAGAGGGAAAGACAGAAGGCATTGCAGGTAGAGACCTTACTGAAGAAATCAATACAGGAAAGTGTGTGGCACGTTCAAGAAACCATAGGCAATCCGGCCTGGCCAGTATGAATAAGAAATTGAAGACACGGCCCGAAAAGTAGTGTAAGGTCAGACTGAGAGAGAACTAAAGACCAAGATGAAGATTCAGTACTTATCTCATGAACAATGGACAGCCACAAGTGATGGGGCCTGGGATCACAGAGTTTGAGGTCTAGAAGATTTATATAGAGGGAGAGTTCACACCTCCTTAAAAGACCAGGAAACCAAAGCAAGGGAATTTAACTTGCTCAATGTTACACTGGTCATTATGGCAGAATTGGGATGAAAACCCCAGTTTCCTGATTACCAGTCAAGATCTGTAAGCTCCATACCAGGGAGATGACAATATATGGTGTGCACGTAGTACCAGGGAGATGACAACATATGGCGTGCATGTACACCACTTCCTTCTTCCTCACCCAAAGCAGACATTTCTAATCGATCGGGGCTCCTTCCTGGTGGTGCAGGTCCAGCCTCACCATCCTCAATGCAGAGCTTCAGTATCTGCCGATAGTCGGCGCTGCCCCTAGAGGTGAAACCTATCAGCCTTGAAGCCCTCACCTTGCTACCTTAATACAAAAATGCTTGCTTTGAAATTCCCACAGAGAAGAGCAGAAATGACTGATGGAGGACTCAGTCACTTACAAGAGTAACTTGGTTGGTGCATCCCTCTGTGTGGGAGGTGAACTGTATCCTTCATGGTCTTAGACATTCTGTCACCAGCCAATGAGAGGGGTTACCCAGGGTCACCTCTATCTGTTCTCTACACCACCTTGTCTGCTCATCAAAATTACAACTGAAAAGCAGAAGGGGAAATCCCAGACTCGGAAATGACAGCCCGAGAGCATCAACAAGTAAACACATCACTTAAGATAATGATGAGGAAAGGGGAAAGTGGGTGTGGGGAAAGAAAATAATGCATTAACCCACAGACTTAAAACTAAGCACCATTCAATGTTTCCTTTTTAGTTCAGAAACCACTAAATAAAAATGAAGAAAAAAATCAGGAAGTTCCCTCCTTAGTGTTAACAATAGAACAATCCAGTGTGCTGTTACAGGGGCAACTTCTTTTTAAAAAGAGAGGCACTGAATGTTCAGATCGGCAAGATCTTGACTGGTAGTTTGACTTGAGTGCACTTTGACATCTAAAAATAGAGTTGTGATGGAGATCAACTGTAATTAACTTCAGACTTATTTAAATTATGTATTCAACATTGAAAGGATATACTGGCAAGAACGCTAACAACGAATGTGGGAATTTTGGATTCTCTTTCCCTCTGTAGCCTTGAGGCTTGGTGAAACTCTCCTTGTCTGTCTCTTCTAATTTGTCCCACCCCAACCAGTGATGAGCACCTACCTGCAAATATTTTGCAAAAAAACTTCTGGAGTATTTTAAGATCCTTCTCATTCAAAATCTGTACAACATACACAAAGTAAAATTATAATAAACTATTATAAACTCCCTACTTTATAATAAACTGGTAGATTAAAATCTGAATATAAAAATAGGCAAGTGAAGATATTGTCATATAAATGGTTTTATTCATTTCCCCAAAGGACTTCCCATAGAATCCCCTTGGAAAAAAAGAGTGCATGAAGTTTAGATGATTCAACTTAGAAAACGCTGACTGGTCTACAATTTTTAAGGATTACATTTGTGACCCAAAGTGAAGGGTACCTATATTCAGTGGACTATGATGGTCTCAAATTGGGTGGAAAATGCCAGGAATAGAATTGTTCTATGAAAAATGAGACATAAAAACAAAAGAAGTCGCATATTTTTAAAAGGTTGCTTTTTTTGTTCTTGGAGTTTTCCCATAACATTAAAAAAATTGAGTCCCATTTTTTGAAAAGTAAAATCCTCCCCATGCCATATTTACAACTTAGTAATTAACTGATTAGATTAAAATAGAATTCTAATAGAACTAAGCCAGCTCACAGAAAACACAAAATATGTCCATTAAAAAATTTCACAAATATCTCCCTCAGTGATATTTATTTGTATGCTTGCTTGTTAATTATATAAATAATTAAGGTATTAATAAAATTAATCTGTTTCCCTGCATGTGAGAATATTTTTTAACATGTGTGGAAAGTTTAAAGCTCATTTCCAGAAAAAAAAAGTTGTCATGAAATAAAAAGACAAGCATTCACCCTGAGAATCACAATTACCACTTTCCTCATAGAAATGTCATCTGAATCTTTCACTTTTCTTCCTGTCCTTTTTTTTTTTTTCCAGAAGGAAAGTCAGTTCTGTATATTTTTCCAGACTATAAAGTATCTCACTTCAGGATTTTAGCATTTAAACTTGTACCCTTCTTTATCTAAGTTTGCTCTTAATTAATGTAAATAAGCATCAAAGAGAAATTGCAATACTTTCTGAATATAATTGGCATTGGCATGGTATTCTATTTAGAGCCTATCCACCTGAACCCAGTTCTAGAATGAAAAAAAAAATGCGTAAAAAACTGAGAGGCCCATTCTGCAAGCAAACGGCTGATGCCTTAAAGATGCTGCCATTGGCTGAAGGATTTCATATAAACACAGTGTTGACATCACAGCCAGCAGTATGCAGAGGGCAGCCACAGTTAAATGTGCAGCTCCCATTGCCCTTTGAATTAAGGCGGGGTCTCTGGTGATTGGCACTTTCAATTTTTACTCTCAACAATGCCAGAGAGATAGTTTTATACAGACACAGCAGCACGGTCTCTGGTTGCTGGAGGTTTGCTATCTGCCTTCCAAAGCCTTCAGTGAGGACTGTGACATGGTAGAAATAGATATATGTCCTTTAGAGGCAGCCTGCCTAGGTTCCATGCCTGTTTCTGTCACTTATAAGCTATATGACATTT
This sequence comes from Pongo abelii, assembly GCF_028885655.2. Classification (NCBI taxonomy): domain Eukaryota; kingdom Metazoa; phylum Chordata; class Mammalia; order Primates; family Hominidae; genus Pongo; species Pongo abelii. The sequence continues at coordinate 55,900,221 of NC_071991.2, forward strand.
GGGCAAGTCCCTTAACTACAAAGAGAAATAGATTAGTTACACAACCATAGGACGGTTGTGAGAATTAAATGAGTTCTACAAATGCACCTGTGTATAGGGCCCTTGGGACAATGCCTCGCACATGGTAAACACCATGGAAGTGTCTGATATTATTATTATGTTCCATATCTTATATGCATAGCATGAGATCTCTAGGTAATTAATGAAGATTACATCAAACTTTCTTCTTAAGTTGCCTAGGTGGATGGTGGCTCTCCTCTTGGCATAAATTTTGGGAGAAGAGATTTTTGTTTATTTGTTTGTTTACCTCTCAAACTAAAATTATGTTTGCCACTCAGCCCTCTAGTTTGCCACTAGTCCATCTAGCAGATGGGAAACTGTGAGGCCATCTTTCCTCCTCCTGGACAAGTTCCTTCAGGACCTACTACCTGGCACTCTCTCCCACCCTCTCTCCCTCCCCTCCTGCCCAGTTTTGCCCTTTCCTTCACCCTTTAAGGACAAATGTGACTCTCACTAAGACTACAGAGTTCCTGAACTGCCCCCATGTTCTAGAAGGCTTTCCCCCCATGGTCTGCCTGGTAGGCTCCTTTTCATTTTCCAAAACTTGGCTCAGCTACCACTGAGACAGCCAGGCAGGAGGGGGTCCCCAGAGACTCTCTAACCAGCCTGCGCACTGGGAGGAATGCACACTGGGGTGGAACCTTGGTAAGTTTGCTCAGTTTGCACTGGGGAGGAGCTTGGCCCCTCCTCTTTCTATGTGGAAATCAAGATTCCAAAGGCCAGGTGGGAAGCACTCTAGCAAGGACTATGGCCTAGTGAGAGTCCCTGTTTCCCCCTTTTCTTCCTTTTCACCCAATAAAACCCTGTTTTAGTCACCATTCAAATTGTCTGTGAGCCTGAATTTTCATGGCCATGGGACAAAGAACCCTGTCTCTGACTGAACTAAGAAAAAGTCTAGGCCAGGCACTGTGTCTCACACCTGTAATCTCAGCACTCTGGGAGGCCGAGGCGGGAGGATCACTTGAGGTCAGGAGTTCAAGATCAGCCTGGCCAACATGATGAAACCCTGTTTCTACTAAAAATACCAAAATTAGCTGGGTGTGGTGGCATGCATCTGTAATCCCAGCTGTGCAGGAGGCTGAGGTGGGAGAATCACTTAAACCTGGCAGGCGGAGGTTGCAGTGAGCTGAGATGGCCTCACTGCACTCCAGGCTGGGTAACACAGTGAGATTTGAAGAAGATGAAGAAGAAGAAGACGAAGACGAAGAAGAAGACGAAGACGAAGAAGAAGAAGAAGAAGATGAAGAAGACAACGACGACGACGAAGAAGAAGAAGACGAAGACGAAGAAGAAGAAGAAAAAGAAGAAGAAAGAAAAAGTCCTGCAACACCACTGCTCCCAAAACACCTTGTTTGACAGCCCTCCCACTCCCCACCACCCCCCACCCTCATCTTTGGTCTGTGGCATCTGTGGCATTGCTGGCCTGTGGTTCTTTTCGTGATGCTATGATTTGTTTCTTTTCCTATTTGTCTCCTCCAAGAGGCTGTGAATCTCATAGGAGTAGATGGCATTTTATCTTTTTTTCTGTATACACAGCACATAGTAAAATAACTGGTCCCTAGCAGGTATTCAATAAATAATTGTTGAAAAAATATATAGTTTCTTCTACCTGCCCAAGACTAGCTTTCTGCCTCAGACTGTCATTCAGCTACGATTCTGCAATCTTTTTCACCATCAAGCATTTAAGACAGATGTCAGATGTGCTGATTCAATAGCCCCTACCTGTCTCACCTAAGAGATAGAGTCAATACTCATTCTGCTTTTGAAGCGACATACAACACTGGAGGGAAGGGGTGAAGGGGAAAGGGGACCAAATGCTCTTCAAACAGCTCCCGGGGAAGGCACCTCATCCTCCTTTTCAGAGAAGCAGGTCCTTGGGAGTCAGGCTCAGGGGACAGTGTACCCCAGGAGCCTTCCTAGGGTGCGGTGGTTCATGGCCTCAGCCTGCACTAGGGAAGCCCAAGGGGGATACCTCAATTGGCTCCATCCAAGGGCCAAACGCCAAAGCCAGCCAGTCAGCCCATCCAGTGGGATCATCATTGGTAAAAGGGTGGCTGCCTATGGGCTGGATCTGGCCCCAGATATATTTTGTTTGGCTCACAGGGTCTTGAAAAAATGTTTGAGTTAGTTGCCAATGTCTAAAAATTAGCAGATTATGCATTTTTTTAAAAAAATCTAGATTTCTAGCTTAACTAGAAGAACAGGCAACAATAGGTCGCTCTCCCTGATAAGAGCGCTTTGTGGGAGGGGACCAGTGCTGCCCTCTTTAGGTGGGGCGTGTGCTCTGCAGTTGCCCAAACTCCCCACCTCACTGAATTACTTCAACTCTCTGAGCACTATGCAAAGGAGTTTGCAACTCCCAGGCCAGGCTCAGCAAGAGAATCCAAGTACTGAGGCCAGGACATGTGATCTGGAGGAATCAGATCAGAATGTGGAAAGAAGTCCTGAACCAATGGGACAAGAGCTTTTTGTAAAAATTTTGAGACTTAGGCCAAGGTAGGGAGGTGATACGAAAGGTAGAGTTGAACGAAGGCTAGAATTAATGTGACAGATTTTTTAGAAAGTGTGACAGTGGATGGCTTGTTGAGGGGTGTGTGTATGTAAAATTTCATATCTCCAGCCAGCACGTCTTTTCTGAATCCCAGATCTGTTTATCCAACCGCCTATTTGACACGTCTAATGGGCATATCAAACTGAACATGTCCCAGTGGAACTATAGATTATTTCTCCAAACCTGCTTCTCCTAACATCTTTTCCATCTCAGTTAATGGCACCTCTATTCATTCTTCAGTTGCTCAGGTCAACAACTTTAAGATTATTCCTAATTCCACATGCTCTCACCCCCATGTCCAGACAGTCAGCAAATCCTGTTCTAGCTCTACCTTCAAACCCCTCAAAATTCAAGCATATGTCACTCCCACTGCCATCACTCTGGCCTGAGCAATCATCTCCCTTTTAGATTATTGGAACAGTCCCCTAAATGCTGCACCTAATTCTGCCCTTGCCTCCTGTAGTCCCTTCTCCATACAGAGGCCAGACCGATCGTATCAGGTCACATCATTGCCAGTTCAGCAGCTTCCAGTGATGACCCATGCACTCAGAGTGACAGAGCCTCTGCTGTGACCTACACGATCTCCTAAGATCTATGAACCACGCTCTCCTCACACATGCCAACCTCCTTCTTACTACTGCCCCACCTTGCTCATTTGCTCCAGCCACTCTGGCTCTCTTGCTGTTCTTTGAACACCCCAGGCATGCTCCCACCTCAGAGTCTTTGTCCTGGCTCTTCCCCTACCTAGTATGTTCTTTCCCCAGATATCCACTAACCAGTCCCCTCATTTAATTTAGGCTTTGCTAAAAAGTCCCCACCTTGGGAAGGCCCTCCCTGATCATCCTATCTCAAATTCAGCCCTTCTTATTAATACTTTATATCCTCATTTTTGCCCCATTTTTTTCTTCTCTAAATTGTACCTATTTTTGTTGTTGTTGTTGTAACTCTCAGCTAGAATATAAGCGCCTTAAAGACAATCCTCAGTACGTTTGTGTCTTGTTAACTACCATACCCTCGGTGCCTAGAAGAATCCATGGCACATGGCTCATGATCAATATATGTTAAATAAATGAATAAATACATATTATTTCTACAAGCTATTTTTAAAGATCATACTTCCATATGATCATTCCCCATGCAAAAGTATTTAGTGGTCTGCCTGATGGCATGAAATTAGGGGATAGTACACATAATAGACCTGAAGTTTTAATTTCATAAAGAATACATAAGGGCGGGTGCGGTGACTCACACCTGTAATCCCAGCACTTTGGGAGGCCAAGGCGGGTGGATCCTGAGGTCAGGAGATCAAGACCATCCTGGCTAACACAGTGAAACCCCATCTTTACTAAAAATACAAAAATATTAGCCGGGCGTGGTGACACACACCTGTAGTCCCAGCTACTTGGGAGGCTGAGGCAGGCAAATCGCTTGAACCCGGGAGGTGGAGGTTGCAGTGAGCCGAGATCGTACCACTGGGTGACAGAGTGACACTCCTTCTTAAAAAAAAAAAAGAATACATATTAAAGTATGAGCGTGTGACACAGATTCAGATGATGGAGTGACAGAGACTTGCAGGACCACATAACACAATGCTGTGCTGTGCAGCAGGAAAGATAGTTCTGCTCCTTTTAAACCTCCTGGCCCCTTGGAAGCATGTACAAAGGATGACACCATGGCTAGAATTTTTCATGTGCAAGAGCTGTCCACTCTGCACCAAGCATTATTCAACCCCTCCTTTGTCCACTGGTCTCCTATATGGATCTCTCATTTCTCTAGCTTTGGAACTTCTGTTTGTCTGGCTCTGAGGCCTCCAGCTCTATTGCCTAATCTTCTGGCTCAGAGCTGATCTCCTGCCTCCAGGCTCAACCTTGCAACCCCCTTTCCTGTCTGCTTTAGCCTAGAGGTTAGATGTTGGACAGAAAGGAACCCAGGGAAGTTTCTGGCAAAGGCACTTACTCCATTGAGATGCTTTTAATTTTTTCCTTTCTCTTTTCCATCAGACTTTTGAAGTTATCTGGAAAAAATAATCAAGTTTTGTGATGACTTCTAACTAGGAAGACATAAAACAAATCTTCAGAATAGCTTTAGACAAACACGTGTTGAAAAGGTATGTCATATTCCTCCAAAAATACGCGGTGTGAAGCACACTTTAAAAGGCATGGGATGAGGAGTTACTGAAACAGTCAGGAATCTGATGAGGAATTTACAGACCTGCAAAGGCAAGGCACAGAGCCTGGAAATCTAACACTTTCCACCAACTTTTCCCACTGAGCCAAGTGTGAGATAAGACACTGCTAATTCTAATCACATTGAAATATTTTCTATCTCATACATTATAATGGAAAATGGAAAAGGGCCATCTTGGAGTTATAAAGGTTTGTGTAGCTCCAAAAACTAGGTGGAGCTTAGGTGTTGGTTGGCAGGCCGTTAGCAAAGAAAGCACTTCAGCTGTTTTGGTGCTGTCATCCTTGGCACCTTGGGGTAGGCAGAATAATGGCCCTAAAGATGTCCATGTCCTCTTCCCTGGAACCTCGGAATACCTTACATTACACAGCAAAGGGGACTTTGCAGCTGTGATGAAGGATTTTGCGTTGGATGATTATCTTGAATTACCAGGGTGAGTCTAATGTAATCACAAGAGGCTTTATAAAAGGGAGGCAGGAGTCAAGAGAAGTGATGACAGAAGCAGAGGTGAGGGTGATGTGGGGCCACGAGCCAAGGAATATGGTCAGCCTTTAGAAGCTGGAAAAGGCAAGGAAACTGATTCTCCCTTAGAGCCCTTAGAAGGAACAGAGCCCTGCCAACCCATTTGAGAACTCTGACCTTACATAAGTGCAAGCTGGTAACTTTGTATTATGTTAGCCATTAGATTTGAGGTAATTTGTAATAGCAGCAACAAGAAACCAATACATGTCTCTGATCTCACTCCCACGTTCAGTCCTTCAGCAAATCTAGTTGGAGAATGTCCTAGGTCTTCTAGGGTCCAGGCCAAGGGAGAAGATATTGAAGTTGTGTGTGAAATCACAACTCATGTAGTGGTAGCTCTTCACTGACTGCACAGGAGCAAACTTGCAAATGGCCACGGCAAGTTCCTTGCAGAGGGCTGCAAGAAATGCCAGACACACTAGGACAACCAATGCATTTACTGAGTCACAAAGATGGGCTTCAAACCAGGCCTGGGATGATCTCTACCCTCACTGTCAATTACTCTCTAGGGGAACTTGTAAGAATAGTCGGGATCCATTATTGGAGAAATCCAAGAGACAAGTGAGGGTATTACTCACTGGCCCCAGTATACTCTTATCATGCCTTTTATCTTCTCACAGAAATTCCACTCTTCCCCTCAGGCTCTCCTTGTACTTCTAAACTCCTTTCTCCTCCAAGGAAGCTTATTTTCAAGACAAGATCTGATAAACCTATTTGCTAGAAAGTAAACAATGGCTGCAACATTTAAACCATACCTCCAAGGGGTATCTGCTTTTTATTTTTTCCTGTCCAACTTTCATTTTAGGCTCAGGGGATACATGCACAGGTTTGTTCCATGGATAAATTGTGTGTCATGGGGGTTTGGTGTACAGATCATTTTGTCACCCATGTAATGAGCATAGTACCCAACAGGTAGTTTTTGAATCCTCATCCTCCTCCCACCCTCCACCTTCAAGCCGGCCCAGTGCCTGTTGTTCTCTTCTTTGTGTCTATGTGTATGCAGTGTTTAGCTCCCACTTATAAGTGAGAACATGCGGTATTTGGTTGTCAGTTCCTGTATGAATTTACTTATGATAACGGCCTCCAGCTCCATCCATGTTGCGGCAAAAGACATGATTTCATTTTTTTTTATGGCTACATAGTATTCCATGGTGCACATGTACTGCATTTTCTTTATCCAGTTTGCTGTTGATGGACATCTACGTTGATTCCATGTCTTTGCTATTGTGAATAGTACGGTGATGAATATGTGCTTGCATGTGTCTTTATGGTAGAACGATTTATATTTTTTGGGGTATATATCCAGTCATAGGGTTGCTTGGTTAAATGGTAGTTCTGTTTTATTAGTAAGTTCTTTGAGAAATCTTCAAAGTGTTTTCCACAGTAGTTGAACTCATTTACACTCCCATCAGCAGTGTATGTGTTCCCTTTTCTTCATACCTCACAAGCATCTCTTGTTTTTTTGACTTTTTAATAACAGCCATTCTGACTGGTGTGAGATGGTATCTCATTGTGGTTTTGATTTATATTTCTCTAATGGTTTGTGACGTTGAGCATTTCTTCATATGCTTGTTGGCTGTGTGTATGTCTTCTTTTGAGAAGTGTCTACTCATGTCCTTTGCCCATTTTTTTAAATGGGGTTGTTTGGTTTTTTTTGCTTGTTTGTTTAAGTTCCATAGATTCTGGATATTAGACCTTTGTCGGATGCATGGGTATTTGCTTTTTAACAAAGATCAGAATAAGACTGTAAGTGCCTTGAGGACTAAAACTACATGCAGGTTCTCTATCATTGGCATCTCTCATCCCTAATACCATGCCTGGAACTAAGTGGGCCTTAGATCAATACTTACTAAATGAATTAATAAAATTATACCAGTAGACGGCATACCCCTTCCTATGCTATCTCCTCTAAATGTTAGCACTTCCTGATACAGAGATAAAAACCTATTTTCATGACAGCTCTAAAACAAATGAGATCTTGGGAAAAGGCTTATTAAAAATAACCATCATGCTAATGCTACTTTAGCTTTCAAATCACTTTTTAGAACACCAACTTAATTATTCTAATGGTGCAAAATCTTTCTTAAAAGTGGTGAGTACAGAAGGCTCATGTGACTTGGGACATGACATTGCCACAGTAGATGAGAAATGGAAAATAAAATTTTGAAGTTTCAATTTGACTGAACAACAAGGGGTAGAGATCTCTAAATTACCATGTAGCTTTGATGAGCATTCACAAAGCCTTCATTTACTTAGAACTTCAAAGCATAAGATCGCTCTCTCCAGAAAGTTCCTATGCTTACCATTAAAACCTCACCATTGACTGAGCCTTTAAAAATCCCATGCAAACTTAAAGAGTTATAACCTGGGGCCAATGGAGGGCTTCAGTGAGGTTTATGGGCCCCATTAAATTTTATGATTTTGTGCACTGAATTATTTTAAAAGAATGAGTCTGATCGAGGAAGGTTTAGAACCTGCTGCTTTAAGAAATGGTACCAGACATTACGTCATTACCATAATGAAAATCTGCCCTTTTTTAGTGTCATGATCTCAAACAACTAATCTTTTCATTCACTCAGTTGGTCACTATATCAGTTTCTTATTGCTGCGGTAACAAATTACCATATACTTGGTTGCTTAAAATAACACAAATTTATTATACAACAGTTCTGGAGGTCTGAAGTCTGAAATGGTTCAAGGTAAAATCAAGGTGTTGGCAGGGCTGCATTCTAGGGAAAAGAGAATCCATTTCTTGGCCTTTTCCAGCTTCTACAGGCTGCCAGCAGTCCTGGGCTGGTGGTCTCCTTGCATCTTCAAGGCCAGCAATGGCCCATTGAGTCTTTCTCACTTTGCATTTTTCTGAAACTGACCCTTCTGTCTCCCTCTTTCACATTTAAAGGACCCTTGTGAATATATCAGGCCCACAGGAAGATCCAGGACAATCTCTCTAATCTCAAGACCAGCTGAGAGCAACCTTAAGCCCATCTCCAACCTTAATTCCCACTAGCCACACAACCTAACATATTTACAGGTTCCAAGTGGAAGTCGACATCTTGGGTGGGAGTGCACTTTTCTACCTACCACAGTTACTTCACTCCTGTTTTGAGCACCCACTTCTAGTATGAGGTTTTGTAAGAGATTTTGAGGATAAACTTTCTGATGTGGTCCTCACTTTTCAGGTGACAACAATAAAAAATGATGACAATAGCTGCCATTGTGGAGCATTTGCTGTGTGCCACTCCATTCTAGGCATATTACATGACTTAACTAATTTAATCATAAAACAGCCTAGGAGTTAGGTAATATGATTATCACTATTACAGAGAAAAGGAAATGAGGCACAAAGAGCCTGTGTTTCCTGCCCAGGTCATAAAACTAGTTTGGTGGCAAGGTGCAGTTTAAACACAGGCACTCAGACACTGGTACCTGAGCTCTGAACCTGTAATAGTTTGTTCTCTAGTATGACATTGAGAAAACTTAAAGCAAGAGGGGGCATTAATTAAGTAAACAAAAGTAATATAAATCCTTGAAATAATGTAAATTTTCAAGCTAAATAAGGACAATGGAAATTAAGTCATAACAAGGATGTTAAAAAGGTTGGACCATAATATGTACACATGAGGACAATTCAATGAAAATAATCAATGAATAGTCATTGTCACCACTGTCCGTTTAAAATAATGTCTGTCATAAAAATAACCGAAGTTTTCATAGGGAGTATAAATAACAGAAAGAAGCCTGCAAAATTTAATGGTACCCTGCATTCAACGAGCATTCAACAACTCTAAAATATGCGAGTGCACACCGATGGGATACATGATCAGCTCAGATGGAAAGGAATGACCTCAACCAAGCCCCAACACTGTGAAAAAGATGCACCGCTATTCTTGGATGGAAATAAATATATCAGATCACTCATCGTGTTTTCAAGTTTGAAGCTACCAGAATGACGTTAAATCTGCAAAATTCAAAGATGACTGCTTCTTAGACATGGAAATAGTATCTGTTGAATATAACTCTACAGGAAAAAGAAAAAGGAGAGCTAGAGAATATTGTTTCTCAAAGGGAGAAAGCAGCTGTGACTCCAGGAGAGTAATTTACTGAGGCTTCCTGGCTGTAGGCATAAAAGGATGAGAAGAAATCTGACAAGATGAAAATAAGAGCTGGCCACTAAACTAGAGAAAAGGTTAGGAAAGTACAACGGATTTTTTTTAAATAGCTTTGAAAGGAAGACTGAAAGAAAGAGTAAGAAAAGAGAAATTTTTATTTTAAAGTCTCATTTCACTCTAATTCTGACTATAATAAAAAATGACAGCAGGGTCCTGAATCTACTGTCTGCTAATGAAGTCCTCATAAAACGTCCTAGGTTTACAAGTCTATTTACAAATCCAAAGAGGAATTTCCTCTCTGGCCTTTCTCAACCATAGCCCAGGGTCTCAGTAGTCAAAGTGTGCCCTTTCTGCTCCTAACACAATCACCAGGAATTCTACAATTCAAAAACAAAGACACTGGAGGGAAAAGTTGTTGCTGTTTGTGTAAGGAAAAGTGGTTTACTCTTCAAGTGATTGACCAGTTCTGTAAGATTATGAGAAAATAAAAATAAATACTTAAACTGCAACAATCTGCAGACACTCAATTAGTAAGATGATCTGTTCAGGTAGGAATCATGATCACATGTGATGATAAGGATGAATAACAAGCAACATACAACCAAAAAAGGAAACACCCTGTTTAACTAAAAATATGGAATGTTCAAGAAGCAGCTTGTATTTCCCTTATACACTGTAACCAATAATTTAAAGTGCTAATGGTAGTATCAGAGCTATAATTTGGTCCCAAAAGAAACATCTAAAAGGCTAAAATAAATAAGTTGGAAAACATCCACCCCCAAAAGTGCAGTACTAATTTTTTTTTCATATTTCCACAGCAGTGCCCCTATGCAATCTTTGGGCTTTGCTGAGGACAATATGTTACCATTAAGGAGATATCTCTTTGTTGCTGTTGCTTAATAGCTCAGTACATCAGATGAGGGGAAATAAATGGCACAGCACACAAGGTGGCGATGGGCTGGCTATGCATACTGCAGTAAAGACAGGTATGTAGATAATACTGTCCTTTGATACAAAAATGATGCCATTGAACATCCTCCTCCTCCAAAACACACACCTTTTCTCCTACTGGTGATGAATTTTTGCTCATTTCACCACACTCTCCCAGTTCTTCTGCTAACACATAACCTGTTTGCTGTGGCTGCAGAGTACCGTGGCAGTATTTAAATAGTGGACCAAGTACCAAGGTCACACTGGCTCCTTGTGCAACTTTGAGCTGAAATTAAGCCAGCAGATACACAGTGATGTACAGAATATTTTTCCCCAAAGCAAGCACAGTACTGGGTCAGACACATGCCATATATCTTATTGGAACTGTTCCGTGTCCTCCTGCCAGGCTCATCACAATGCAGTCTGGTATGCTGGAAAAAAGGTTTAAGAATTCCTGGCTGTGTGATCACAGACCCGACAAGTAATCTTGCTGTACCACATCTGCAAAACGGGCCTAATAAAAATGCTTGCTGGCACCATAAGGTATTTTAAGATGCAAACTGATTATACACCTGGATGCACTTTATAATAGGTAAATATTAGAGTACAATGTCTAGACCTGAGTAAATAAAGAATTGTCACTACAGGAAATGAAAAAGGTTCTGTAGATGAGACACAAAAAAATATTTCAAGATTTGGGAATGTTAAACAGGGATGGATATTTTGTGGAGAAAAAAAGAGAAAAATCAGACCATTTGATCATCTTTAAATATGTAAAAATCTTTCATTGAGCAGCTGAAATAAAAACAATTGAATTAAAGATTTGTTTTTATTTTTAAGAAAGAGGAGGCCTGGCACGGTGGCTCACGCCTGTAATCCCAGCACTTTGGGAGGCTGAAGCGGGCAGATCACTTAAGGACAGGAGTTCGAGACTAGCCTGGCCAACGCGGTGAAACTCCATCTCTACTAAAAGTACAAAATTTAGCCGGGCGTGGTGGCACATGCCTGTAGTCCCAGCTACTTGGGAGGCTGAGGCATGAGAATCACTTGAGCCCGGGAGGCACAGGCTGCAGTGAGCTGAGATCACGCCCCTGCACTCCAGCCTGGGAGACACAGCGAGACTCTGTCTCAAAAAAAAAAAGAAAGAGGAATTGGGTTTACACTATTTTATAAAAGAGTTAGGTAAGTTATTTTTACAACGAAATTTTTGTTTAGTAAGAATTGGGATATAGTAAGACAATACCATGTGCGTCCCTAGAAATCTTAACTAGGCAAACACTTTTCTGAGGCAACAAAATACAAGCATTCCAGAAAACAGCCAAATGATCTTAGATAGCCTTCTAAAGCAAATTTGGCAATTTTTTCTCTAAAGGGCCAGAGAGTGAATACTTTACACTTTCCAGGCCACACAGTCACTATCACAAGTATTCATCTCTGCTAGGGTAGTGGGAAAGCAGCCATCGACAATACCTAAACAAACGGGCATGGCTGGATTCCGATAAAACTTTTTATTTATTTATTTATTTATTTATTTATTTATTTATTTATTTTTGAGACAGGGTCTCCCTCTGTCTCCCAGGCTGGAGTGCAGTGGTGTGATCTCAGCTCACTGCAGCCTTGACCTCCTGGACTTGAGCAATCCACCTACCTCAGCTTCCCAAGTAGCTGATACTACAGGCACGTGCCACCATGCCCAGCTAATTTTTGTACTTTTGTAGAGATGGGGTCTCCCTATGTTGCCCAGGCTGGTCTTGAACCCCTGGGCTCAAACAATCTTCCCGCCCTCTGGAAGAGTTAATATTACAGGCATGAGCCACCACGCCCAGCTCCAGTGAAACTTTATTTACAGTAAAAGGTGTCAGGCTGGATTTGGCTGGTAGGCCTTCGTTTTCCAATTCTTCATCTAAAGGTTCTTTCTAGTCCTAGGATTCTAATCTGCAAAACACAGCTGTAGCAAATGGTGATAAACCAAATGAAAATGAAAAATACCAGTATGCTACTGAATCTGAATGGTATGTCACTGGAGCCAGTGCCATTCTTTCTATCTAGATCTTGGAAATATATTAGTAAATCTTCGTAATCAGCTCATTAGGATAATACATCATCAGTGATTTTTTTTTCCTTTTTAGCAAAACATAAAAATGTTTACATATGTTTATAGCTGTGATATCCAGACTTTGTAATCCAAGTGTATAATATTACAATCTGGTGCACTAGGAAGCATATGCCATCTGCTCAGCTTCTTCATCCTGCCTGCCAATGGGAAGTATTTTTAGATAAGGTAAAGACATGTGTGGGTAGACACTACCTTTGTCCTTTTTCTAGCTGCTACTCTTTTGTCACTCTTTTATCTCATCCTTCTTCCTCATCCCACCCCACTCTTGCAAAGCACATTGAAACAACACCCTTCTTGCAAGAAGGAGGTCAAGAGCAGGAAGGAGCTGGTCAGTCCAGGTGAGGCGGCCACAGCTGGGCAAACCACTCCAGAGAGCTTTCAGGGTGAAAGCTGGCAATCGAGTCCATCCCTGAATCCATGGACCAGAAAGGAGAGCATGTCACTCCGCTCAGAAATCATGCCCGACTGGAGCAGAGTGGGAGCAAAAGGAAGAGTGGGCGTGAAAGCAGAGCTCAGGAAGGAGGGCGGTGCAGCGCCAGAGGCCCATTTTTTTTTGGCACCCTGCCCCAGGGCATGTGGGTGGATTGGCCTACTTGAAACCTTGGGGTCAAAGGAGACAAACAGCCCCCCTTACTACTGTGCCTGCAGCCAAAGCACCTTGGACTTTGATCACATCAAATTCTCTGCCCTTGATGTATTTATTTCCCAATATTGCCCAATGAGGTTTTGTGTTTTGTTTATTTGTTTTGTCTAACGAGTGAAAGGAATCACATATTGCTGGTCTAGTCACTTTAAAGATGTAATACACACACATATATGTTTATTATGCATATTCATATTACACATTCACATATAAATATGTGTATATGTGTGTATATGTATACAGTCATGTGTGGCTTAACTAATAGGGTATGTTCTGAAAAATTCACTGTGAGGGGAGTTCACGTTGTGCGAACATCATAGCATGTGCTTACACAAACCTAGACAGTGTATGCTGGAGCCTATTGCTCCTAGGCTACAAACCTGTACAGCATGGTACTATACTGAATACTGTAGGCAATTACAGCACAATGAAAAGTATTTGTGTATCTAAACGTGGGAAAGGTATAGTAAAAATACTGCATTATAATCTCATGGAATCACTGTAGTATATGCAGTCTGTCGATGACGGAAACATCATGGTGTGACACATGACTCTCTCTCTGTCTCTCTCTCTCCACATACACACAAACACACACACACACGTGTGTGTGTGTGTATATATATATATATTAGTGTGTGTACAGGTTTTTTTTTAAGGTAGCTTCTATGTTAATTAGAAGCAATGACTTGTAGATATCTGGATTTTAAGGTAACTTGATATCATGTTTAGAACTCAGAAAATACATACGGCTGAGAATGTCATACAATCTGAAGCCTTTAACTTAACAATAAGCTTGTTGGATGCCAGCATCCATGAATGAAGGAAGATTTTTCAATCTTGATTTATTAATGGGAAACCCAGGCTAAAACAACGAAAGAGTGAAATTCTTTTGAACTTGGACTACAGATACTTGGTGTGTATCACTTGGGTTGTTTCTACTCCAAGTGACAGATGACAGAAGCACCAATTCCAATTGGCTTAAGCTAAAGAGGGGAGGGAAAAGTGCTGAGGAAGTCAAAAGGCCAGGAATAGAACTTCAACCACTACTGGATTCAGGTTCCAACAAAGAAAATCAGAATTCCATTCTCCATCTCTCAGCTCTGCCTCCACAGGTATGTGGTCTATCTCAGATCCCAGGCAGGTGACAGCAAAATGACTACAGTTCAAATTCAGCAAGCAAAAGCTAGAGCAACGGCCAATAATTCCAATGAGGTCATCTTCCCTTTCTGTCCCAATCCCTGAGGTTCTGGGCGACGCTGGTCATGAGCCACCCCAGGAAGCTGCAGACCTATATGGACTTATGATAAAGTGGGCACCATAAGAAAATCAGGGGCTTTTACCATGAGAAGGAGTAGTTCTAGACAGCAGACAAACCTTTAACAGGAACTCAGTATGTCCACCCCTCTAGAACAAGGAATAATTTATTGATGTACAGGATGCTGATGACAGAAAGGAGATCACTGAGTTGGGAAAGTGACTCTAAGTCAGAAAAATATGAAAATGGAATCTGGATAGTTTAATGTAGGCTGCAGTGCCCAGCAAGGCATGGAGACATCTTCTCAAGAAGCTGCCTGCTGCCAGCGGGGTGCACCACTGTTACAGTGGGAGCTATTGGGAAAACAAGATCCATGAACTCTGCTGAAACACATAGTCTGCAGTAATGCTACATGAGACACTGAAGTAGAATAGTCCTAGAATAGTCTAACAAAATGACAGCATCATGTCCCATATTGCCATAGGTCTAATGTCTTGAGGTCAGGGACCATTTATGACACCCTCATGTGCACAGCAGTGACAGGAACTGTGTGTATGTATTCATTACAACTCCATTCTGAAAACACGAATGCCTTCTACATATGTCACAGTGTTGGCAGCCTTCTTCATTCTCCATTTTGTAGATGGGACACTTAAGGACTAGGTTAAGGACACTCATTCCAGGGGAAAACAAAGACAAAAATAAGTTATCAAAAAATCTTACAATAAAATTATCTTTGTTATGTTAATTATTTGGGGCATACATGGAAGACATTAAGAGCAAAATTAGGATCACCAGGATAATTCCAGAGGAAATTCAAAAAGTCATAGCATAGGCAAATTGATATAAATTTGACTCTGATTGTATAAATGGATTTTGATTTTGATATTTTTATATTGAGTGAGTGTTCCACGCCCTACGTTGCTATATATGTAACAGCATATGACATTTTAGCCATGCTCTTAAAATACACAGACGCAAACTGATGCTGGTGGTTACTGTGCACTGAAAATAAATAGGATAAAGCTCTGTGAAGTTTCCAAGAAGGAATTAAGACAGTAACTGTCTTCATGGCAGGAAATATTGTTTATTTTTCTATTTAAAAAAAATTAGATGTGCTGTTTGTCAGCTGACTATAAAAAATCAGTGATTCTTGTTTGTGTTTCACGTTGCTGCACTCTGTGGGCTGGGCTATCCCCAGTATTACCTAGTTTACATCATGGAAGTTTTCAAAAAGTCTAAATACTTAAGGACTTTCGTTCATTTTTCCCCACTCATAATAAAGATTTCTGAAAGATCATTTTAAAATGTTAAATTTCCCTTCATTTTTCAAAGTATTTGTAACACTACAGGCAATCAATTGAGAAAAGACAGCTCATTGTTCTGTGTTTTTTCCCCACAGAGAATTTATGTCTCAAAAGATATTTTTTAAGAAGAAAGGTTATTTAATACATCTCCCTTGCCAGCCCAGAAATTGTTATAAATTCAAAATTCATTCTTGTACAATGTTCTTAATTATAAGATAAGTAATCTTTCTGTGTTAGTTTAATTCTATCCTATTTATCTTCTCAAGTAGAATGACACATTGCAAATACCATTTGGGGAGTTTTATTAATAAACGCCTAATCCTGTGGCTTGTAGGATATGTCTCAGAATAATGTTTTAACTACAGTAATGCTCAGCGACTAACACCCTTTCAATAGTAACTGTCCCCTCAACGTGAGGCAAGGCGTCTTTTCCAGTGTGATTAGTGGTGATTCCTCAAAAAAGGGTCTCAAAGCGCTCGCAGCAGGTGATTAGCTCCAGTCTCCTTGCACCTTCATAACGTAGCAAGGATTATCAGCTTTGTTCTACTTCTGGATTAGATTTTCCATATCCTGTAAAACCAGGATAGGAAACCAAGAGCGATGCTAAACTACAGCACTAATGTCCTATACAATCAAACTCAGTTTTGCAAAACAAATATTTGGAGATAATGCTCCAAACATGCATATACACATCTTTGTTGAAATGGATAGTCAGAAGGCGCTCAGGCACACACACTTGCACACAGTTTTTCATATATTGGTTTTGGTGGGCTGATCAGGGAACTTCATCACTGTATACGATATCGTTTGCTGTTGTTTCTTTTAGAGCCTGTACATATATGAGCCCAAACAACTACTCTACAATAAAGTTTGCAGATTTGGTAGCAACAAATCTTTCCAGGCTAATTCTCTATGTCCAGGTACAACAGGACAATGTTATGATTAGGCCATGCTTTCCTCCTCTTGATTTAGGCAAATTATGGACTAATTTAAATTATTCGTGTGAAGTATTTGATGACAATCAGGAGACAAAATTACATTCATATTCTATCTGTTTTAAATCTATAAGGAGTTTGAAAAGGGCTCCACTTCAGATCTCTGGCTTTAGCAATTGCCTGCAACTAAAAGCAATCTTGCTGTGATTGAAAATGGAGGTGTCAACTCAGGCAGGCTACAAATTGCCAACACAGGGAATAGTCATTTTAAATTACTTCCAAAGCCCAAATAAATTCTCCTGAATGGAAATCTGCCTTTATCCTTATTTTCTCTCTCCAGAGATGATATGTGTTTTACTCATTATGAATCATTCTCCCCATTCCTTTCTACTAAGGTAAAGAACAATGAGAAAAATACAGACAGCACTATGCTGGGCTCTGTTTATGGCATAAGGCATATAACAAATAAGATTATCTGGTGATTTAACATATAAAAAATATAACTTATGCTTGAATAGCACTTAAGCAACTATAAGATTATTTTAAATATAGAAATGAAAACATGGTGGAAAATTCTTTAACTTTAAATCCCCATATGGATCAGCTGTTATAGGCCATTTCAATTGTTCCTCACAATAATCTCTTTGGTAAACAGAGAAGATATAACCTTCCATAATTTCTGCAGATACTTAAAACTGAGACAAAGATATTAAGTTACTAGGGTCACACAGTTAGTAATGGCAGAAATGGCCCCTGAACCTTTAGCTTCTGAATTTCTCTCCTGTAATCTTTCCTTAAACCAAGCAGGATTTAGAAATAAGCTCTGAGCATTCAACACACACATAGAAAAAAATGTTTGTACTGTGAAGTTCCTTCTCACTATAACTTAATGTTACTTAGTTATGAATATAACTTAATTAAAATTTAACAGTACCTGACCATGGCCTAAAAGTCTATCCTTTTCAGTTATATTTACTGTGTTTACACAGAGTATCACTTAATCACAAACTGTTTCATAATTTTTCATAATTGGAACATTTCTGGAGGAAAAAAGAACTACATTAATGATTAAGAAGTAAGGGCTTCTTAATTTGGACAGCAATCCCACCTAATTGTTCGTGTTTCAGAAACAGCCCTTAGAATGTTCCAATTTTAGAACATCAGCTGCAACAGTCCTTCCCACCATGTTCATTTGCTGCTGCTATTCCTGCAGTGTTTTCAACAGTCTGGCCCACCTTTCGCTTGATGAAAGGCTTCCTGTTCCTGAAACAGAAAAGATTTGAATTTTACTGCCTATAGGGTTTTAGAGAGCCAAGTCAAAAGAATTTTAAGAGTTTTAAGTCAATAAGAAATGGTGCATGGGTATGGTGTCAATACATCACAACTAAAATTTTCGTTCACTGCTAGTGGAAGGGCAAACTAGTGAAAGCACTTTAGAAACCTGTTGGGTAGTATTGTGTAAAGCTGAATATATTATATGTACCTCATGACCTAGCAATTCCATGTGTATATAACAGAAATCTGTGCATATGTGCATATATAAGAATATTCATAGCCATATTTTTTGTAATAATCCCAAATTGGAAGCAACCCAAGAGTCTATCAATCACAGAATTAGTAAGTGTATACAATTAAATTTATAGAAATTGGAATCCCCTACAGCAATAAAAAAGAATGAACCACAAGTAGACATAATATATAGATAAATCTCAATATATGGATGTTGAGTAAAATAACCCAAATATGAAAGTGTACATAGGTAAATCTTCTATGATTCCATGCATATAAAATTCAAAAACAGGCAAAATTAATTTACAGCTATGAAGTCAGCATAGTGATTAATATGGGGAGTGGTGATAATTAGTGTTTCATTGGAAGACCTGAGTATATTAGCTACATCTACCTGGATGGTATGAGAAGGCTGTGGACACAAGGCAAGACTAAATGAGAGGGGTTTGAGATGCCACTGCCAAAAATTGGAAGAAGACCTGATCATATAGGGTTTGAACCATAAGGACAGAGCGGACAGAGTGAATTATTTTCTCCAGGTCACCAAAAATCTGTGATAATAGCTTGACACTGTCAGTCTTTTACGTTTTAGCAATTCTGGTGGGTGGGTGGCAATATAGCATTGTTATTTTTATTTGCATTTCTCTCATGACTAATAGTGTTGAGCATCTTTTTATGTTTACAGTAAATTGTGATATTCTCTTCTCTGAAAGCTTTTTCAAGTATTTGCCCAAATTTTAATTGGGTTGAGTGTACTTTTCCAACTGCTGTGTAAGATTCTTGACATATTCTGGATACAAGTACTTTGTCAGAATATGCATATATCTGTAACCATTACTATTGAACTCTATTCTATTCCTTTGCTCTATTCCTGTATGCTTGAGCCAATATCATACTATCTTAATTACTGCAGCTTTATAATAAGTCTTAATATCTAACAACATAAGTTCTCCATGTTTTTTCTTCTTTAGTTAGTATTGCTTCAGTTATTCTTGGTGCTTTGTATTTCCACTTAAATTTTTGAACCAGCCTGATAATTTTCACAAAAATTAACTGATTTTTATTGGGATTGCATTGAATCTATTAATCAAACTAGGGGAAACTATATCTTTACAATCATCTAATCCAGACACATGATTATATCACTCCATTTATTTAAAAAATCTTCAGTTTCTCTCAATATATTTTGCAGTTTTCATTGTAAAGGTTTTGAACATCTCTCATTAGATTTATTGTTTCTTATCTGTGAGTTCTCTATTCTATTCCATTGCTCTGTGTGTCTGTTTTTGTACCAGTACCATGCTGTTTTGGTTACTGTAGCCTTGTAGTGTAGTTTGAAGTCAGGTAGCATGATGCCTCCCACTTTGTTCTTTTTGCTTAGGATTGTCTTGGCTATTCAAGCCTCTTTTTTGGCTCCATATTAATTTTTAAATTTTTTTTCTAATTCTGTGAAGAATGCCAATGGTAGCTTAATGGGAATAGCACTGAATCTATAAATTACTTTGGGCAGTATGGTCATTTTCATGGTATTGATTCTTGCTATCCATGAGCATGTAATCTTTTTCCATTTGTTTGTGTCCTCTCTGATTTCCTTGAGCAGTGGTTTGTAGTTCTCCTTGAAGAGGTCTTTCACTTCCCTTGTTAGTTGTATTCCTAGGTATTTTATTCTTTTCGTAGCAATTGTGAATGGGAGATCCCTCATGATTTGGCTTTCTGTTTGCCTGTTATTGGTGTATAGAAATGCAAGCAATTTTTGCACATTGATTTTAAAGATCTAGAAGCAGAAATACCATTTGACCCAGCAATTCCATTACTGGGTATACGTCCAAAAGAATATAAATCATTCTATGATAAAGATACATGCATGTGTATGTTCACTGCAGCACTATTCACAACAGCAAAGACATGGAATCAACCCAAACGCCCATCAATGATAGACTGGATAAAGAAAATGTGGTATATATACACCATGGAATACTATGCAGCCATAAAAAGGAATGAGATCATGTCCTCTGCAGGGACATGAATGGAGCTGGAAGCTGTTTTCCTCAGCAAACGAATGCAGGAACAGAAAACCAAACACCCCATGTTCTCACTTTTAAATAGGAGCTGAACAATGAGAACACATGGCCATATGCGGGGAACAACACACTGGGGTCTGTTGGGGGTCGAGGAAGGGAGAGCATCAGGAAAAACAGCTAACGAATACTGGGCTTAATACCTAGGTGGTGGGTTGATCTGTGCAGCAAACCACCATGGCACATGTTTACCTATGTAACAAACCTGCACATCCTACACATACATCCCGGAACTTAAAACAAAAGATGAAGGAAAAAAAAAGATTTACTACTAGGTTCTTGATTTTTTAACATTACTATAAATTATGGTTTAAAATTTCATTTTTGAATTATTTATTGCTAGTATAAAGAGACTTGATTTTTTTTACACTGACCTTGCATCCAGCATTCTTGTTAAAGTCACATTATTTTCAATAATTTTATATTTTCTATGTATATAATTACATCATTTGTGGAAAACAGTTTACTTCATTCTTTTCAACCTTCATGACAATTTTTTCTTGGCTTATTGCATTGGCTAGAATTGCCAATTGGTGATCTTTTCTTGTTCCCAAACTCGGAGAAATCATTTATTACTTTATCATTAAGTATGCAGTTACATAACATCAAAGAAATTGCCTTCTATTAGTTTGTTGAGAATTTTTATTATAACCAAGTGTTGAATCAAATTAGTCTTCTCTACTGAAATAATTACATAATTTTCCTCTTTGATTCTTTTAATGAGGCTTTGATTGGTTTTTAAATGTTAAATCAACCACGGATTCCTGGAAAAAATCCCATTTGATCATGACATATTCTTTTACATATCCCTGAACTTGACTTGTTTGACTTGCTAAACAAATATTTTAAGATTCATGAAAGATACTGGGTGGTGATTTTCTTTACTAGTAAGTTCTTGTCAGACTTAGGCTGATTTCACACGTGATTTAAGAAATGTTTCATCTTTTTCTATTTTCTATAAGAGTTTGTGTAAGATTGGCATTATTTCTTCCTTAAACATTTGGAAGAATTTACTAAAGCAATATCGGTCTGAAATTAAGTTTAGGGGAAGGCATTTAATTGTTGCTTCAATTTAAATAATAAATTTAGGATTTTTCAGATTTTAAATTTCTTCTTATGTCCATTTTGGTAAGTTGTGTTTTTAAAGAAAGTTGTCAAATTTCTCTAAGTTGTCAAATTTATTGACATAAAATTGATCATACTATCTTATTATCTTTTTGATCTCTATGACATGCAGTGGTGATCCCCTTGTTTTTTTCTGAAATTCATTGTATTTTCTCTTCTTTTTTCCTTGATTGGTTTGCTAGAGATGTATCAATTATACTAATCTTGTCAAAAAAAGCCACAGTTGTTTTTGTTAATTTTCAAATATTATGTATCGTTTCCTCCTTATATAATTTCTGCTTATTTTTGTTTTTTTTTTCTCGCTCTCTCTCTTTTTTTTTTTTTTTTTTTTTTTAAGACAGGGTCTCCCTCTGTGGCTCAGGCTAGAGTGCAGTGGCATGATCTTGGCTCACTGCAACCTCCGCCTCCCCAGTTCAAGCAATTACCATCTTTGGGTTTAATTTGCTGATTATTTTCTAGTTTCTTGAGTTGGAGGTTTGAATCATTTATTTTCAACTTTTCCTTTTTTTTAATTTTTTTTATTTTTTGAGACAGAGTCTTGCTCTGTCACCCAGGCTGGGGTGCAATGGCGCAATCTCAGCTCACTGCAACCTCCGCCTCCTGGGTTCAAGTGATTCTCCTGCCTCAGCCTCCCGAGTAGCTGGGACTATAGGCGTGTGCCACCATGCCCAGCTAATTTTTTGTATTTTTAGTAGAGACAGGGTTTCACTGTGTTAGCCAGGATGATCTTGATCTCCTGATCTCGTGATCCGCCCACCTCAGCCTCCTAAAGTGCTGGGATTACAGGCATGAGCCGCCGCGCCCGGCCAACTTCCTTTTATCATTAACAAATATCCCTCTTTATCTCTCATGATAATTTTTGCATTAAAGTCTACTTTGTCTGATATTGATTATAGCTTTCTTTTAGTTAATTTATGTATGATATATATATTTCTAACATTTTACTTTCAATCTTTCTCAGTCCACATAGTATATCTTAAATTTTAAACTTAGTAAAGTATCTTAAAACCTACTAGATTTAAACTTACTACAATTGGTTATCTGTATCCAGTCTGGCAATCTTTTAATAGGAATGTTGAAACCACTTATATCTGATATATTTACTGATATGGTTTCTTATAAGTCTACCATCTTAATTTGTTTTCCATTTATCACACCTATTCTTTGTTCCTGTATTTCTTCTTTTCACTTTCTTTTTAGTCAATCAAGTGTTTTTTAAAATATTTTTTCTCCCTTATTAGCATTTTAATTGAGCTTCTTGTATTATTATTTTAATGATTACCCTAAAGATTGTAAAATACACCTTTGACTTATTTCAGTCCTCTTTAAATTAGTAATTTTAACCTTTCCTAAACAACGTTTCTAAGCAGCTTCCTACACAGTGGTGGGAAACAGTGAGTGTTTCTTTCATTACCTTGACTACACATGAGTATAATTTGGCCTTAGCTCTAGAAGAGTCCACTTTTTCAGGTCTGAATGTGGCCCGGGCCACTGTGTTTTCAAAACCCATTCCTCATGATTCAGGATTTATAATAAGCACTGGATCAGTCTCTGACAGAGCCTGCCCGCATTACAGACAGCCTAAACTTCTTGTCTGTATTAGAACCTAACTTTTTTTTTCTTTTTTTTAAAATTATATCATTATTATTATACTTTAAGTTTTAGGGTACATGCGCACAATGTGCAGGTTTGTTACATATGTATACATGTGCCATGTTGGTGTGCTGCACCCATTAACTCATCATTTAGCATTAGGTATATCTCCTAATGCTATCCCTCCCCCCTCCCCCCACCTCACAACAGTCCCCGGTGTGTGATGTTCCCCTTCCTGTGTCCATGTGTTCTCATTGTTCAGTTCCCACCTATAAGTGAGAACATGTGATGTTTGGTTTTTTGTCCTTGTGATAGTTTGCTGAGAATGACGGTGTCCAGTTTCATCCATGTCCCTACAAAGGACATGGACTCATCCTTTTTTATGGCTGCATAGTATTCCATGGTGTATATGTGCCACATTTTCTTAATCCAGTCTATCGTTGTTGGACATTTAGGTTGGTTCCAAGTCTTTGCTATTGTGAATAGTGCCACTATAAACATACGTGTGCATGTGTCTTTATAGCAGCATGATTTATAATCCTTTGGGTATATACCCAGTAATGGGATGGCTGGGTCAAATGGTATTTCTAGTTCTAGATCCCTGAGGAATCGCCACACTGACCTCCACAATGGTTGAACTAGTTTATAGTCCAAACGCTTATCTTACTAGGATATAACCTTTTAACACAGATATTGTATGATTCCACCACTCCACATGCCTACCTTCACGAGGCATGACTTTGGCTGTCTGGTATTTATGGTTACAGGTAAGAAGGAAAGAGAGTCATGCTGGTGAGTGAGGGGGTGGAAGGTCAGGGTTGGGAGACAGGTGGGAGGGGACATCACAATCCCTAAGGAGACTAACATCACCCAGGGCCCTTTAGAGCTTTGTAATTAGTTCCAATTCATTGTTTCCTTTTAAGTGTCTTTTTTTTTTTTAAATGTAAGATGAAAAGGGTTAAAACTACAGGCTAAAACTAGTTTTATTAATATCTGAACTCTACCAGTCAATTTCATGTTTTAAGCAAAAGTGAATGTCTTCTGATTGCAATGCTAGCTCATCAGGATGATAAGCCATCTAGGGAATCCTGGTTAAACTGCTCTACTGTCAGTTCCTTCAAATCCAGGAAGAGACATACACGTCTTTGCGCATAAGCATTAGTTCACATTCAGATTAAACTATTCCTTCCAACCTGCTGCCCAAGGGATGACGCTGAGATGGCAAATTATCAGATATGTATCTTTTATTCAGATATCCTTAGGAGCATGTGCACATTCTAAAGGAAATCACTTTTATTTGCTCCGAGCTATTAAAGGAAGAACTAGAATGAAAAACAGTAAACCCAAAGGGCTTTAGGGCCTTAAAGACATCCTATAACCTATATCCCAACTAAATATTTGTATTCATATAAAAAGCACTGTTAGGATTCTTTCATCAGGAAGATTAATTTTCTATTTTAATTAGAAATATTTGATATGTCATAAACTTCAGGACATTTTCAGCTAACAAAAGTGCTAAGTGCTTGTACTAAATATTTCCACAATGGCCCTCCCAGTCTACACATTTTAACGCAGGTCATGATTTTACGGTCTCTTTTCCATTCAAACTGAAAGACTGATAAAGAGCCCTTGAGTAGTCCCCAGATAGGCTGCTGAAGCTAAGGAATGTCCCGCATGCATTTAGTTAGTTAAAAACATGCTGAGTCTTACATAATTACTGTGTTGAAGCAATGGCAGTGGTAGAGCAATAGGTCAGATAACTACTGTGGTTTACTCATTGCAAGGCACAGCCTGAGATAATATAAAAATAATTATATGCACAAACCAGATTTTCCAAACTGCTTATTTCGTTTTCTAGGTCAGTATAGCTGGTCAAATCCCTCTGAAAGTTAAGTTTTCCAGCTGACCACGAACGGTTAGTTCGCTTACATTATTTCTGTAAAATGCTGCATATATTTAGATGTTCAAAGGACTATGATATTTATTGTGACTCTCTGGAGGTTTTTCCTCCTAATAAGTACTGTTAGTACGCTGGGGAGAAAGAGCAGATCAAAAGCCGTGCTCCTGTAAAAGCTTAACACCATCTTCATTACCATGTAGTTAAAACCTCAGATACATACAAATAAGTTCCGAACTGCTTAAGACTGAATCCATCCAACAATGCAAATATAGCATTCGCATTTCATAAGTATAGCCAGTTAATT
The DNA here is from genome assembly GCF_028885655.2 of Pongo abelii. NCBI lineage: Eukaryota > Metazoa > Chordata > Mammalia > Primates > Hominidae > Pongo > Pongo abelii. Next base: position 55,925,342 of record NC_071991.2, read on the forward strand.
TCCCCTTCATTCTGATTCATCTGAGCCTCAATAATCTGCACTAAAAAATTGCCATGGTATTATTTTACCTTTATAAAAGAAAAATTGATAAATCAATTGGTCCTTGTGATTTCCAGGCTAGATCAGTGGTTTCCACTACCTTAAATTTAAAGCATTCACTATCTTAAACCAACACAGACCTGAACCAGCTCACTGAGAGGCTGGGGAGAGAGAAGAGCTCAGCCTCAAGGAGGCAAGAAGCAGGAAGAAGGGCAGGGGCCAAAACCTTGGCGGAATGATAAGCTAAAAAGTGACAAAGAAAGAAATGTAATTTGATAACAGATTTTATTTGAACATTTCCACAAAGTGATAATAGACAGTTTTAGGAAATATGGCCAGTGGGTTTCAAAATGGGCACATTTGCCCATTAGGAAGAGACAACACTTGATACAGTTTTTGGCAAGCTTCCAACCTTGTCAATTATCTCAATCCTAGTGCAGTCTTCAATCCTGGTGGGATTTCCACCTACCCAAGCGTCCTCTACCAATTTCCCCAACCCTAATTGTCTTTTCCTTCCTCTCAGATATACTGCAGAGTCTCCATGTCTCTGGAAATTAATCACTATTTGAGAGATTAATTGGAATTTCCAGGCTATTAATTGTAATGTCCTCTTCCTCTGGCTTTTTTAATTTTGAGGAAAATCTACAAGGACTCCTTCAGCAACTAAAATATATACTAAAAACAAAGAAGTTCCAGCCTCTCCCAACAATAGCTGCTTCTCTGCCATTTCTACTCTACAGCTTGCCAGTCATTACACCTGGAGAATTACTTAGGCTTAGTTACAAACTCCACCTGGGGATTTTAAGAAATTGGCTTACATAATAAGATTAATTATATATAACTATTTAAATGTTAAACGATATCATTTCCACTCTTTAAAAGAACGTGTTCATATTCAGACTCAGTCACTTAAGGAAGAGGAGTGCATAATTTAAAACCAAAAGAAAAGATAGTAGCTAACACTTTGTCCCATAGGTTATGGTCCTTGGAACATTTTCTTTCCCTGAGAAATTGAATCTGCCTTATTACACAGACATACACTTATGCGCAACATCCCACAAAGACATACACATACACTCACACATACTCACACACTAAAGACCTAACTTTCCAGCAGAAGCAAATGCTTGCCCTTGGAATGACATAGCAACAAGTACTTTTAATTCCTATTGGACCAGAAGTAAATGATTCCCGGCACAGAACATAAAATTGTAACTCAGAAGAAAACACCTTAGGAAACAGACTTAGATGAGTGTGCTGATTTTAAAAAATGCTTTCCTGGTATTAAGGAGTTACAACTACAGTTCTGGCTCCAGGCTAAATAAGACCCTTAATGGGGACCTCTGGGAGGCCTCCCAAGACTGTGACATTTACAGAAGTCGAAAGAATGAGAAGTTGGGAGTGCCTCAAGTAGCTAGGACCACATACTCTGGGAAAAATGGACAGCGAATGCAGAGGACGGCCTCAGGCTTCTTTTCTGTCTAGGGGCTGTACCTGTGCCACTGTAAGAATCCCCATGCAGAACTTCTGCTGGCATCTATGAAAGGGCACAAAAATCTCAGATTGGGTAATAATTTAAGGGAAGAGTTTGAACTAAAATATTTAATTGTTAATAACTTCACAAGTTCTGCAGAGTTTCACAGAGTCCAGATTCACTCTCAAACTTTGGACTGTGAACTCCTTTACAGTGAAGTTCATGTCTCCATTTACTCAGTCATTCATCCAAAAAAAAACAGTTTCCAAGAAGTTCTGGTGTGGCAGTCTCTCTGCTAGTAACTGGTGACCCAAGGGCCCCTCCCTTCCTGGAGTGACAGTCCACTGAGAACAGACTGAATAAAGAGTTACAAATGGACTGCTACATATTTATTTATGTCCTCAACGCCAAGCATGGTGGCTGGCATCCACTCTGCACTCACATTTTATGAAAGAGAGATGAGAAAGAGGAAAGAGAAACAATGAGAAAAATAAGGTTCAGGATATTGCCATCTCCCTGCCAAGTTTCATAGATAAAATATTTGGGTAATTAAGTAAGAGGCATTCAATGGTGGATTCGTATATAACATATATTCAAGTGTAAAAATATGTCCCTACCTCCATCTGAAATTATGACTATTAATCATTTTCAGAAATGACAAAGTTTTCAGTAATGTAGCCCCTATCAATTAGTTTCTGGCCAATAAACTGTTGGTGAAGATTAGGAAAGATACCACAAGAAGACGAGCATTACAGTATTGACTGAGGGTAATAAATTCATGGAATAGAAGGAATTCTGTAAGAGTTGAGATTAACTTGAAGGCTCCTGTCAAAGAGTCAATACTGATCCACAAAGGCATCCATCCTGGTAGAGATGAGGTTTCCTAGAAAAGTCAGATTTTAATGAGGTTATAACATATGGATAAAAGGGAATGATGGGCCAGAGGACTAGGGAGAGGGTACTCCAGCTCCTGCACAGGAAAAGAGGTAAAACATTAACAAAATGTGAGGGCTGCTGCTGGGTGCCAGGAACCATGCTAAGTCACTGGGGTGGTACCGTGATGACTAAGACCTAGGGCCTTACTCTAGGTGTTTACCGATAATTATTCAAGAGCCACAGAAAAAGAGGCCATATTTGAGCATAAATGGAAGTTTAAAAAGGGAAATAGGATCGAACTGACTCATTTTTGAAGATGAGAAAGTATTTCTTTACCAGGCGGCTTTAGCAGCATCCAGAAACACCATCTTTGGAATCAGGAAGGAGAAAGCATGACCACGGCTTCATTTCATTAAGGTCACCTGTGTTTCCCTTCTGAGACTAATGAATAAAGACACTGCTGATCAGACTAAAAAGGGCAATTATTGCTTGTGTGAATGTATGCACAAAGATTACAGTAATGCAGTTTTTTTTTTATGTTTAAGCTGTATTTTTACTCATTGAAACACTAGGTGAAATCAGGGTAAAATCAACCAAAGGAAAAATAGTTGTTTCATTCATTTGTACTTAAATCAACTAAAGTAGTACTAATGTCATTATGATGCAGCAAATATAAGACCTCTTTCTACAAAGATTAGCGTAACCAAAAAATTAGGGGATATAGTAAAACAGAACCAAAAAGGGTGAGGAAATCAATGAAGTATATTACAGCTTAACCTTTACCTCAATAGTTTTTAAAAAATAAGTAAAGCCTCCCAATCCCCAAAAAATAGGAATATACCTTCATCACACAAATTTGTACTTGTATTTCTTATTCTTGAGGTTAGATTCTAAACCCTGAAGATATTCAAACTAGTATTAGATCTACTTATCTATAGCCAGAGAGAGCTTCTATCATGTTGTCCTTAGTAGCCAAGGTTATTAACATGTCTTTTCTCCAGGAAGATCCAATAGGAAAAAAAGAAAGAAACCTCTCTGATTAGGCTCTAACCATAATCTACCCTCCATCATATTGACTGGATAGGCATAATGGAAGCCAGAACACGTGGTTTCCATATAAGAAAAATCCTATCAGGGAGGGGAGGAGGGGAGAGGAAGGATTCAGCCACTGCCCAGAGTGAAACTGAGTAATATCAATTTCACTCATCTTCACACATCTTCAGGTTGCATGTTTGTAGAGTAGTTTAGGAATAAATCCATGGTTTGTGGAGTACTAAAATACCTAGTCATCTGCTGTATTACATTAAGGCCTTCCCCAGCAGCTTCCAAGGCAGCCTCCAAGTCACTGGTAGATGAATTTGGCTGGAACTGCATGCAGGACTGTAGAGATTCCTCTCCACAGTTATGGAAGGGACTGTTCCAGGTCTGATTGTTCCAGGACTGGTTGCACTAGGTCTGAGTGTTCCAGGAGTGGTTGCTCCAGGACTGGATGTTCTGGGTCTGGTTGCTCCAGGATGAATTGTTCCAGGTCTGGTTGCTCCACACTGGAAGTTTCCCAGTCAGGTTCACCAGTCATCCCTGGTGGTAGGAAGAGTAGTGGCTGGGGTAGGTAGGTGCTGAGGCCTTCCGAGTCACACCATTGCTATTCTTCGGCCAGTTGTTTTTCTGCCACCTCTTAGATTTCATTCTCTGATTCTAGAACCAGGTCTTCACCTGTTTGTAGCTGAGGTTCCAGATACTAGAGAGTTCTTGCATCTGCTGGAGGCTGAGGTATTTCTGTCTCTGAAATCTATCATTGAGTACACACAGCTGAGTAGAAGAGAACACAGTTCTGGTCTTCTGTTTCTTGACTGGGACCTTGTCTCCCTTTTTTGGGGCACTATTCTCTGCAGCAGTGGGTTGTTTGCCTTTGGGACTGGTGGAAGAATCAGGGCTGTACTGAATAAGCAGATTCATGGAGGAAGAAGAGAAGAGACAGTCTCCGTGTGAGGCATCTCAGCAGAAGATATTTGCAAGGATGGATAGTTTTCTTCAGGCCCACAAATCACAGGCATAGGTGAAGATTATTTACAGTCGGATGCTTCGAAGCAAGGCAAGCTTTGCAGACAAGCCAGATCCACACTCATGTTAGTATTGAGGAAGAGGAGGAAAAAAATTAAGAGGTGGACTGGAAAAAAGGTTAAGGCAGCTTTAAGACTTTTCTGGAAGATGTTAGAGAAATATGAATTCCAGAAGCAAAAGTATCAAGAAGTTGGGATGAAGTGAGTTGCCTCCACAATAACAGGAGGTAACCAGCTCAGTCCAGCCCAGTATTCTTTTTTTTAAAAAAGAGTCCCTATCTTTTAGAGATACCATCTGAAATATTTACAGATGAAATGATGCCAAGCCTGGGATTTGCTTCAAAATGATCCTGGGTATGGGATGTAGTGAAGGTGAAATCAGGCTATGATGTGATCACTGTTGAAGTTGGATGGTAAGAGGTTCGTTATAGTTTTCTCTTTACTTTAAATATATTTGAAATGTTCTTTATAAATAAAGTTATTAAAATATACATTTGTAATAAAAGCCTACTGAATATGTAGGGAAAGATGAAACTTTTAAATGATCATTCAACAAAATAGTGCTACAACAGTGTAGCAAGTTAAAAAAATTAACAAAATCTCCTTGAACATTATTATTAAATAGTACTATGGGCTTATAGGGTGTTCTGTATACCATAACCATGCCTTGAGCAGACTCACTGAATCTGCTACATCTTTGGAGTTCTAGACCAATTTCTAATCTGTTTTCCAAAGTGCCAGTCACCACTCTAGAGTGGATCCTGAAATCAACTTGTGGGCCCTGATAGTTTTTAGATAAATGAAGATAAATACAATAGAAAAGACAGTCTCAGATCACATCACACATAACAGGATGAACTCTCTTTGTGGAACTTCTGTTTCTCTCTCTCTCTCTCTCTCTCTCTCTGTGTGTGTGTGTGTGTGTGTGTGTATGCCCACATGCAGCATTTGTGTTTAGTCTAATTTCAACATAATAGCCAGAATGGATCTGTTAAAACCTCAGTCAGGGCCGGGCGCAGTGGCTCACGCCTGTAATCCCAGCACTTTGGGAGGCCGAGGCAGGTGGATCACAAGGTCAGGAAATCGAGACCACCCCGGCTAACACAGTGAAACTCCATCTCTACTAAAAAAAAAAAAAAAAAAAAAATTAGCTGGGCATGGTGGCAGGCGCCTGTAGTCCCAGCTACTCAGGAGGCTGAGGCAGGAGAATGGCGTGAACCCGGGAGGCGGAGTTTGCAGTGAGCCGAGATCGCACCACTGCACTCCATCCTGGGCAACAGAGTGAGACTCCGTCTAAAAAAAAAAAAAAAACGCCTAAGTCAGATCATGCCACTGTCTTCTAGAATCCTCCAGGGACAACCTATCTCAGTGTAAAAGCCAAAGTCCTTAGGGTGGCCTACGAGGCCCTCCATGATCTGCCTCCTCCTCCCCGCCAGTCCTATTTACCCCTTTCTCACTCTACTGGCCTTGTTTCTGTTCCTGGAACACACCAGGTACACTTTCGCATTGGGACTCTGCAGCTGCGGTTCCTTCTGTCTGGAATGTACTTTCTCCAAATATCTGCATGACTGGCTCCCTCACCATCAAGTGTCACCTTCTCAGTAAAGCCTTCTCTGACCACTCAACTTAACACTCAGACCCCCTTACCCCCAGCATTTCCTGTCTCCCTTTCTGCTTTATTTTTCTCCATAGAACTTATCACCCTCTAATATACCATATAAATTAATAGATATAATTATATATAAAAGATACACATTTATATATACAAATCATATATAGTTCCTTTGGTTTATTGTCTGTCTGTATCTAGAAATTCCACAAGGTCCAGAATTTTTGTCTGTTTTGTTCATTGCAGTATCTCTAAAATCTAGAACATGATAAATAATAAGTACATATTGAATGAAGTATGGGTGTGTGCACAGTGTGTGTGGGGGATGTGTGTGTGTGCGCCTGTGTGTGTACGTGCTGAGTTTCATAGTGTAGGTCACATTCCAAAAGGCTTGTATGATACCACCTTGGAGCATACTTGGACTACCTCTGGGCTTACTAAGAGTGAAGACTGAAAAGCAAGTACAGCACAGACACCCAACAGTCCTCATGTCTTACAGGCTGGGTGCCTGGAACAAATGATGCCACTGGTAATTGCTACTTGAAATATGTGTATATGTGAGTGTAACTGATTTACACACAAGAGGGTTGTTCCCTTGGGGGACCACCAAGGCACCATAAATTGGCAAGAGGAAATAGGCAGATCAGAAAAATCATAAAATTTTTAAGACCCTCAGAGATGATCTGGGCCAAACTAATAATTCTACAGATGAGCATCAAAGTCACAAAATGATAACATAATTTGCCCCTGGACACACAAAAAGTAAATGCTGAGAAAGAACTACCATAGACTTAGGTCACATGATCCCTCATCCAGTGATCTTTACACATCCTGGCCCATCATAAAAATGAAAAACAGGAATCTGCTCCCCAAAAACCCTCCGCCTGTTCCCTTTTCCTTGGGAATAACCTGAAATTATTTCTCCACTTAGGCACCAATACATTTATTCCACTGGACTTGGCCGTTTGTAGGAATCTCTGTTTTAAAAACAAAGAACTGCTAATGATCACTATTTCTCATAAACGAAAGCCTTAAAAATTCCCTCCCATAGCAACCGGCAGTGGGTTGAATCATCTACTATTATTCCCTGCCTTTCTAATAATATAGTTCCAACTTACATCAGGTGCAGGGATGTTAAAGCCTGTCAAGAATCAAAACCTTCAACCCTCACTGTCCTACTTTTCATTAGAGCTAAAGACTCTATCCAGTTTTAAATTAATGGATTTATATTTTTTCATAACCATAAAACAAAGTGCTTCAAACCATAAAGCACTAACAAGTGAAAACAACATATGAGCTGTCAGTCATCTTACAGTCATCTTAATGTAGTAGGTTAGCAGAACATTTTTTTCAGGGAGTGATATTATTACTAAGTGAATAGTTGCACTAATTGCTTGGTTCTCAACTAAGACTATAATAAGCTTTTTGACTATGAGAGGCCATGTGTCTTGGAATTCTCAGTGTTTTGTTGGTGGCCTTAGAGACTCTAAGGGCTGAGGACATTCATGACATAATTGTGGCGGATGTTCTTGGTTCCCTCTTCCCCTTTAACAGAACCCTGTTCTGTTCAGGCCTCCTCACCCCTTCAGGAGAGGCTGGACCACCTGCACTCCAGGAAGGTGGTCACAACTGGACTAAGTACATCCGGGGAATCCTATTCCCTTGCCAGTGATTGGTTCACACCTAAGCATATGACAAAGCTGTAGCCAATGAGGCAAGGGGAACTTTGCTGGCGGGGTGGGGCAGGTGTGTCTGAGAAAGTCTTTCTTATCTTCCACAGGGTCAGGAGGAAGAGATTTCCCCTTCTCTGTTTCAGATATGATGCCAGGGGACTGCTACTGTCATCTTGACCCTGTAAAGACGTTGAGGCTGAGGACAAGGCCCCCCGACCAAGAGGGCAGCACTGAGAGAAGGAGACAGAGCCAGATACTGCAGTGTCTACAACCACGGTACCTCAGCACTTCTTTTTAGGGTTTTCTGTATTTGCGGTGAAACGTCCTAACCCTTACAATAATTGCATCCTGGAACGGTCTGGTCAGGATGTGAGGAGGTGTGAATGTGTTATATGTGTTGGTGTTAGCATGAGAAAAGTTTGAGTGAACAGCAGGTCCCAGGAACAGTGAGTCTTTTGTTAGAGATGGCTTAGCCTGTGACATTAGAAAGCAGGAGGAGCAAAGTCTAAAATCTGAGATGTCAGGGGAGCCGCAGAGGCCAGCACAAGGCATAATACCATCCCCACGTGTGCTGCTGTCATAGGGGGCCCAGGGTGGCCAGATTTCACCTGAGGGAGGACACAGAACAACAGAGCCACTGTAGCCCGTGCCCACTTCCTCTAGGGGTTGCCAGGAAAACACTCTGAATGAGACCTTAAGGAAGAAGTTCTAGTACTTGCTTTGTCTTCACACTCCCGTGAAGGGGCATTTATTTGTATTTTGTGGGGGTGCTTGTCTCAGGTGTCCTATGGGAAAAAGGAGGAAAGGCCATGAACAACTTGAAGGGGAGCCAGCCATCCTATACATTCACGCAGGCCATTGGATACTGAAGCCTGCCCAAAAAGTGGCTACCCAGGGACTCAGTTCCCCAAAGACGTCTGTCTTTAGCTTCATTAATTCCATGCCAGGGCCAATCTTCCTCCAACTAACAGAAAGTTTATCTACCTAGAGGATTCTCTATACTTGGGAGGAAGAAGAGGACTTTTGCAACAACCTGGCACTCAAAACCAGCAAGTATTAAAAAATGTTCATTGACTAGGTTCCTTATAGTGAACAATACATGGTTCTAGAAAATTTACTATTTATAATCACTCATATTTTCCATGTGGTCTGATCAAATGCATTTTTCCTTTACTTGTATAAGGTAAAAGTAAATACTGTCAGAACCTCTGTGACAGCTACAAGCGTGTAAAATTTAAGTCTTTGTAACAAAGTCTTTATAGTACAATACTGTGATCTGTTGTGATCAAAGGGTGTAGGTTCTTTGATTAGAAACAACAAAAGAGCCAGCAGATGATATCCTTGGAAACGTCTATACAAGCATCCATCTAGTGGGGGCATATGGAGGCAGCCACAGACGCATCACTGTACGAATAATACTCGGGAGCATCAGGTACACAGTAGAGAAACTTTCTTCCTGGATGACTCACACTCTACTTTGAGGCCATAGAGTTGTGCCCAGAGTTTAAAAAGCTGGATAAAAAGCTAATTAACTAGTCATAAGAAATGCACTAATTGCTTTGTCCAGCATTAGCAGAGGAGACCTACTGCTCTCCCTCATTCTTCAGTGAGAAGGAGGGTGCCATGGCCTTTCGGGGATACTGGGGAAGGGAGGCATTTATCTAGTGGAGGCTGAGCTAACCAGCCCTAGAGAGCAAGTCTCTATGGAACTATCTGAGAAGGTCAGGGGCTGGCTGCAGAAAAAGATGAATGTGGAAATGAAAAGGGGAAGAGAAGGGGCACCCCCATGTGTTGAGCAAGTTATCAGTGAATATGGATTGAAATGCCTCCCATCTGATTGCAAGCATCCTGTCTAGGAAGGATTTAACCTATGGGTTTGTTTTCTCTGTTTGCTCACCTTATGACTGATTCATCTTCTCTTTCTTACAATATCAATTTCTATGCTTTCTTAAAGTAATGGCTTTATTGAGCTATAAATCGCACACCCTACAATTTACCTGTTTAAAAGAAAACAATTCAATGACTTTTAGTTTATTCACAGATATGTGTAACTATTAAGTATTATCACAATCAAATGTAGAACAATTTCATTACCACAAAAAGAACTCATACCTATTAGCAGTCACTCCCCGTTTCACTCCAAACCTCTTAGCCGCAGGGGGCAACTCATCTACTTTCTGTCTCTAGGATTTGCCTATCTTGAGTGTTCCATACGTGTAGAATCATATAGTATGCGGTCTTTCACTTCTTTCACTTAACATACTGTTTTCCAGGCTCATCCCTGGTGTAGCATGTATACAGCATCGCTTTTTTGAAAATCTCCCTGTGGCTCTCCATGTTGAACTCTACCTTTACTACTTATGTTCTTCAGTCTTCACTATTCATTCCTGAAATGTGCTTGTGAACCACAAATCAAGGTAAAAACTCCAGATTCAGATAAATTCATGTGATTCTGCTCAGAGTCTCCTGTTGCAAGTACATGCAAATAAGTTAAAAAAAAATTTCTAGGCCAGGCACAGTGGCTCACACTTGTAATCCCAGCACTTTGGGAGGCCAATGCAGGTGGATCACGAGGTCAGGAGTTTGAGACCAGCCTGGCCAACATGGTGAAACCCCGTCTCTACTAAAAATACAAAAATTAGCCGGGTGTGGTGGCACGCACCTGTAATCCCAGCTACTCAGGAGGCTGAGGCAGAATTCCTTGAACCCAGGAAGCGGAGGTTGCAGTGAGCCGAGATCACGCCACTGCACTCCAGCCTGGGCGATAGAGTTTTTTCCATCTCGGGGGAAAAAGAATTTTTTCTAAAAGTTACTAAAGGCGTGTGGCTAATGTGAACTGGTGACAGGGTCCTTGCAAAACTGATTTACAAACAAGAGATAAAGGAGGGGAGGGGCTACAGTTGCACTCCTATGACAGTTACTGAGTGCTCGTACATGCCAGACACTGTGCTAGGCACTGGAGATCCAGCAGTGAACAAAACAAAAACAGCTGCCCTTGTGAAGCCAGTATTTTAGTGATACATGATAAAATTATTTTAAAAAGAAAAGCAAGGGAATAAGGTGAAAATTCGGAGTAGTGGTTACCTTTGGAAGGAGGGAATGAAATATGATGGGGAAGGAAAGAGAGAGGAATACAGAGGAAGACACAAGGCTAGGTAATGTTCCTAAATTGGGTGGTGGCTTTCCTAATAATTATGTGGCTACGCTATTACTGATTTTTTTGTATATATTGCATCTTATGTAAAACGTGTGTAATTTTTTTTACATAATAAAGAACCATTCCTCTAGATGGGAAAGTATAAACAGTGGTGTTGCTTGGATTGACTGAGCTAATTTAAAATGTTGGGACTGCAGGATGCATATTGGAGCCTCTCTACACAGAGTAAAGAAACTCTAAGTTGGCACGATTACACTTCAAGGATTTGAAAGGCTGATGAAGAAAAGCAAGGCAAGGTATTTAGGAGAAACTTTTCCAGTTATCTTAGAAGATCACGAGTTCTGAGTGGCCACTTACCACTCAGGAAAGGAACCTGTGGTGCATCTTATTAGAACATGAGCTTTATGATATCAGGGATTTTTAGGTTTTGTTCATAAATTTTCAAGTTTTTTTCACAGCCATTCACACATTCGATTCTAACAACTGGTATTATTAGCCCATTTTACGGATAAGAAAATAGAAACTCTGAGAGCTATTTGGTGCTGGTGTTTGGACCAGATCCCCAGCTTCTTAGAGCTTGTAACACAATGCCACCCTTGGACTGTGTGGTTCCAATGAACCCACATTAATTCATGAAACCCAAAAATGGATGCTAAAAATAAGTTTCAGAGAGTTAAATTTAAAGCAATAGGAAGAAACACCAATTCGCTCTATAGGTAGAAAATGGCTGAAACTCATTCCTGTAAGAAGGAGCACAAGCTGAAACTACAGATGGATTCAGACAAGTTTACATTAACTCCTGAATGACAGATTTACACTCAGCTATTTATGAAAAGTAAGATGTCTGCAGGGCATTTCCTCCCTGAAAGGCTGTTGTGCATTTTTACAAAATACCCTTACTGCTATTACTTTAGAATGCGGAACCAAATAAGTACTGTGGCAATTACTATGTTCTTAAGCCAAATGACATCGTTTAACTCAAAATGATGTCTTACATGTGTAATTGCCTAGGATTTGCTGTGATTCTATTTCTAATCTTAATCTGATATTAATTATTTCAGGAGAGTTTACAAAGCTTCTGTCAATTGCTTTTTCCTCTGAAGAATTCATATTCTGAAAAAAGGCATGTGGATTAGTTTGGCTGCTTAAAGCAAGCATAGGACTCAGGCTCTCCTGAGACCAAAGTTCAACCCTAGGTCATATTAACATCACATAGAACAAAAACTTCTGTGCCCTGGTCACCGGGAGTACCTTCAACCCTAGACATTGATCATGAGGCAGATCCAGAGAGGATATTTGGCTAGAGCTAACCAGGACCCCAACCAGAAATTAACAACTCAAAGGGTACATACTGAAAGAGAATAGTGCTCTCTGTGTATATGAAAATCAGCAAAAATAGTATTATTTACCAAATAAGTATGGTTTACTGGATCTCACTGTCTCTGAGGACAAGCACTGTAAAACAAAATGGTTATTTTTTTGTAATAAAGAGAATTTGAATGAGCAACTTAAATCAATATTAGGCAGTCAAATTATGTGTATTAGTATCTACACATCATTAACATAATCCCAAGTGAATTATTTAATTACTAAAAGTAATGCCAGAACTGACTTTTCATTTCCCTTGATATTAACTTATATATGATATAAATTTGATTGGAAATAATTGTTTGGAACCTAATCCACTTCCTCTTTCTGTGTATACATATATACACACACATACAGACATACAGATATGTGTGGATGTGTATGTAAACCCGCATACTTATCCATGGCAGGACATCACGGTACAAAGGCTATGAGGCAAGAGTTTTCCACACACACACACACACACACACACACACACACACACACAGAGAGAGAGAGAAAAACGTGTGCTTTGTTTCCTCAGCTTCTCTTTCCAACTTCATAGCATTGCAGGCTTTCTTTGGAAGGAGGGGTATACATAAATCTAACAAAAATACATGAAGTCTAGAATTAAACTGAAGCCCAAACAAAACAAAACACAAAATCTGTCTAAACAACAATCTGACAAATGTCCCAACCTGTTCCTCTTTATAGAACTTTGCTTGAAACTCACTATAAAGATTCAGAAAAATTAAGGACATCTCTCAATGTCTGGGACTAAAACCAAACAGGGACCTGAGAATCAGGGCTGAGTTGCGTTGGTAAGTTTCTACCTTGGTGAATGGAGGATAAGTAGACAGGGCTACAGGAGCCACTGAGCAGTGCATCAGCAGGTTTTGTACGGCAGATTCTGCGATCAAGGCTAGAACATTCTCACTGGAGTCATCCAGACCAGAGCTGTCCAATACCAATATAATGTAAGCCACGCATGTAATTTCAAATATTCTAGTAGTTACCTTAAACACATTTTTAAAACACAGGTAAAATTAATTTTGTAAATATATATTATATTTAGCTTAATAGATCCTTTTTTTTTTTTTTTTGAGACAGAGTTTCACTCACGTTGCCCGGGCTGGAATGCAATGGCGCAGTCTCCTGATCTCCGCTCGCTACAACCTCTGCCTCCCGGATTCAAGCAATTCTCGTGCCTCAGCCTCCTGAATAGCTGGGATTACAGGTATGCGCCACCACGCCCAGCTACTTTTTGTATTTTTAGTAGAGACGGGGTTTCACCATGATGGTCAGGCTGATCTCAAACTCCTGACCTCAGGTGATCCACCCGCCTCGGCCTCCCAAAGTGCTGGGATTACAGGCGTGAGCCACCGTGCCAGGCCTAGATCCAAAATATTATCACCTAAACATATGTTCAATATTTCAAAGGTTATGAATCAGATATTTTATGTTTTTTGGCTTTGTATAAGCGTTTGAACTCTAGTGTGAATTTTACACTTGTAGCACATCTCAATTCAGACTAGCCGTGTTTCAAGGGCTCAGTAACCACATGTGGCTGTCACACTGGACAGTGCAGTTCTAGGTCTTGAGAATCAGGCCCTTAGAGGTCAATGGCAGCCCCCACCCTCTGACAGATGCTGCAGGAGATCTACTGCAACAGTCATGCTCCCTGCTTCCCACTTTTTTTGCTGTCCCAACACAGTCTCTTGGGCTTATTCCATGGAAGCAACATCATGTAAGAAAAAGCATTTTATATTGCTAATATGGCATTATGTGAAGTAATAAGGAAGCGCTAGGTTTCACTTCCTTGAAAAGGACAATACCCAGCCGGTACTGAGGGTGCAGAGGGCAATGATGGGGCCCGATAAAATCCAGGAACTGGGCCTCCGATGAGAAAAGAATTGCATAAGGTTATCACCCAAGTGCTTCTGTGATTCATATTGCCCTAAATCAATGATCTAAGTTATGTCAATAAATAATAAGCCACCATGTCACAGTCTTTTGGTTATTATAGTTTCTGAATCCAATGACCTCAACATTCACTTCTTTCTTGACAGTTAACTTGACACTTTAAAGATACCTTCTACCTTCCCATTTTGTTGCACTTGAGGATGGTAACAGAAGTTCAAGGAGAACTGTTTCCTTTTCTTAGAAACTGTCATGTTCCTGCATCTTATTTGCATGCATTTTCCCCCAATTAAATGTGCTGAAAATTCCAAAAGCTAACTTTATTTTCTAAAAACCAATGCATTTGTTTTGCCCTGATGTGGGCTTTTTGCAGAAGTAAAAATCCTTCTAGCTAGCTGCTGATGGCCAGGTTGGTAGAAAATCTCTTTTAAATAACACGGCTTGTATATGCCACTAGCAACCTCAGTCCACACATTCACAGTTTTCCTTATGATGTCTTTAAAGGAGATTCAATGGTAAGATCCAAACTTTTTTTGAACATGGGCACTTTTTCCTCTTTGAGGGTGAAATCAGAACTCACTGTGGGTTTATTTGAAAAAGAAATTGAGTTGCCATTAGGGAAACAACAAACCACTTTTTAAATAAAGCTTGAATCATATCTCAGGACTACAGAGTTTATAAACATTTTTAATTACCCTCCCCAATATCATCCTCCAGCTGGCATTCCACAGTTTCCCTCAGGGTCATAAAGAAATTACTCTTTTAAAAAGTTAGTTTGCAAAATTAGTGAAAGATAACCTAAACAGCACAAGCAGCACACACAGCAATGGGAGAGCACTGGATCAGATTTTCTCTTTTTAGCTTGTTGATTTTACATTAGTTTTGTCTCTGTCTTAGAGAATTTCCTGTAAAAAATGATAAAAATGTTTTGTATCTGTATAGTCCAATATGGTAGCCACTGGCCATTTGTGCTATTGAGCACTAGAAAGGTGCCTAGGGTAACTGAGGAACGGAATATTTTTACATTTAAATTTAAATAGCCACATGTGACTAATGGTTACTATACTGGACAACACAGCTATACACAGTTAGGGCAGACCTAAGCCACTTAAATCTTTGTGCCTTTATGGGCACAACAGCCTGGAGATCTGAGGCCCATTTAAAATATAAAGCACTTTATGACTTCTTTTTGAAAGTATTAAGTAATTAAATAGAGCAGCCTCTATGAGGCCAGACAGAAAAAAAAAAGACTACAAGAAATTCTCTAAGGATGATGCTACTCTTCAGGATGAGCCAGGAAGTGGGTGGGTGGAGCATTAATGTCACAGGAGCTTGGGTCCTGGATGACAGTTCCAGCTCTAGCTCTGCTGTCAAGTAACTGAGTGGCATAAGACAGTTTCTGAGTTCCTTGGGCTCTGATTTTCTTATACAATGTTGGAATCTGTTAAACAACTACCAAGGTTCCTCCTTGCTCTCAGTCTAGTCAGTCCAGTCAGTCCAGCTCTTATTTCTTAGGAGATTAAAAATATTGTTTGATTTAAAATAATACTTTACACTGCACTACAAACAGGCTGAGGCTGAGTGATTTTGACAGGCCAAACTGTTGAAGCAAAGGAATGCTAAAATTAGTCCATACTATACAGACTATATTCAGATTAGTCTCACGAAGGTGTACGATTAATTATAAATGAGGAGAAAGGCAGGTTATTTGCACAAGCAGCTAGTGGCTGGCCCTCCCAGAATGCACAGCTGAAAGGTTTGTGGCCAGTTGATGATACACTCATCCCAATTCTTCAGCTTCAGGCCCCAGAGGACAGCCACCTAGGTTCCATTGCAGAGCACCCTACCTATAGGGCTGGCCCATCTCTGACTGCCGTTTCCTCTAGCCATGGAGACTTTAAATAAACCTCTGCATTTGTTTGTAGCTTGGAGACACATCATTGTGTTCTGTCACACCAACCAGCCTGCGCCAGAGACACAGGTATCCATCTTGACCCCCTAACCTGAATCCATGTGAAAGAGAGAATACCAGCTTCCTTCCCCATGGGCCAAAGGGAAGGAAAAGCAGGAAGGTGCCTAGAGGATTTGCAAACTATGAACAGTAAAGAAAACCAAATGTGGGATTGATGAAAACATCTCTAAATAGAAATCTGACCAACAACAGATGAGAGAAGAAAAAGAGACAAAAGAAGGAAGGGGGGGAGGGTGGAAGTGGGGGAAGGGGGGAAGAGAGGGAAGGAAGGAAAGAAGGAAGGAAGGAAGGAGAAGAAGGTGGATAGAGGGAGGGAGGAGGGAAGGTAGGGAGGGAAGAAAAGAGGGAGAGGGGAGGGGAAGAATGGAGAAAGGAAGGAAAGAAAGAAGAGAGGGAAGGAGGGGGAAAAAGCCATTTTGTTTTGAAAATTAAATGACATATTTCAGAAGCCATGAAGTCAGAATACATACATTCATAAAAGATAAACGATTGGTGGGTGATAGGGGATGCTATTAATCATATGTCTGTCTATCACTAGGTTCATGTCTTTTTCTCTGTATTTGCCTTGACAGAAATCTTGATCTTCTGGCAGAAAACTCTTCCAAAACATTCCTATGTGACACTGCTCATGTATAGGTGTTCCAAACCGAATGTCCAGTTATTTCCACCATTGTGCAAAAACGGGAGACCCTGCCGAGCAGCAGATGGCCCTCAGCAGGGCTGACATTCAGACCAGGCCCCAGGTGGCAGCTCTCAGAACACACTGTCCAGCTAAACCCTGCACAGACTGGCCATGAAAAATATCTGGTGTTCACATTCCCCAAATTTGGGCAAATGACAGGGTCACCCAGTGCACTTCATGGGGTCAGTGGGGAGAACCAGCATTTCAGCACAAGTTCACAAATCACTGGGTCCCCCTTGTCAAACACTGCAAATATGTAGCATGCTAAGAAAAATCTCCTTATCTCTAAGACTCTGTATCACTCGGCTCATCTGAGTTGCTACAATGGACAATAAAATCTAATAAGTTAAAATGAGGTATAGAATGCTCAGGAGAAAAACAACAAGGACTAGTACTCTTCATCTGAGTAAATAATTTCTCTCACAGGGTTAATGTTAGCTTTGCAAGTTTTTTATTTGAGATTATATTTTAAATCATAATTTGTGCATGTGTGATTTAAAATAAAAAAGGCAATCAAGTCTTTGCCAGTCTAGGTGATGTGAAATTTAATTATCGAGGAGTTATCATTAAAACAAATGCAAAGCAATTTTTTACACATAATTGAATATTCCAGAAGAAAATTTCTGAAAAATCCAAAGGTCCAAAAGAAAACTTCTCAGTGAGAATGTCTGTTTCAATAAGATACCCTATTTTGTAGTATTGGATGCAGAGAATTTCTAGTTAGACATACATAAGTCTTGCCAGAATTACTATAGTTCAGTTTTGCCACCTGCATCTAGGAATATGGAAGACTTATCTATGTTACTGGTTATGACTCCCCAATAATGAGTAATGAAAATTCCTATTTATCATTTCTACATCAACATCAGTGTGATAGCAGAAAACAGCATGACTTACCTGGCCCACATTACTGTTGTATAGAATCTAAAGAAATAAATACCTCAATCCATTCAGGAATGTTCTTTTCCCAATTAAGGTTTTGAAGACTGCACCTAATACTGACTTTTTATCTTTTTCTGTTTGCATTTTAATTTTAAAAGTCTGTGTCAACTTTATGTTGATAATATAGTGTGTTTATGTTTCCAAATCTTAACCTCTTATCCCCAGGGTTCCTTTAATATTTAATGTTTTACCTTTTTCAGTTACTGAGAACATCTCATGTCTTCTTTATTTATTGACTTGCTTGGGTTGATTTTTTTCTTGACTGTGAAATTATCCATTTGGCAATCATATTGTTAATATGCAAAAAGTTCTTATTTTAATTATAAAAGCAAATGTAACCCATGATTATTAAGAAGACTGTTTTGCAAATTGGCCTTTGTTTATTTCAGAATATAACCAAGAACCACAGGCTAAATTAAAAGCTTAAGGATAAGAATTTTTTTATTTTTGCAATTTAAAATAATAAAGGCAATCAAAGCTTCCTGCCAATCTAGGTGATTGTGAAATTTAATTACCAGTAGTTATTAAAACAAAGGTAAAGCAATTTCTTTTATACATAATTGAATATTCCAGAAGAAAATTCATGAAGAGTTCTCAGAAAATGTATTTTTAAATTAATTGTAACCTGATTATTTCATTTGTTATGTCTCAGTTGGTACCGTAGAATAAATGACACATTTGGGTGATGTAGTTCAACAGCAGCTAGTGAGAGCAAATTCTCAGGAAAATCAGGCAACTTTGACCTTAATGCTGAGCAAATTATTAAATTTTTACTCTGCAAACACAAACATACCTAAATCTCCCGCAGCTACTCCTCTATGAGAGGTATAACCCATGTTGACTTCATCTCTGTCTATGCTGGACGCTACAGAATCAACTTTTCCTTTTTCACTGCTCAATTGCCCAAATGTCCTACGGCTTCCAGAGCTGTTCCATCAAACCCACTGCTACCTGAACAGAAAGAAAACCTCCTACATCAGCAGCAGCAATGAGTGAGCTGGCAGCTCTGTGCATGATGCTGCTTATGGGCCTGTAAGCATAACTTTCCCAAGAAAGAAAGTCAAAATAAGGCCATGAACTTACCCATCTCCAGGCCTTTACCTAAGCTCTTCTCTCTTCCTGAAATGTCTTTTTCTCCATCTGTTTTCCGGAAAAATTCTACTCAGCTTTCAAGGCCCAACTCATATGACATTTCCACTGACCCCTCTAATTTGACTAAGTCAATTCCTCTCCTCTGCACCCTTCTCCACAGAATTTGTTTTATCAAACTGGAATAGAGGTTGCTGTTTGCATGTTTGTCTCAGCTGCTGGATGATAAGGGAAAAGGATCTTGACTCATCTTTCCATGCCAAACACTCAGGACTATGCCTGAAACCTGGAAAACACTCGCATGCTTATTTAATGAAGCCCAAAATTCAAGCTCCAATTTAACATGTGACGAAAGAAGTGGATTGTGTGTTGGATTCATGTCTGCATCTAAATTCTGAGCCCGTGAATGCCTTCTTTTTCATTCCTTGAAGGAGTAAAATTTATTCACATTAAGCATTTATTAAATGCTAGGCCCTGTGCTAAATACTCTACATACATTATCTCATTCAATCCCCAAGACACTCTATGAAGTAGGTCTTATCATCAGTATCAGCCTCATTTACAAATGAGGAAACTGAGGCTTGGAGAAGTTAAGTAACTCACTCCAAGATACCCAGCTGGTCGGTGGTGAAGCCAGAATTAAAAGACAATCCTCCCAGAACTTCAGGGCTAGAGGGAATCCTACAATTATCTTTCCCCCTTAGCTTTCTTGAAGCTGAGGTTTATAACTTACTGCCTGGCACATAGTAGGCCCTTGAAAATAGTGATTAATACATTGATGGAGTGCCCTAATTTCTCAGATTCTGGCCTTCCCCTGAGAGATCCCAGCTGCCACCACAAATAGACTCTATTCTTTCTGCCCAACACCTCTCACAGGTGTGAACTGCTTGTGTCATCTGAATTATTCATGATCCACACATGGTAAGTGTGCTTTAAAAGAGAACTACAATGCTGTATTTTTCAAGACAAAGTGCCTGATTAATTGGGGAATTAGGCAGTATAAACTCATGGGCTAGGTTGATTCATGCTAAACAATGCATCCATGCCCACTTTTTGAATTTCAGTTTTCACATAATTTCCCATTTTCCCTTAGGATTAAAAATAGGGGTAAATAAAGCAGGAGAAAGAACTATCATGGGCATCTCTAACCTATCTGAAAGCAATTACCATCATCTAAATCTCATACTGTGTTGTTTCAAACCAACATATTCTTCCGAAGGCTGACTTAGGATTTTCAATCAGGTTTCTTAAGCTACATCAAGATCTGGAAATTCAGATGCCACAGCAGCTGTAATTCATGCCACCAGTAAATCATGTGACACCACCAGCTCCTTGTCCTTTCTCCTTTCGTCTTTTCTTTTGCCCCACCAGTTCATTTTCTAGTGGGCAGTTTTCTGAGAGGGATAACCATATGCTAATAGAAAGCCAACACCACTGTATTTTAAATTCAATGTTAGTCAACCAAAATGAATTGAAAAACAGCAGCAGTGGTTTGAGGGTACTAAAAATAAACTGTAGCATTTGCTGAGTTCTCAGAATTAAAACCACGGCGGTCAACTTGTTGCTGCTCTTAATAAGATGTGACTTCTGCCCCATTGGCTGCTACTACTAGAAACTTGAACTATATCACACACCTAACAACAACGTGTTTTCAATTAGTTGGCAGTGATCGAGAAAGGAAGTGCCATTTCCCAGGAACTAAATCTGCCAAGAAAGATAACAGATGGCTTTCAAGTGATCACCTTGTGCCACATCACAATTGCACCTTAGTCAAATTCACCTTGCATTTATGATTTAGTGAGTTACACATCTAAAGCTGTGGTTGCCTTTTTGCCCTGCTTGCTATCCAATGCCTCCAAAAATGTGTTCCTTCCTTTAATTTGTGAATCATAATAAAAACAGCCCAATGGGACTTAATACAATATTAATATATTGAAGCACTCCCATAAGGTCTTCATGACCTTCTTGACCCTTAAATACTGTATACTACACTGAATGTCTTATCAGCTATCCCTTTGGGTTTGTCATTAAAGTTTTCAATGACCAGAGAGGTAGAGGAATTCTACCTAATGCATCATTCTGATTAGAAGCCTGTCATACTCAGAAACCAGTGGGTCTGCTTCTATTGATTCCTACTCCTTCAGATTCATTAGCAATTTTTTTCTCTTCAATTAGACCCAATGATCAACCATAGAAAAGCTGAAAGAAGCCTTCCCTTTGCTCAACCATACTTAAAAGGAAAAAAAATGTATGCCTTGCTAGTGAAATTACAGCCAGTATTATCAGAAAATCTCTAAGGAGTCTCTCTCTCTCTCTCTCTGTCTCTCTCTCTCTCTCTCACACACACACACACACACATACACACTTGTAAATGTGCCAAGAGTCAGAGGATGGGCTCGACCTCTCTTCCCCTAACCCACTTCAACCAGGATCAGAAAGACACATCCCTTCATTGCTGCTGTCTAAAACCCATGCCTAAGCGAGTGTCTCCATAGAGCTAATTTGTGAAACAAACAAAGAAAATCAAGTCTGCGAGGAGCGAGGGTTTGCTCCCCTCTGCTCCGGATTTGGGTGTCCAGGGTAGCGGGCGCGGCACGGCAAACAGGTCGGGGCGCTCGGCTTCACCCCAACCTTCTCCGCCCCGCCAGCCCCCGCTCCAGCTGCGCCAGAAAGTGCGAGCCTGCCCGCTCCTTTCGCTTTTCGCTCGCTGCACCCCAAGCCCCAGAACACCCGCGTCCGCACACTAAGGGCACCACCGCTCTCCCACCTCTGCGCTGTCAGATGTCAGGCGCGGAGGTGCTCTGGGCACCGAGGTGCTGGCGAACCAAACAAGTGTCACCCTGGACGTCTGCCCCCACTCCGAGAGAGCGGGCGGGACGGCCACAGGTAGGCTCTGTCCATCAAAGGGTGCGGGGCGAGGGCAGGGGGGCGAGACCCGGCGCGGCAGCCGCGCCCGACGGGCTGAAACTCACCGGAGGACACCGAGGAGCCGGACAGGCTGGAGTTGCTGGACGCTGCCATCTCCGCACGCCCCTCGCGTCGCTGATCGCTCAGCCCTGGTGCGGGCGCCGCCGCCGCTGCCCTCGCCCGGCCGCTCGCAGCCTCCGCGGCCCCCAGCCCATGGCAAAGTCCTGGGGACGCGCAGAAAGCACCAGCCTCCGGACTCTGCCTGCACTTCCTGCTCCACCAGATGACGCGCTGCCGCCGCCGCTATTTATTTGTGGTTTCCGTCCCGCTCCGCGCCTTTGCACGCTTTTCTCCGGGTGTCAGGGGGTAGGTGGGAGCAGAGGGAGGCCGAGGGGCAGCCGGGACGGGCGGATCTCGGCTCCCGCCGAGCCCCTCTGCCGTCCGCGCTCCCCTGTGCGCGGCTGGGACCAGGGCGTCCTGGCAGCTCCGAGCCGCCCCGCCAGCTCCCGCACCCTCTCCTGGGCTCTCGCCTCTCCCGCCGCACTTCGAGTAGACCGGGCAGAGGCGGCGGGAGACGGACAGACAGAGCGACCTCCCCCTTCTCCCTCCGCCCCAACTCCGCTCGCACACACACAAAGGAAGAAGAGACGCGGACGCTCGGGGGGTGGTTCGGCTGCTGCGGGCTTGACAGCTCCCGCCACTGGGGCTGGAGGGGGAGGCTGCGGACTGCTGGACAGGGGGAGGCGAGACGGGGGACCGGGTCCCCGGGGTGCTGGGGAGGCCGGCGCCGGGCGCGGGGCGAGTGCGGCTGCCGCGCGCAGCGCTGCTTCTAGGGTTTGAAGGGGATGGGGAGGGAGGGTGTGGGGGAAGGTGGTGGGGCTCGCCGCGCCCCGCCGGGCTCTCAAGCGGCGAGACAGTGGGGGTGGGGGATCCAGAGGGCGAAGGCGGGATCACTAGGGCCACGGTGCTAGGCAGAAGGGAACCTGGGATGACAGAGCCACTATGGAGCGCTCCTTCCACTCCTCTCCAAATTGTCCTTTGTTGCTCTGGAGCTGACGGTCCCTGCCCTGCACGAAGGTGCGTCTCCTAAAACACCCGGGAAGCCAACCCAGCTACACTTAAGTAACCCAGCCACGGACAGTGCCCGACGCGTCCGTGGGTCTCTGAGGTTGCCCTTCAAAGAAATAGAGCCGTCCAAACGTGTCATCAGGCCCACACAAAGCCGGGTGTCAAAGAGAAAGAGGTTCTCTGTGCCTTGCAAAAAAGATTCTCACAAAAGACTTAAGACTTGGCAGCAGGTCCGACTGTGCCCTTTCAGGATAGGAACTGCTCAGGTGTGTGAGAGAAAGAGACTCGAGCACAAGGTGTGTCCGTTCCCCCTGTATTTAAACCTAAATTAATTTCACTGGGAGGAAATACCATGCAGATTTTTTTTAAGTCTGTTTCACACTCCCAGCGGGCTAATCGGTTCTTTCAATCCTAAAGCAACAGAAAACTGTGAAATTTGAAGAGAAATTGTTAGATCAAAGGAAAAAGCAAACATTAAAGGAATGAAAGTACTCTCATTATACAGCAAAAATGGGAAGTGTTCACATTGGGGTAGTTCAACTTTCTAAAACATGGTTAAAAGAACATAGTCAATTTAAAAATTATCAGGAGTGACACAGAACAGCAGCTAGGCCCTGGGGATCCACATCAACCAAGCACCTAACATACAATGAATAATGAATGTTAAATAATCACAGTACGCACCCACGTCACATTTTCTAGTTGATTAGAACTTAAAAAAAAAAAAAATCCCTCCAGGATGCTATCCCAGTGTGTCTTCTCATTAAGGTCCATTTTTTAAAAATACACCTTGCTAAATTGTTAAAGGAGTGTGAGCACTCTTCAGTCACGTGGGACTGTGTCTTCCTACCCCTCAACTGTATGGACCTTGAAACAGCCCTGGCTGGTCTAAGGAGACCCAAGTGCCCCCATTTTCCCAGCCCCCTACCACTATCCTTCATTTTGTGGACTGCACGAAATGATACAGTTCCTAATCTGGAGCCTTCAGGGACACGTGACCCATCACACACTTAGCTTGTTGATCAGATCAGAAGGAACTTACTGTTTCCCCAGAGTTCTTCTGATAGAAAACAGCACTTACTTGTTTGACTAGTAATCTATGTATCCCCCCAGATCTTTAGATGGTGGACTATCTGACTTGGCTGTGTCGCCCGGTAGAATTTTACCATCTGGGCTTCGAAGACAACTGGGTTCAAACTCTGGTTCTGTCACTTAGCTGCGAACTTGAACAAATTACTTAGACCTACTGAGCCTCAGTTTCTACACCTGCCACAAAAATCTGATAACACAGGATGCTGTGAAGATTAAATAAGATGCTATGTGGAAAGCTGCAGTGTACCTGGCACGAAGTTTGTGTTCCAAAGTGATTGTAAGTTGCTCACTTTAAGGAAGGAATGTATAGTTTGAAAAATTTTTGCTTTCTTCATTGCATCTGGAGATAACTAATCAACTGTGACCTGTTCTACTAGGGAGAAATGTCTTATCTTCAACCTATGGCTTATATTTCTTGTCCCAAATTGTGCAATAGGGTAACAGGTTTCATTATTCATCTCTGAAATTTCACAAAAGGACAACAGATTCTGTTTCTGCAGTTTGGATACTCATATTTGCCTTCATAGAGTTTTAACTGGAGAAAGTAAAGCATGGCTTTGTGAGGCAGATTATTTTTATTGTCCTAAATTGACAGATGAAGGAACGGGGGTATTTGCTGTGAAGGCACCACCTGAAGGCCCTGTGCTGTAAAGAAGTAGAAAAAAGCTGAGACTCATGTTTTCCTGGATCCTGGGGCCAGAAAAGGGATACAAGGCCAACAAACACGCTTGCTGAACAGAGATGTGCTGATAGGGGAGGCCCAGTCTGTCGGTAGGATATGAGCTATAACTTTGACACCCATTATTTGAATACCAAGCAGAAAGCTCCAGGTGCAGAACTAAAATCTGAAAGTTGATTGATCATCTGGATTGATAAAGCCATAACCAATGGAGAAAACTCAACATGAATAATCATTCACTATCATCCTTCTTAGATTCAGGAGCCCGAAGGCTGGCTGCTCCTTGCAAAAATGTTTAGTATCAGTAAGTTATCAGGACATGCTGGAAAAAAAATGCTAACGTCCCTCTTTGGTAGGCTCAGGGACCTGTTTGTGGACTTTCTAAAGCATTTCTCCAAATGAAACAATGAAAAAGTTATCATCTATTTTATTCATTTATGTGTTGCCTTAGTTCTAGGTAATACCTATTTGCCAGTGGAAAGGAGAATATTGGTGCTACAGAAATCTTAAGTGCTTGGAAAGTAGAATTTTAAAAGACATTTCTGCCTTTTTTCTTCAAATATTAAAAGACTTATGGGGTAAAAGGAGTCTTGTGGATAATGTGGTCTTCTTAAGAATAAAAATTATCATTTTGTTTTAACTTAGCTTTCACCTGGCATTGAAAGCCTTCCAAACTTACATTTCCAATGTAATCTCTGTTCCCCCCTTTCACAAAGGCAACCTTCTTTCATGGTGGCCTATGCCCTTGGGGCTAGCAGCACTGGATTCTGCCATTCCTTCCTGCTTCCCATCCTACACACCAAAAGGGCTCAACCAGAATGCCCCTTCTCTGGAAAGTTTTCCCTGATTCCCAAGGCAGAAAATAACTCTTCTTCTGTTGGATTTCTCTAGTCCATCTAGTGTACCTCTCAATGGGCAGATCTCGTGCTCTGTCTTATTTTAATGGTACTTTTGGTATATATTTCATTTCCTTAGTCCATTAATAGTGGGCTTGGCCTGGTGGCTCATGCCTATAATCCCAGTGACTCAGTAAGTTGAGGTGGGACGATCCCTTGAGGCCAGAAGTTTGAGACCATCCTGAGCAACATGAGACCTCATCTCTAAAAACATTAAAAATAAATTAGCCAGGCGTTGTAGTAAACCTGTAGTCCTAGCTACTTGGGTGGCTGAGGGGGGAGAATTGCTTGAGTCCAGAAGTTCAAGAATGCAGTGAGCTATGATGATGCCACTGCACCCCAGCCTGGGAGACAAAGTGAGGCCCTGTCTCAGAAAAAAAAAAAAAAAAAAAAGCATGGTGGGGGCAGGATCCTTGTTTGCCCAGCCCCTGTATTGTCTACCACACTTTGCATACAATAGGTGCTCGGTGGATGTTGTTCAATTGTTTACTCATTGAGTAAATGAGCAAATTAAGGACATCTGTAAATGGTTCTCTTGTATGCCAGTTACTTTCCACGTTAGTAGCTGTGACCACTGAGCTACAAGACAATGAGTAACACATCTGCAGCAAAAAAAGAACTTGATGGTCATGTAAGGATACTACCTTTGCTGTGAACAAAAAAGACTGAAACGGTGAAACATAAGAATAAAATCTTGATGGAGTAAATATTTGCAATCCCCACCCCACCCTCCATCACCCGCTGTTACAACTCACATGATTTATTGTTTGCAGGGTAGCTCTTATGGTGGTGTAATTTGTTTATTTTGTTTCACCATTCTTTTGAAGTTTAAAAGCAGACAAGAAAGCACTGCAGGGTAAATGTGGCTGTCATAGCAGGAGCTGTGCTCCCTTACTGCAGGCACTCTGGGGTGTTTCTTAGTGAAGGTCATTCCCTTTCCCTGTGCTAAACACAGAATGAAATACTGTATTCCTTACTTCCAAGATTAATCCAGTGGTCTGCATTCACAGGAGAATAGCAGGGCTATTCGTCAACTAGCTTTAAATATTTTATGGCAAATACTGTACCGTACCCTGAAAGTGGTCCTTTTGCCATCAATTTCTCAACATCAAAATGCTCTTTTGCTGTAGTGAGAAATATTTCGCTCTGTAGTTTAAGCCTTATTTGAAATACAAAGACACCTAGTCCTCAGAAAGAGAACGCATTGGCTCTTCTGAAGCAGGCGTCACTAGGGGCAGGAGCTGAGAAACCCGCTGTTTCCTCAGGAGGTGCACAGACGGCCCAGGATGGGTTAACGAGCAGGCAGCTCAGACGCCGCAGGTAGCGGCCCTGCCTCTGAACAAAGAGGAGTCCACACCTGGGGTGCAGACAAAGGGAGGCCGCCTCTGCTACCCAATTCCCAGTTCACATCGCCTGCTGCTGGGGACCCCTAGTGGCGGCACACGACGCAGGCACAGGTATTCCTGCATCGTCTTTCTCACTGAGCTGGAGAGGTGCTCAGGGGTATTGCCTGGAGTATCCTATTTGGCCACTTAGCTTGGGCGGATCAGATCGGCACATGCAGACACTTAAGGCATGCCATCAGCTACAGTCTCTTTGACTGGAAAGACAGAGAGGGAGAGGGGGAGTGTGGGGGGTGGGGGGCAGAGAGAGAGAGAGTTTTTCTTTCTGTTTGAAGAGAAAAACAGGATAACATTTAGAAACTCATTGAATATGTTTTCTTCTGCATGTTGCCCCTTCTGGCTTTGTTCCCTGACATTTTAGGTTACAAACATCTTTTCTGTCCTCAATGTCCTAAGAGAAATCTAGGATAAACTAAAGCGAAGCCAGCTGTAAGCCTGCTCTGGGCAAAAGCAGGGAGTGAGTTTGTTTTTCGTGTCTTCTGGGGGGTTCCTATGGCTTTATGCTCTTTTTCTATGAAAATTTGCTTTCATAACGATATCCAATATATTCATTCTCTACTACCTGTTCATTTATTCAAGCATTCATTAATTCACTCAGTCATGTTGACTAAGCACTCATTCTGTGCCAGGGAGTATACAAGGCCTGGGGAATAAAGATATGAGGGAAACTGGCTGGGCACGGTGGCTCACGCCTGTAATCCCAGCACTTTGGGAGGCTGAGGTGGGCAGATCATTTGAGGTCAGGAGTTCGAGACCAGCCTGGCCAACATGGTGAAACCCCATCTCTACTAAAAATATAAAAATTAGCCAGGCGTGATGGTGTGCGCCTGTAATGTCGGCTACTCGGGAGGCTGAGACAGGAGAATTGCTTGAACCCGGGAGGCGGAGGTTGCAGTGAGCTGAGATTGCGCCACTGTACTCCAGCTTGGGCGACAGAGCAGGATTCTGTCTCAAAAAAAAAAAAAAAAAAAAAAGTATGAGGAAAACTATATCCTTGCTGTGGGGGATCCTACAAAACAACCTTGACTCCTTCCCGTGACATTTACATTTCAACTGGGACAAATTTTTAAAATAGCTATAGAAATGATTTCTGTTTGGGAATTATAGGTATTATCCATGCTGGTGACGACTTTCTTTTCAGCAGTTTTGTTGTTGTTGTTGTTTTTAACAAAACGTCCAAAATCAAGCCTCAAAGACTATTTCTAGACAGCTGGCATTTTCTTATCCACAGTTTTAGCTTGTCAGCCCAGGGAACTGAGCAGATCCTGTACTCTGAATCTCCTCTGCCTTCACTCCCCAAGAAAATCTGAATCAATATTTTCATTTCTTTCCCTGTAGCAGCTGTAGGTTCAATAACAAAACAGAAATCCTCTTTAAAAAAAAAAGAAAAGAAAAGAAAAAGGGAGAGTAAATGGGCATTGAAGGAAAGCTAACAGACACAATATCTGAGCCAATATTCTGATACAGAAAACATATTTTGGCCTTTTACAAATATTCCAGATTGTCTGTAAAACAAAGCATGAAAAATGATTCCAGGAAAGTTTAATATGTATTTATGGAGTCAAAAAGACCTGGGCTTCAATCCTAGCTCATCATTTATTAGCTGTGTGACCCTGAGCAAATTATTTAATCTTATATTCTTGATCTCTAAAACGGGTTAATAATCCCTATTTACAGACTTTGTGATGATGGAATGAAGTGATAGATGTAATATAGTGTCTAAAGCATAGAAGTCCAGTTAGGAATTCTAGGTGGCCTCTGTTCCTTAGAACAAAGTATAGCATGCTTACATCTGCTTTTCTGGAGTAATCTGTGAGAATTAAGGTCTGATGCAAAAGTAATTTTCATCTCTCCCTACCACTCCCATGTTACATCACCTGTATGC
The DNA here is from genome assembly GCF_028885655.2 of Pongo abelii. Classification (NCBI taxonomy): domain Eukaryota; kingdom Metazoa; phylum Chordata; class Mammalia; order Primates; family Hominidae; genus Pongo; species Pongo abelii. Next base: position 55,954,112 of record NC_071991.2, read on the forward strand.
GAGTATATTAAGACATATGAGCCAGGCCTGGGCTTCGAAGATAAATCTGAGTTCAAATCCTAATTTAGCTACAGATACATTGGTGACCCTGGACAAATAAACTTTCACATTCTCAGTCTCCTCATCAGGTAAAATGGAGATAATAATATACCTCATATTTATGTAAATGAATGTATGCCCAACAATAATGTTATTGGCACTCAATTATATTCTGCACAGCAGGTAGTTTTTAACTGTGTATTAACTCCTGGTGAGAGAGTGGATGTTGACAATACATCAAGATCTTTTTTTATTTTTTATTTTTATTTTTTGAGAGGGAGTCTTGCTCTTGTTGCCCAGGCTGAAGTGCAATAGTGCAATCTCGGCTCATTGCAACCTCTGCCTCCCTGGTTCAAGCGATTCTCCTGCCTCAGCCTCCCAAGTAGCTGGGATTACAGATGGGATTACACCACCACGCCCAGCTAATTTTTGTATTTTTAGTAGAGACGGGGTTTCTCCATGTTGGCCAGGCTGGTCTCAAACTGCTGACCTCAGGTGATCCGCCCACCTCGGCCTCCCAAAGTGCTGGGATTACAGGCGTGAGCCACCGCGCCTGGCCATACATCAGAATCTTTAGGAAGTGGCATGTATAATATAACAGAGTATACTCAAGTGCTCTCTTTCTCTCTCCAGTTCTCTCTCTCTGTCACACACACACACACACACACACACAGACACACCCACACACACACACACCACTAGATGATAATGTCTTACATCTGGACATTTCCCCACCCAGTCCCATTGGGTGAGAAACCTGGTGGAATTTCAAAGTAGATTTCAATAAAAGTATAGACAGATTACTTAAGCTCTCTGCCAAATTTGACCCCTATAAGATGAAGAAGTGGAAACCAACATTTGATGACCACTAGTACTGCTGCAACTATTATGACCACTCTCACCATGCTTTCTGCCATTAGTGATATAGAAAAGTCACTCTCCTTAAGTAATCATTTACTATGTGCCAGGATCATGCTAAACACTTTGTATACATTATCATATACCCATAACAATCCTGAAGTGAGAATTGTTATCCTCATTTTCCATTTGGGGAAACTGAGGCTAGAAAACTTATATAATATCTTAATTAAAATGCTCAACAACTCCAGCTGTAGATATTATCATCCCTGCTCTTTTTGGTTAAGAAAACAAAAAATTAGGGTAAGTAATTTATCAAGGTTACAGGCATTAATTTGAACCCACCTTTGGCTGATTCATTCCAATACACACTAAAAAAAAAAAAATTACCCTTTAGCTTTTACTTGAAATTTCAGCCTGCTGTTATGGTAAGTATTTTCCTGTTTGAGACTTTAGTCAGTTGAGAAGTCTTTAAAATACATGTTCTTTGCTTGAATACTCATGTTTTTATTTTTATTTTTCCTTCCTTCTCTCCCTGTCCCTCCCTCCCTTCCTCCCTCTCTTCCTTCCTTCCTCCCTTTCTTTCTTTCCTTTCCTTTCCTTTCATCTCTGTCACCCAGGCTGCAATACAGTGATGCGATCACAGCTCACTGCTGCAGCCTCTACCTCCTGGGCTTAATCCGTCCTCCCTCCTCAGCCTCCCAAGCAGCTGGGACTACAGGCACGTGGCTGCTTTTTAAAATTTTTAGTGGAGACAGGGTTTTGCAATGTTGTCCAAACTTGTCTCAGACTCCTGGGCCCAAGTAATCTATCCACCTTGGCCTCCCAAATTGCTGGTACAGGCGTGAGCCAACACGCATGGCCTACTTATGTTTTTCAATTTGAACCTAGAATTATACTGTCATTTTTTTTTTTTTTTTGCCCAAAACATAAACTTTAGGGCAGGCCAGGCTCCAGGGAACTCACAGGACTTGTACTCCTGACCCCAAGGGCCCTGGCAAGGACAGGCATAGTACAGGGAGACTAAGAAGTCATTTGCCTGAGTGCAGGGATTTCAAGGGATCAAAATTATTCCCTAATCAAAAACTCCATCCTGTTCAACTTCCAGTTGCTCAGAGTTCCATAGTTAGAACTTTTACTTCTTAAACTTACTCAAACAATACAGTGAGCATCTGCCATAACTTGATCACCTCTGGGGAACTGAAGGAATTAAATAAAATAACGATTTTCACATGGGTGAGTTTCCCTATCCCTAAAAGCTAAATCTAATTCCAAGGAGGGACCAACACATAGGACAGGGCTGTGCAACCTTTAATATATCTACATATTGGTCTTGCTAAAATGCAGATTCACATCCAGGGGCAGGCCCCTGAATTTCCAACAAGCTTGGAGGTGATGTGAATAATTTTGAATAATAAAGGTCTTAGGGCGATGGTTTGCAACTTGGGGTATATATGAGAATCACTCAGAAGGCTTTTAGAAATCCCAATGCCAAGATCACGCTCCAGAATAACCAAATCAGAATCTGAGGGTGGCGGAAGGTAGAAACCAAACATCAGCCTTTTTTTTAATTCCCAGGTGATTTTGATATGCTGCTAAGGTTTGATAAGATAAATGAGATTCAGAGAACAGATTATATTGTTGAAGAGTTTGGCTGGAAATGGTAAGAGCTAATGTTGCTCCATGTTTTTGCCAGAATTGTCTCTGGTCATGAAGGAAAGAGAGGGAATCAAATTCTTATCAAGATCATGTAACCACAGACATCATGATATGAGAAAATAGAATAAAATCTAACATTAGCATGAAATTTTCTCAGTCAATGTGGGGCAATTCTTCTTCAAATTTTGGTCCATGTTATGATCTTTAAAATATACTTCTCAATGAATAAGCATAAACAATAGGCACTTACTTTAGGGTCACTCCCACAAGAACAGCCAGCTGTCAGTGAGGCAGATGTTTTCCAGCAAATCCACTCTATCATTTCTCAATCATAAAGAAGATTAGAAATGGGATTTTCAGTTCAGATGGGGTTGAAAGGTGATGTTTATGCCTGAGAAATACTTCACACCACAGCTAGAAAAATTGGTTTGGAGAAAAAATATCTCACAACTTCTTATGTGTTCTGAATATATGAAAATAAAACCCTCAGCTTGGACAGAAAGAGGTGGTATCACAGATGAATGCACTTACCATCCACTCTCAATGGTAGCAGCAACAGAGAGGCAAAAGTATTTTAGCTGACTCTTTATACCCAAAGATTTGTGTCCTTATCCACATAAACTCCCATTCCTCAGGGCTGGCATTGAAAGGGTGAAAAATTAAGTCAACCACAATGTTTACAGTGGTTAACTCAGGCGTGATGCTTAATTTTATGCGTCAACTTGATTGGGCTGTGGGGTGCCCTGGTATGTGGTCAAACATTATTTCTGGGTGTTTCTGTGAGTCTTTGAATGAAGTTAACATTTAAATCAGAACACCGAGTAACGCAGATTGTCCCCCAGTACGTAGATGGGCCCCATCACATCAGTTGAAGGCCTGGAGAAAACAGAAAGGCTGACCCTCCCTTGAGAGTAAGAGAAAACTCTCCTGATGGCCTTTGTACTGATCATCAGCTGTTTTCCTGCCTTCAGATTCAAACTGAGACATTGGCTCTTCCTGGGGTTCCAGCCTGCTCTCTTGACAGGAACTATACATCAGCTCTCCTGGGTCTCTTACATGCCAAGTCATCCTGCAGATCTGGGACTCACTCCATCAGTGAGCCAATTGCATATACTAAATCTCTCCTATCTGTATATCTCATATAGTCATATATTTTCTCATATAAAGATATATATGAGATATATAGATGTATGAGATATGAGATATACCATATATAATATTCCTAAATATATATCCACTATATATCTTATATGTAGATTGTATATGTATATCTCCTATATATATTTCTTCTATAAATATCTCTTTTATCTATCTATCTATCTATCTATCTATCTATCTATCTATCTATCTATCTATCTGTATCTCCTGTACAGTTAGTAGTCCTTTGGTATCCGTGGGAGATTGGATCCAGAACCCCCACTCAGATATCAAAATCTGCATATGCCCAAGTGTCTTATATAAAATAGTGTAGTATTTGCAGATAACCTATGCATAGCCTCCTGTATACTTTGAATCATCTCTAGATTACTTACAATACCTATACTATGTAAATGCTATGTAACTCGTTGTTATGCTCCACTGTTTTTTATTTGTATTATTTTGACTTCTTGTATTGTAATTTTTATTGTTTTTTCTAACATTTTTGGTTGGTTGAATGCATGGGTGTGGAATCTACAAATATGGAGAGCTGACTGTATATGTATCTCCTATTAATCTATATCTAATCTACATATATCATATATCCTATACATATATCTTCTATATATCTCTCTCTTATTGGTTCTCTTTCTCTAGAGAATGCCACCAATTCAGCACTTAAAAAATTCTGGGCCAGGTGTGGTGGCTCACGCCTGTAATCCTAGTACTTTGGGAGGCCGAGACCAGCAGACCACTTGAGGCCAGAAGTTTGAGACCAGCCTGGCCAACATGGTGAAACCCTGTCTCTACTAGAAATACAAAAGTTAGCCAGCTGTGGTGGTGCACACTTGTAAACCCAGCTACTTGGGAGGCTGAGGCATGAGAATTGTTTGAACCCAAGAGACAAAAGTTGCAGTGAGCTGAGATCATGCCACCTCACTCCGGCCTGGGCAACAGAGCAAGACCCTGTCTCGAAAAAAAAAAAAAAAAAAAGGCCAGGCACGGTGGCTTACACCTGTAATCCCAGCACTTGGGAGGCCAAGGCAGGCAGATCACCTGAGATCGGGAGTTCGAGACCAGCCTGACCAACATGGAGAAACCCTGTCTCTACTGAAAATACAAAATTAGCCAGGCATGTTGGCACATGCCTGTAACCCCAGCTACTCAGGAAGCTGAGGCAGGAGAATCACTTGAATCTGGGAGGCGGAGGTTACGATGAGCCAAGATTGCGCCGTTGCACTCCAGCCTAGGCAACAAAAGCGAAACTCCGTCTCAAAAAAAAAAAAAAGTCTGCCGTGTTTTCCAGTTGCCTTCGTACCTGTCTCATACAATAGGAAGATTCTGGAGGGCAGCGATGGTGCTTTGCTGTTTTCATATATCCCTTCTTTAACCCAAGAATCTTTCCTGTAATAGAATTTCAAAAATGTAGAATCCAGCTGAGTGTTTATCTTTGTTCTGGATTCTCAAGCCATTTAAAGGCAGCAGGCTGTCATGATTTTCCACACGAAAGGGCAGAAACGGGATTAACACAATAGGATGCTGTCTCTATTTTCATCTACCCTGTCCAAGGAATTTAATTTCCTATAAGCCTACCTCCAATTCTCCTTGGGACAGTTATATTTAAGAACCTTAATGCTTCAGACCCTCTTTTGACATTAAATCTTTGTCTGCTGAATGCTAACAATCTTGAGGGACATTGGGTTTACTCAATTTGTATTTTTAGACATGAGTGTATGTAATTGTGTAGACAAAGCGTTTGAACATTGAATTGATATTTTAAAGTTTTGATCCAAATGTATGATATTGGATAAAAATACTCTAGGAGGTTTAATGTGGGTAATACAGACTAAACTTGTCAAGTAGTTAAATAGGATGATCTGGCAGGACTTATGAAAATGTCTGAAGAATATTACAACTTTCTACGTTTTCCTTTTGATCTGGGTCCCCATAGCCCTATTCTGCTACACTCTATGTGTCATGTCACAATGAGGAGCTTTTGTTTTTTAATGCTGCTTATGATCTTATTTCATTATTGGTAGGTGGAACACTATCAGATTAATACAACTCTTTTAAGGCATTGAATAGAAAGATTCCACCACTGCTAACCTTCCTCTGCGATCCTATTTTTCAAACTCTATCATTACCTTCTCTTCTGTAGAGCATCCTGTCACCATCTTATAATAGAAGTTCAGTTCATTTGCATATGCATTTGCAGGTTTTCATTAAGAGGAAGACGGCACAATGATTAATGAGTGTTAGTTCTCATTTTGCAAAAGGAATATTATCTTTTAAAAAAATATTCCATCTTTCAGAGCACTGAAAGAAATAGTCATAATTTTAGTAAGAAAAAGTCATTTACAGCATTTATGTTATTTAAGATGTTTTGCTTATAAAGTAATCCATGCTTACTGTAGACATGTTAGAGGCAAAAAAGAGATAAGTAAAACGAAAAAGAAATCATCCGTATTCCCTCCACCATGAATAAATACTTTGGTACTTTTCCCCTCCTTAGGAATTAGCAGTTTAGCAGCCTGATTTTTGCAGTCTGCATTACATAGCAATATGAACATTCATGTGGAAAAAAGTTTGTTAGGACCTATATAAAAAATGTCTATTTTGGAATGTTAAGATCATTAGTGTCTCCTTTAGTTTTTCTAGATTGTGTAATTTTTAAAATGAATACATTTTACTTTTCTAGTTGGAGGCCATAATAAAGCTACTTTCCTTTTGGAATGAACTTGTACGATTATTTCCTGTGTTATTATAGATTCCTAATGTGACTTTTAATGGCAATATAAAATTCCTTTCTATTAATCTACAATAATTCATGTTGTTATTCCTCCATTGATTGAAATTTAGGTTGTTTCACAGTTTTTGGCTTTTTTTGAATTACTCTTGGACAAACATCCTTACACATAAATCTATATGTGCCTTTCTGTTTATTTTCTTAGGCTTGATTGCTGTAAGTTGAACACGTCAGTGGCAGGGGCACCAGCTGCACAACCCTAGGAGCCACCAAACACAGTGTATTCTATATAAATGTTGCTGCCAGGAACCCCAGTTCAAACTACAATGTGAGTAACGCCTGCTGGAGTAGAGCAATAGCTGAAGCCTTGGTCAAAGGCTATGAAAATGTTTAAAGGACTAGATAAAAATTGCCAAGCTGCCTTCTGGAAAAATTGTCTGAATTTATATTCATTCCAGAACTCACCACATATATCATGACTGAGAATTAGAATATATTTTAAAACACAAATTCCCTAGGAAAAAATGGCCTCCCATTGCTGTATTCATTTGTATCTAACTGATTACTAGGTAGATTAACTCTTTGCTTATGTCTACTAGTCATTTGTATTTCTTCTTTTGCAAACTGCCTATTCATATCTTTTGGCAAAATAATAGTAAGTATTGAGTACCACTAATTGGTACCAAGAGTTGTTTATGTATGATCTTACGTACTGTTTTCAATTACACTGCAAGCAGTCATGCTTATTATCTCCGTATTACAAATTAGAACTCCAAGAGGTATATGGATGATACGAGTCTTGTCCAACATCACACAGAATGTGACAGGGCCTGGATTTGAACCCAGCTCTAACTCCAGAGCCTGAGCTCTTAATCATTGGACTCTAGTGCCCCTTAATTAGTGTGTTAGTGTTCTTCTTATTAGTTTGTAATAACTCTTTACATAGTAATTATAATATTTAATTGGTCAAATTTGTGGCAAAGGTATTTTTATTGGTTCATCATTTGCCTTAATTTGATTTATACAGATTTAAGTCATTTTTATATCAATTTAGATGACTTTTTTTTTTTTTTTGAGATGGAGTCTCGCTCTGTCGCTCTGTCGCTCTGTCGCCCAGTGCAGTGGCACGATCTCGGCTCACTGCAACCTCCGTCTCCTAGGTTCAAGCGATTCTCCTGCCTCAGCCTCCTGAGTAGCTGGGACTACAGGCATGTGCCACCACGCCTGGCTAATTTTTTGTATTTTTGGCAGAGATGGGGTTTCACCGTATTAGTCAGGATGGTCTCAATCTGTTCTGACCTCGTGATCTGCCCGCCTCAGCCTCCCAAAGTGCTGGGATTACAGGTGTGAGCCACCACACCTGGCCTAGATGTCACTATTGGTACGTTATCACATTTAAAAAATATTTTAAATTTGATTCACAATATTATTAAAATGTTTGATGTGAAATATTTTCCTTTCTAATAAAAAAAACTATTGGGGAACAGATTGACTTCGGAATATTAAGAATGAAACACATGTAAGCATAATATGTGAATATTTGGAAATGAAATAACCTATATCATTGATGAAAGGACATCTTATTTCTCATTGATATTTCCACTGTCTGCAGGGAAATATAATCATTTGAAAATACAAGACAAATAACAAAAGATCAATAGAATGCTTAGCAATGTAAGTTATCTTAATGCTTTCAAAATAAGACAGTGATCAGATTTTTTGTCTGTAATACTTAAGTTGATTTGCTTGCAATAATAAATAAATCCTCACATGTACTAACTCAGTTTTGCAAAGTATAAGAAAACAAATGAACCTCGTAAATGCTATATAGCCCCTCCACAAACGTCCAGTTCTTACCTGTGTTTTGCATTGATATAAAATAGAATAGCTATTAAGTATTTTGTAATTTGAGAAATAAAAAACCTGGTAATTATTGATGGTTTCTCTACTTAGAAAAAGGAGAATATTTATTTACATATATCAGAGTAATTCTATTTGGCAAAGGATATATAACAATCATTTGTGTTACTAACATCTGCCTTGTTCTTGCTTATGAAGGAGACTTAGGACAAGTGTCAGAATTTTTCCTTCTCACTCCTGAAGAATTTGTGTTGAGTCTGGGTTCCTGGGTTTTCTAGCATCTGAGAGTGGTCAAAAAATTCTCAGACTGCAAAACTTCAGCCTGAGTTTCTGTGCAGAGCATTCAGGAGTCTATTCTTCAACAAGGCTGACTGAGGAAGGCCGACACTGTGTGGGAAGGAAGGCAGAACTGATCTAGCAAAGAGTGAAGGGAGCACTCTTCCTCATGACTTGGAGTGGGATGGGGTGGTTCTTAAGGATGGCATCCCATGCCCACTCTCATGCAGTGCTGTGTGAGGGGATGGAGCCTTCTGAAGGGTTCTCCCAAGATGGCAGCATGGCCTAACACAAATAAGCCTTATGCCCAAGCTTGGCAAAAAGAAAATGGAGGGGCTGTTTTCAAAGGGTCCATGAGGACTGTAAGTGTGTCAGCACGATATTGGAGGAACACCTCCTGTTTTCTGACACCAAGAGAGATGCTGGGTCCCCTATAATCCTAAGGAGGCAGGAGACCTCAAAACCATGACTGAGGAGGTGCAAATGCTGGTTAGCTCTGGTAGGTGGGGTCCTGCCTGGACTATAATGCCCCTTAACTGGTGTGTTAGTGTTCTTTTTATTAGTTTGTAATAACTCTTTACATAGTAGTTAACCTTTGATTGGTCAAATTTGTGGCAAATGCATTTTTATTGGCTGATTATTTGCCTTAATTTCATATATCATAGGGATTTAAGTCATTTTTCATATGAATGCAGATGGCTAATTCCACTCCAAGTTGTGAAATTAATTAATTAATGCCAAACAGTCATTCAACAAACAATAACTGAGCCCCTACTATGATCCAGGCATAGGTATAGACCCTGAGAATATAACAATAAACAAAGTCCCTGCCCTCAAGAGGCACAGACAGTGAACTGCTTTTTTTAAAAAGATAACTTCAAATGCTGAAAAATGTGTTCAGATGAACATAAAACAGCATGTCAGGCAACGTCTCTCAGAGAATGTGACATTTCAGCAGAGACTTGATCTTGCAGGTCTGGAGGAGGGAACAGCAGATTTAAAGGGCTGAGTCAGACACGAGCTGGGCATGTTAGAGGAACAGGAAAGGCGGCCAGCGGAGCTCGTGTCAAAGGAATGAAACCGCACACAGAGGAAGACCAGGTCAGAGGCTGAGTAGATATCAGATCCTAGCAGCCACGTGGGTCATAGTGGAGATTTTCTGTTTATTTCTAGACACAATGGGAAGTCACAGAAGCTTCTAGGAAGGGGATAACATGTTCTGATTCTTACTGAAAAGATCACTTTGGCAGCTATGGAAAAGGATAGTAAGAAGAGCAGGGTGCACGGTAACTATGTGACTATTCCAGTGGTTTCAAAGAAAGGCTGATGGTGTGGACAGAGGATAGTAGCAGTGGAGATGGCAAGACACCACCAGACTTAGGGTAGAATCTGACAACACTTGCTGATGATGGAATGTGAGGCATGAGATAAACAATCATCAAGGTGACTCCTAGGTTTTTAGCTGAGCAGTTAAATGGTTGGTGGTGCCACTTGCTGTGATGGTGAAGGCTTGGGGAGGGGGAACTTTGTGTGGGGATGGAACCGAGGGTTGTGTTTGGGACATGTGAAGTTTGAGGCACCTGTGAAATGTCTAAGGAGATGTCAAGTAGCAAGGTTTGGAGAGAGGTCTGGGTTGCAAAAAAAGTTTTTGGTTATAAAGTGAATGAATGAAAGAACAGATAGATAGGTGGGAGCATAATGAGATGGGTAGGTGTTTAGAAGGAAAGAGGGTTGGGGTATAGATGGTAAAGTGGATGGATGGATGGATGACTGCATAGATGGATGGATGGACAGATAGACAGATAAATAGCTAGATATTAATAGATGGACAGATAGATAAACAGATGGAAGAAGGAAAAGAGAGAGAGAAAAAATGAGGGGACAGAGGAAAAGCCAGTAAATTTAAAAAAAAAAGTGGGGGGGCCAGGCACGGTGGGTCATGCCTGTAATCCCAGCACTGTGGGAGGCCAAGGCAGGCAGATGACTTGAGGTCAGGAGTTTGAGACCAGGCTGGCCAACATGGAGAAACCCCATCTCTACTAAAAATACAAAAATTAGCCCAGCGTTGTGTGCATCTGTAATCCCAGCTACTCAGGAGATTGCAGCAGGAGAATTGCTTGAACCCGGGAGGCGGAGGTTGCAGTGAGCAGAGATAGCACCACTGCACTCCAGCCTGGATGACAGAGTGAGACTCTGTCTCAAAACAAAACAAAACAAAATAAAACAAAAAAAGAAAGAAAGAAAAAAGAAAAAGAAAACGATCTCCTATATAGGTATAAATTAAGCAATCTGAAGATTAGAAAGGAGTAAGTTTCCCAGTGAATAAATTTTTTAGTGTCTCTGTGCTAGAAGACAATGTTCACTAAACTAAAAATATTTTATCTTAAGGAGATAATTATTTTATATTTGTCTCTTCCATCTATATTTTCTCCCCTCTTTCTTGCTTTCTTTTGTATTAAATGATTTTTTTCATTCCCATTTTCTCTGTATTTATTTGGAAGTTATAAACACTGTTTCTATTCATTTAGAAGTTAACCTAGGCATTTTAACATATAAGCTAACCAAGCCTAATGTTTATCCATATTCTTACCATTCTGACCAATGATCAAAGAGCACAAGGTTGCTTTCCCTTTCCCTCCTGGCTTCCTATTTATATGCTCTTCCTTCTAGTATTTCAGCTCAATCTCGTTTTTTAAACACCAGAAGTTATCCATTATTTGTTGTTTTATACTGTCAACGTTAATTTAGGTTTAAACAGAAGTTTCCCGTTTTCTTGGCTCAAAATTCTTTCTTGTATATTAGATCTTCCTTCTGTATTCTTTTTTCTTCCTAAAAAATACCCTTTTAAAGCTTCTTTGTAAGTGTGTCTTAGTAGTAATCCCTTTCAATTTTTGTCTATAAATGTCTTTACTTTGTCTTTCCTTTGGAATCAAAGTTAGATTTGTATAGGATTCAAGCTGACAGTTAATTTCCTTCAGCAATTTGAAGAGACATACTGCTAATAAAGACATACCCATTGTGTTCTGGCATGTTTTCTTGCCAATAAGAAGTCCACTAGTAATCTAGTTATTATTTCTTTTTGGCATTTTTTTTCTTTTTCCTCTCTGTTTGGGAGAATCTGAAGCTTTCCTATAGTGTATCTAAATGTGACTTTATTTTTATTTATCCTGCTCAGGACCTATTGGCCTTCTTGATTTCTCTTCTGGATCTTTGTAGTCAGAATAAATAAATAGTCATGGTCTTTTTTTTCTTTTATCTGTTTTTTTCTCTTGAGACGGAGTCTCGCTCTGTCGCCTAGGCTGAGTGCAGTGGTGCGATCTTGGCTCACTGCAAGCTCCGCCTCCCGGGTTCACACCATTCTCCTGCCTCAGCCTCCCGAGTAGCTGGGACTACAGGCGCCCACCACCACGCCTGGCTAATTTTTTGTATTTTTAGTAGAGACTGGGTTTCACTGTGTTAGTCAGGATGGTCTCGATCTCCTGACCTCATGATCTGCCCGCCTTGGCCTCCCAAAGTGCTGGGATTACAGGTGTGAGCCACCGTGCCTGGCTGGTCTTTTTTTCAGTTATGGAAAACAGTCATGATCTCTTTTAATATTGCCTAATCTGTCCTAAAATGTCAGTGAATTAGACATGTTAGACTTTCTCACTCAATACTTCCTAACCCTTCTTTCATATTTTTCACTGTTTTTTGTTTTGGTTTTTTCCCTATGCTCTGCTTGGGTAACTTATCTTCTACTACTCTCCTTCCTGTTGGCTATCAATCAATTTATCTGTGTTAGTCTGTTCTCATGCTGCTAATAAAGACATACTCAAGATTGGTAATCTAAAAGATAAGAGGAAAAATTGACTCACAGTTCCATATGGCTGGGGAGGCCTCACAATCATGGTGGAAGAGCAAGGAATGTCTTACATGGCGGCAGGCAAGAGAGAGAATGAGAGCCAAGTGAAAGGGGAAATGCCTTATAAAATCATCAGCTCTCAGCCAGGCATGGTGGCTCATACCTGTAATCTCAGCACTTTGGGAGGCTGAGGTGGGCAGAAAACCTGAAGTCTGGAGTTTGAGACCAGCCTTGCCAATATGGTGAAACCCCCTCTCTACTGAAAATACAAAAAATTAGTCAGGTGTGGTGGCATGTGCCTGTAATCCCAGCTACTGAGGGGGCTGAGGCAGGAGAGTCACTTGAACCCAGGAGTCAGAGACTGCAGTGAGCAGAGATCGTGCCACTACACTCCAGCCTGGGCGACAGAGAGAGTCCCCGTCTCAAAAAAAAAAAAAGAAAAGAAAAAGAAATCATCACATCTCGTGAGACTTATTCACTGCCATGAGAACAGTATGGGGGAAGCACCCCAAAGATTGAATCATCTCCCACTGGGTCCCTCCCACAACATATGGGAATTATGGGAGCTACAATTCAAGATGAGATTTGGGTGGGGACACAGCCAAACCATATCATTATCTAATCTGCTGCTTATCAACTGAGATGAATACAATTTTTATATTTTTCATTTATAGAATTTTGTTTGGTTATTTTGTGTCTCTCTTCTAGCTTCTTGTTCCTGTATCTCTCTAAAAATTCTTTTTTTTTTTTTTTTTTTTTGTGATGGAGTTTTGCTCTTTTTTGCCCAGGCTGGAGTGCAATGGCACAATCTTGGCTCACTGCAACCTCCACCTCTCGGGTTCAAGCAACGCTCCTGCCTCAGCCTCCCAAGTAGCTGGGATTACATGTGTGTGCCACTGTGCCCAGCTAATTTTGTATCTTTAGCATAGACGGGGTTTCACCATGTTGGCCAGGCTGATCTCGGACTCCTGACCTCAGGTGATCCGCCCACGTCGGCCTCCCAAAGTGCTGGATTACAGACGTGAGTCACCGCACCTGGACTCTCAAAATTCTTTAATCATTGTGTTGGGTATTTTCTTTCTGCCCCTTCCAAATCCACTCTCTACCATGTTCCGTCCTGCTTTGTGCCCCCATGGCTAATCAGCTGAGCAACCTGTCCCTTGTCTGGACAGGTTCCTGTCCCTTTGGGGGGTGAAGCAGACCTTGGCTATCTACTGGTGTGGCCTCCAGGCCTCGAAAAGCTTTACTGTCTCTCCTCAGGGACTGATGGCTTTTGCTTCTATCCTTTCCCCAGAAGCAGATATGTGCCTGCATACCAAAATATGGAAAGATGGGATTGCTGGCCCCCCTCCAGAGGCAGAGGGCTTTGCTTCTCAAGGGCTTGCTGCTTCTTCCTGACAGCTTAATTAAGGCTTTTGCTCCCATGAGAGGAGCATCAAAGTGTGGGGGCAGCCACCTCCTCCTGCATCCTGTGCCACCAAAGTGGGGGTCTCTCTAGCCTTTTGCCCTGCCCTAGTCTTCCTCAAGAGCACCCCCTCTTCCCCATGGAGACTTTGAAGAGAAGCTCGGGAGTGTGTGTGAACTCCGCTTGTGTCTGGGCCTCTCAGTTATTCTAAATTAATATGAGATATGAGTGCATACTCAGTCTTTAGAAATTCTTTTTTTTTTTTTTTTGAGACAGTCTCCCTCTGTCACCCAGGCTGGAGTGCAGTGGTGTGATCTCAGCTCACTGCAGCCTCCACCTCCCAGGTCCAAGTAATTCTAGTGCCTCAGCTCCCCAAGTAAAATGGAATTACGTGGGATTACAGGCACGAACCACCACACTCGACTAATTTTTTTTTTTTTTTTTTTTGGTGGAGACAGGGTTTCACCATGTTGGACAGGCTGGGCACCTGACCTCAAGTGATCTGCCTGCCTCAGCCTGCCAAAGTAAGGAATTCATTATTTTTCAAAAAATACTTCTTCTTACTCACTCCATGGCAACCCCCCTCTTCCTCCCATACTCTGCCAAAGGTGCAACAATTCCATATCCTGCCTCTCATTAGAGATGCTTTTTATCCTTTGAAGTTTACTTTCCTGGTTGCCTTGTGACCTCAAGTCTCTGATGAGTTTAAGGAAAGGAAGTTATAATATTGTACACTGTTCATCATTTTCTTCTTGTTACGATTGGGGTGACATTCTCTCGTAGCTTTCTATATTCCAAGCAGGAGCAGAAATCCTCATGTATTATTAATAGCACCACCTTTCACTTCATAATCACTGTGGGCTGGAGGATAAATTATATGGCTGCAGAAAGTTAGGCCCCCACTGGAGGCTACCAGCACCTGGCAGATGCATTCAGGGCAATGCCAACTACAGGGCTTTTTTCTCTGGGTTCCTGCTTAGTTTTCTGGCCTTAGAAGATTTCCTTGACTTTCCTATAAGCTTAGGTGTGCATTTTTAAAAATGTTTTTTTAAAAACTATCTCATCCAGCTTTTTTTTTTTTTTTTTTGATACAGAGTCTTGCTCTGTCGCCCAGGCTGGAGTACAGTGGCGCAATCTCAGCTCACTGCAACCTCTGCCTCCTGGGTTCAAGCGATTCTCCTGCCCCAGGCTCCTGAGTGGCTGGGATTACAGGCACCCACCACCACGCCCAGCTAATTTTTGTATTTTTAGTAGAAACAGGTTTTCGCCATGTTGGCCACGCTGGTCTCGAACTCCTAACCTCAGGTGATCCACCCACCTTGGCCTCCCAAAACGCTGGTGAGCCACCACACTTGGCCTTATCCAGCATTTTTAAGTGGCAGAAAAGCTTCTCCAGATATCTAGTGAGTCATATAGCTGGAGACAGAAGTTGAAAAAAAAAGTTTTATAATATTAAAATGTTAAGGTTTTACTTCTTTCCCAATTAACATTAATGATTCTTGAAATCATTGGTCAGATGACTGTATGTCAAAAAGCAATGGTTAATATGAAATTAATATTAAAAAAGGGAATCTGTTAATGTCAAAGATGGACTTTACTAAGCTTTTCCTAAATACTCTAAAAATTCAATTTATCTGGAGGGTGTTAACATGAATAATTTAAAATTCATTTTCCAACTGCAAGGGAAATCAAATTGATTCCAATGGTTTTCCTGAATCTGAAGACTTGGTTATTTTTAATAATTTTTTTTTGGATGATAAATGAGTGGCAACGTGATGATAGATGAGACAGAGATTATTGTTATAGCATATTAAGAAAACTTTAGACACTGATGCTATCATAACCAAGGGTGAGCCTAGGTGTAGAAGTCACAGTGTTCCTGGAGCAGAATGTTGATCAATTGGATGCAACCAATCAACTAACAGAAGTCACCTGTGATGCCCACAGCAACCATGCTTTCAAGAACTCAGTGGGCCGGATGCTGGAGAGTAGGTGGTGCTGTTTTAATGATTTACAGTAAGATGCTCCATTAAAGGACTGAATCATTGCAGGAATCTCCCCATATATGGAAACCTAGATACTTCCTGGGTTCCCTCTAGGTGGCAATGTAATCCAAGCATATAAACGTGATACTGCTGACCCTACATCTGATTTGGCCCATGTGGCTGACTAGGGGGCTGTCTCCACCATTCCGTGAGTTTTTTCTCCCGTGTACCATCCACTGCACCCTACATTGCACCCTCTGTTGAGGAGGACAATTACTTCAGATACAGCTGGATTGTTCTTTAAAGTCAAACATATGGGAATTGGAGGCTTCCCTCCAAATCAGCTCTTAAGTCCATTTGTAAGAACTATATATGAGGGCATGCTTGAAAGCTTCAGCTACAACAACTTCATTTCTTAAAAACTGATGGATTCAATAATGTTAGATGGATTTGATAGGCATGTATTATATTATGGAAAAATGAAAATGCATTCTCTGGAGACACACTGGTAGATTTCTAAATTATGTCATATGCTTGGATTTAGCCCGCAACAACTGCTATACTCTGAATTGTTCATCTCCGGACAAGTATTTAGTTTGTGGAATTTGATTTAATAGTGCCTCTTAAGGTTTTAGAGTTTGTCTTTCCGGTCCACGTTAAAAGTCTCTGACCTTAAACTCTGTACAAAGAAAGCCCTTGAAAAAAAGCTCGGGGCTGAATTGAGGAGGATTCTGGGTAGAATCCTCTCCGTCTGGGATCCCTACCCTATTAGTTTACTTGAGGTGTGGCGCTCCTTCTAACAAGCTCAGCTTGAAGACTCTGAACTGGCTAATGCTGTAGTTTATTCCATTACATATGTATTATGTTGGTTTGTATCCCCACAGAATCACCAAGCCCAGTTTACAGATTGTTCTTCTTTATAGACCTGTGAAATCCCCTGGGTGCTCCAAAGAGCTTTGGGGTTTCTGGGAATGTGGCAGAAAGAACGCAGTAGGATGCGTATTAGGTGATGTCTGCACTGTTCCTTCATGTGAAAGAGCAGTGCGTATGTAAGCAATGTTAGGGCTCTGCAGGCAAGAGTCAGAACTGGGGGGAAACAGGCAGTTCATTTTGTCCAGCACCTTCCATCTCAATTGACACATCTCATAAACAGTTGTTTTGAAATAAATCACCGGAGTCATAGAGCAGTGTAAGTGATATGGTTTGGCTGTGTCCCCACACTAATCTCATCTTGAATTCCCACATGTTGCGAGAGGGACCCTGTGGGAGGTAATTGAAACTTGGGGGCAGGTCTTTCCCATGCTGTTCTCGTGATAGTGAGTAAGTCTCACGAGATCTGATAGTTGCTATAAGGGGAAGTTTTCCTGCACAAGCTCTCTCTTTACCTGCAGCCATCCGCATAAGATGTGACTTGCTCCTCCGTGCCTTCCGCCATGATTGTGAGGCCCCCCTCCCAGCCATATGGAACTGTAAGTCCAATTAAACCTCTTTCTTTTGTAAATTGCCCAGTCACGAGTATGTCTTTATCAGCAGTGTGAAAACAGACTAATACAGTAAGTCATTTTTGCCTGAGATTAGATATTACAGAAAGTCACACAGAAGTGTTCCATGAAGTTTAGAAATAAAAATTCTAGAAGACATACATTTGTCATGTAATGGTTGATTTTTCTTCAAAATATTCAGTGAATGTACAAAACCCATGTACAAATTACTTAAATTTGTCCCCAGATGAACAATTGGAGAAAATATGAATAATGGGGGAAAATCTAACATGTGCAGTATTCAAAATTAATTAAAGAAAGGGCAAATCTTTGGCATCAAATGGAACAATGTTTTACTAGAGGTATGGATAAAAGGAACACTGACATGAAGGAAAGCGTATTAAAATCTTGTGTTTGAAGATTCACTGTTCCCTAGAGTTGCTCTGGTAATTAAGATTAGCAAGCAATTTGTCAGATATTAAAACAAAAGAAGAGTTTCATCAGTATCACTAGAAATCTATTGTTAAACATAAAGTAGCCAAGGAAGCACCTTAGGACCAGGTTTAAGAGCTCAGGAAATCCCCCTCCATCCCATAGGATTCCTGGCAGTTTACCTCCAGAGAATGGGCTTCTGCTAGAAGTCTGGGAGCACTGGATTAGTGAAGAAGGCCAAATACAAGGATCAAAAGGACACCACAACTGGGCATGGTGCTCACACCTGTAACTCCAGTGCTTTAGGAGGCAGAGGCAGGAGGATCGCTTGAGCCCAGGGGTTCAAGGCTGCAATGAGCTATGATGGCGCCACTGCACCCCAGCCTGAGCAACAGAGCAGCAACCTGTATATACATATATGTATATATATACATCTTATCCCTGCCAAGTAGCCATGGAATAAGGGTGTGAAGATCTATAGGCACACCAGCTCTGACTGAGTAAACAGCGGTCAGAAGGGAGGAAGAAGCTTTTCTGGATCAAATGTGTCAAGCAGGCCCTGAGAAGAAAAGACAGAGTGGCACATGATGGCAGCCATACATAGGACATGAAAAGGCAGAAGCCAAAGAAGAATAGGTAGAAAAAGCCAATGGTCCTGTTTTGGTCTTTTCAGTTACTCTTCAGTACACTGTCAGCTACTTAATCTCCCTTTCCTCTTGTTTAAGTGAAAGATAATATAACAATAACAAAACAGTTGTATTTATTTTTAACATAACATTATTGTATATAAACATTTATATAAAATGTTTTTATTTGTCCTATTATATAAAAAAAATAGGACAAATCACTAATGGTAAGTTTTTAAAAATAATTAAAATGGTGTGTTTAGAGGGGTATGAAAATGGAATTGTTAAACTCTAAAAGAGCACACTGTACATGAATGCCTTAGAAGAAGCAACTCAATAGGATGATATATTTTAAGGGATTGAGTAATAGAATGTTCTTCCCAGAACCTTCTGCAATGGTAATATCAGCATAGTGCATTTATTCGTAGTACAACCATATATTTTGAGTTACATGCCTTTCAAAAACAGTACTGAATATACAATGCATAGACCACCTAGAATAAATATGAAAGAAAGAAAACTGAAATGAATAAAATGGGGAAAATTCCATGTTTTATTCTATGTGAGATAAATTTCTTATATATCCATTAGAATTGCCTATGAAAATCAAACCACAATTTGAGTCCATTTTCCTCATGATATTCTAATAACCAGGACTTTCATTTTCATCAAATAGAATTTATTATACATTTACTTTTGAATCACATTGGGCTGGGTATTACTTAAAACATGGCGAATAGAAATAGTTCATACCTCTTAGAAGCTTATAGATTAAATGGATAGTGGTAAACACACACATGTAAAAATCATGCACACATAATACATACTTAGTAGTACATGTCTAAACAACATGAATACATGCTAAACTAAATTACTTCTAGTGCTTTTAATAATATAATGGAAAAATAGTTTTTAAGTGTGTTTAGCCATCTGATTAGCTGAGACACAAACTCTCCCTGGAAGCCTACAGCTGAGGTTTGAGGGGCAAGAGGGAAAGCCTTCAGCCTATATAGGTTGGGGGATTGGAACAGAGACCCTCACATAACACTGGACCTCCAAATTGCAAAGAGTTCTTACCTTTAGAGATACATAGATGAAACTATAGGATGTCTGGCATTTTCTTCAAAATAATCCAGGGGTGGGAGGAATGGGTAGAGATTACAGATACAAAAAAGATTGACTATGAGTCCATAATTATAGAATTTGGGTATGGCTACATGGAGGCTTATTAGAATATTCTATTTTGTATGCTTGAAATTTTCTAAGATAAAAAGTTTTATTTAAGAACCATTAAAAGAAAAACCAAAAACTGTGTAATGGAATTGAAACAAAGCTGACACAAGATGAGAATCCAAAATGTCTAAAGAACTTCTAGAAATCAATAAGAGAAAGACAAAGAAACCCATTGAAAGATGGTTTAAATAAATACATAAACCAGCATTTTATGAAATAAAAAAATGGCCAGACAAAACATCAGAAGATGTGCAGTCTCATTAGTAAGCAGGAAAAAGCAAATTAAAACCACAATGAGATATTCTGTATGTTATGATATGCTAGGTAATATTGTTGCCGCCAACACCCTAGAATCATACCAACAAAATTTTACCTCTCACTCACATAAATGTCCAGTTTAGGTCATCTGGGAACTGAGGTCAGTCATCTGTTCATTATGATCACTCATGTTCCCAGGGTCACACAACAGTTATCTCCGATGTTGTAGGCCTCCTTGTCAGAGGGAAGGAAAGCATGGAGGTTTTTGCATCAGTAAGTAATTGCTCCAGCCAGGGACTGGCACACATTCCTTCACAATTCAGTACAAGTCAAACTCACTCATAACAAGGATTTAGGAAGTGAAATTCCTTCTACTATGTGCTTGGAAGCAGAGAGAACTGGAAATGTTTAGGGAAAACAAATGACTTTCATAGATGCCAGGTTTTTTCTATCAGATTGGCAAAACTGTATAGTCTGACAAAACCAAATATTGGTGAAGATGTAGAGCAATAAAAACACTTACACACTTTTGACTGAAGAGTAAATTGGTACCACTACTTTAAAAAACAATTTAGTGTTATTTAGCAAAGTTGAAAATTCATATAGTCTTCAACTCAGCAATACCACTCTAAGATATATACTTTAGAAATACTTTTGCATATGTGCACCAAAGACATATTCAAATATGGTCATAGAAGCACTGTTTGTAACAGTGAATCAAACAAGAAAAAAGAAAAACTGGAAATAGCTCTCATGTCCGCAGATAGTAGATAATTTTTTGAATATTCATTTAATGAAATACCATTTAGGATAGAATATGAATGAACAGACACATGTTTATCTGGTTGAATTTCAGAAACATATTGAATGAAAAAAGTAAGCCTAGAATTATTGTATTTGACAAAGATCTAAAAAAGTTAAAATTACTATATTATTTTAGGATTACATACCTAAGCAAAAATAAATAATTAAAAGTTAGTTTAACACAAAATTCAAGATAGTGGTTACCTTTGAGTGTATCAAGGTAGGGATGTTACCAGGGACAGATTTAAGGTATTGATAATATTCTTTTTGTCAAGTTGTTCGGAGTTGTAAACATTGTTCACTTTGTTATTATTCTTTAACTTGTACATATATAATATATGTACTCTATGCATGCAAAAAAGCGTAGAAATATATCTTATATTGTGGAGAAAAATCAATCAATGGAAACAGAACAAAAATGACACAGATAGTAGAACTAGTAGTCAAGGGACATTAAAAGAACTATTATAAATATGTTTCAAATGTTCAAGAAGGTACAGGAAATAGAAAAACAAAAAGTAGAGAATATCATTGGAATAAAAAACTGGTTTTTTGAGATCAGTGAGTGATAAACCTTTAGCTGGATTCATCAAGAAAAAAATATAAATGATACAAATTATTAATTATAGAAATGAGAGAGAGGATACCAATACAGTTGTAGATACTAAAAGTATAAGAAAATATTACAACCAACTTTTTTGCCATAATATTTGACAACTTAGATAAAATGGACAAATTCTTTGAAAGAAACCACCTGCCAGAGATCACTCAAGAAGACATAGATTACCTGAATAGCTCAATAGCTATTGAAGTTATTAAAGGCTTCCAACTATAAAGCTATTATAGTTAGAAACCTCCCCATAAAACAAACAAACAAACAAACAAAAAACCCAGAAAACACATCAAGCCAAGATGGCTTCTCTGGTTAATTCTACCAGACATTTAAATCAGAAAGAATATCAATTCTACACAAAACTTCAAGAAAATCAAAGAGGATAAAACACTTTGCTATCTATGTTGGGCGCAGTAGCTCATGCCTGTAATCCCAGCATTCTGAGACGTTGAGATGGGAGGATTGAGGCCAGGAGTTTGAGACTAGCTTGGTCAACATAGTGAGACCTCACCTCTACAAAAACGAAAACAAAAAAAACTGGATGTGGTGGCACACACCTGTGGTCCTAGCTACTTGGGAGGCAGGAGGATCACTTGAGCCCAGGAAATCAAGGCTACAGTGAGCTGATATTGCACCACTGCACTCCAGCCTAGGCATAGAGTGAGACCCTGTCTCAAAACAAACAAACAGACAAACAAAAATCCACTTTGCAACTCAATCTATGAAGCCAGCATTACCTTGATACCAAAACCAAAGATATTACAAGAAAAGAAAATCTACAAATCATGTCCCCTGTGAACACAGTGACAAACACTGTTCATAAATTTTACCAAATAAAAGGTTTATCTCAAGAATGCAAGGTTGGTTTAACATTTGAAAATCAACCCATGTAATTCACCATATTAATACACTTAAAAAGAAACACCATATGGCCACCTCAATATATGCAGAAAAGCATATGACAAAAATTCAACATCTATTCATGATGAAAAAATTTAACAAACTAAGAAAAGAAGAAAATTCAACCACATAAAGGGCAGCTATGAAAAGCCTACAGTTAACACCTCACCTAATGGTGAAAGACTGAATGCTTTTCATTTAAGAACAGTGCAAGTATATCCATTCTATCACTTCTATTCGTCATTGTAACAAAGATTATGGCAAATGTATTAATGAAAGAAAAAAATAACAAAGGCATACAGGTTAAAAAGAAAGGCATAAAGCAGTCTCTATTAACAGACAACATGACTGTGGAAAATTCTTTGAACCAGTATAGGTGATATAAAAAAAAATCTAAGAAACCTACACACACAAAAATATTGGAACTATTCAGTGAGTTTAGCAAGGTTAAAGGATAAAGAGTAATATATAAGAATCAATTTTGTTTCTATACAGTAGTAAAGATCAATCCAAAATTGCAATAAAAATACCATTTAAAATAGCAGAAAATATGAACTTAAGTATTGGTTTGAAGAAAACTTATGCAAGACCTTTATATCAAAAACCATAAAACATTGTTGAGATAATTGAAAAGATGAGCTATACATGCCCATAAATCAAAAGACTATATTATTTAGATATCTATTCTCCCCACACTGATCTTTAGATTAAATGCAATGCCAATAAAAATATCAGCAGGCTTGTTTTTTAGAAATTGACAAACTGATTCTAAAATTTATATGGAAGTTCAAAAGATGCAGAATAGTCAAAAACATTTGAAAAAGAATAAAGTTGTAGAACTTACACTATACACTTGAGTTTATATTTAGGGTTTATTGTGGAGCTATGGTAATCAAGACAGTGTGGTGTTGTCATAATGATAGTTATACAAAGATCAATGGAACACTCTAGAAAGTTTAGAAAGAGACCCCCACACATATATCTCAGTTGACCTCTTTCAAAGGGAAACTTGGTGAAGAAATAATAATATATATATATATATATATATATATATATATTTTTTTTTTTTTTTTTTTTTTTTGAGACAGGTCTTGCTCTGTCACCCAGGCTGGAGTGCAGTGGTGAGATCTCGGCTCACTGCAACCTCCGCCTCCCAGGTTCAAGCGATTCTCCTGCCTCAGCCACCAGGGATGCTGGGATTACAGGCATGTGCCCCCACACCTGGCTAATTTTTGTATTTTTAGTAGAGATGGGGTTTCGCCATGTTGCTCAGGCTGGTCTCTTCTGAGTTCAAGTGATCTGCCTGCCTCAGCCCCCCGAAGTGCTGGGATTATAGGTGTGAGCCACTGTGCCTGGCCAAAATTGAACACTTTTGCTCTTCAAAAAAATGAAATGAAATGAAAAAAAGGAAATGAAAAGGCAAGCCAAAATCTGGGCAAAATTATCTGCAAAATATATATTTTATAAAGGATTTGCATTTTATATTATAAAATAAACCCTTACAACTTAATAAGAGAAACAACCTAATTAAAATAATGTGCAAAAATCAAATAGACATTTTACAAAAAAGAAACTGTACAAACAGGAAATAAGCACATAAAAAGATGCTGGACATCATCAGTCATTAGGAAAATTCAAGTTTAAATCACAGTGAGTTGACACCTAGTATGATGGCGATAATCAAAAAGACACAATAAGTGTTGGGAAGGATATGGAGCAACTAAAACTCTCATGCACTGCTTTTGGGAATGGAAAATGGCACAACACTTTTGAGAACAGTTTTATAGCTTGAAAAGTTAAACATTCCCTACTATATGTGTCAACCTAGGTATTTACCCAAGAGAAATGAAAGCATATGTCCACATAAAGACTTGTCCACGAATGTTAACAGCAACTTTATTCGTAATAATCAAAAGCTGGGAACAACCCAGATGTCCTTGAACAAGTAAATGGACAAATATATTTCAGTCCAATTCAGCAATGAATTCAGCAATGAAAAGGAGTGAACTATTGATATGCACAACATAGATGAATCTTAAAGTAACTACACAGAGTGAAAGATACCAATTAATATAATTGTATTTATTTAAAAATTTAAAAAATGCAAGTTAATCTATAGTGATGGAAAGCTGATCAGCAATTGCCTGGTGACAGAGATGGCAGGAGGGAGGAAATTTGGGGGCAATGAGAATGTTTGTTATCTTGTGATGATAGCTTTCATGGGTTCGTACATAGCTGAAATTGATCAAATTGTATACTTTATATTTAGCTTATTGTATGCCAGTTATACCTTAATAAGATTGTAAAAAAAAACATGGATATTGTCTCTTAGGTAATAATTGCTCATATGCATATGCCCATTAGCATATGTGTCAATTTTCAGGGTACCATATTCTTTGCTTAGAGCAGGAAATAGAAATATAATATGAATCACATATATAATTTTAAATTATCTAAAAGACACATTTTAAAACATTTTTAAGGGTGAAAATAACTTTAATAATATATTTTACTTAATTTAATATATTTTAGAGTATTTTAATCAATATAAAAATTATAAGCAAAGTATTTTACAATGTTTTTCATACTAAGTCTTCAAAATCCAGTATATACTTTACACTTATAGCACAACTTAGATTTAATAAAATTTACAATGGAGAAATAGATTCGTATATCAAACGTGCTTAAAATTTTTCCCATAATAGAATCGAGTATCTTTTTTTAATTTTTAATTTTGAAATAATTACAGACTCATAAGGAGTAAAAGTAGTATAAACAGATACCATGAACCCATCAACCCATGGTAACATTTTACGTAACTATAGTTCATTATCAAAACAAGGATATTGATTGGTACAATTAACTACACCTCATGCATATTTCACTGTTATTTATATGTATTCAAATGTTTTATCTGTCTCTGTGTATATTTCTATAACGTTTTATCACATGTACAGAATTGTTTAAGCACAGTCACAACCAACATACAGGACTGTTCCATCACACAAATGATCTCCTAGTGTTGCTCTGTTATAGTTAGGCTCTCCCTCCTCTTCCCAAGCTTTGGCAGCCATTTCATTTATCTGTTTTCTCTGCAACTTTGTCATTTTAAGAATATTATGTAAATGAGATCATACGATATGTAATCCTTCGAGACTGGCTTTTGTCACTCGTCATAATGTTCTTTTTTTTTTTTTTTTTTTGAGATGGAATTTCACTCTTATTGCCCAGGCTGGAGTGCAATGGCACGATCTCGGCTCACTGCAACCTCCACCTTCCGGGTTCAAGTGATTCTCCTGCCTTAGCCTCCCAAGTAGTTGGGATTACAGGCATGTGCCACCATGCCCAGCTAATTTTGTATTTTTAGTAGAGACAGGGTTTCTCCATGTTGGTCAGACTGGTCTTGAACTCCCGACCTCAGGTGATCTGCCCGCCTTGGCCTCCCAAAGTGCTGGGATTACAGGCGTGAGCCACCATGCCTGGCCATCATAATGTTCTTAAGATCCACCCTAGCTGTTTCATGTATCAGTAGTTTGTTTCTTTTTTATTGCTGAATAGTATTCTACTATATGGTTGTGTGTTCAACTATTCACCTTTTGAAGAGCATTTGGGTCATTTCCGGTTTTTGGCTATTACACATACATTTGTGAACAGTTTTTGTGTGAATATAAGTTTTTACCTGCCTAGGATAAATGCCCAGGGGTACTGTTGTTCAGTTGTATAGTAAATGTGTGTTTAACTTTTTAAGAAACTGCCAGATGCCCAGAGTGGCTGTACTGTTTAACATTGCCACCAGCGATGTCTGAGAGATCCAGTTTCCCTGCATCCATGCCAGTGTTTGGTATTATTAGTATTTTTTATTTTAGCTATTCTAATAGGTTTATAAGTGATCTGTCTTGGTGATTTTAACTTACATTCCCCTGATGGCTAGTGATGCTGAGTATCTTTCATGTGCTTATTTTCCAACTGTCTATCTTCTTTAGTGAAATGTCTGTTCAACTCTTTGGCCCATTTTAAAATCAGATTGTTTTCTCACTGTTGACTTTAGAGAACTCTTTATATATTCTATAGATGAATCTTTTACATATGATTTGCAAATATTTTCTTCCAATTGGTGGCTCATCTTTCTCATTTTCTTAACAGGGTCTTTCACAAAGCAAAAGTTTTTAATTTTCAAGTATCTATTTTTAAATTCAAATGGATTTAAATTAAAAATTCAGTGAAAAGGCCAGTCTACCCATTGTGGTTACCTACTGAATAGCAGAGGCTTAGAGAATAAATGGAATTTGGTTAGGGATCATTCCAGGTCTGGGACCGCAATAACCAGGACCAGGAGCATGAATGGGTATGAAAAGTTAAAGTGAATAGACAGACCCAACTGGCAAAAATGTGGGGTTCGAGATAAGTAAAGGGGATCCAGCTGGAAAGGGAAGTTGGGTGTAGATTGTAAAAGTTGCTGCATGCTAAGAAAACTGTTGAAATCTCATCTGGCAGGCTCAGTGAAATCCTTAGGTTTTCCTGAACAGGAGAAAGATGTGCTATAGGGAGTGTTTTAGGAAGATTCACTTGGTAACGGGGTTCAAAGTGGACTGGAAAAGAGTAACCATGCTGTCCTTCCTTTGCTTCAGTTTCCCTGCACAAACCCTCATGTGCTAAGACATGAGCTCGGTCAAGGCTAATGTTGGAAACATTTCAGTTCTTCCCCTAACCTTGAGCACCTTCCTCTATCTTGCTCATCATAAATAAGGTAGAATGAAGGGGTTTAAGATAATATCTGGTAAGAAGTCAGGTAGCTTCTAGGTATTATACAGAAAATAAGTTTACAGAGTTGAAAAGAAGGGTGAGAAATTAAAGTTTAAAAAAGCAGGAAAAACTCAATCATAGAGGAAAGACTCAAGGAAATGACGCTTGTTCTTAATATTATCTCAGGGCTGACAGATATTTATAAACAAAATTAATCTGTAGCTTTTCACATTAATCAAAAAATGGAAAAGACTATCAACCTAGGGTCAATGATTAATAGATATTATCATTTGAATGTGATAAATAAGTCAAGAGGTAGACTGGTCTTAGGGTGGGTTTGTTAGATCAACGTCATTAAGAGCCCAGGCTCCTTTAGCCCTTCCTCTCTGCCTCAGTGCGTATGTGGTTTTTCCTCATGGTTACAAGATGGCTACCACAGCACCAGGCATCATCACATTTTCACAATACACCATCCAAATTAGGAATCAAGATGCTGGGGTTAGGGCTGAAGATTGTGGTGCTTCCCCTACCTTCTGACAGGGAGAAAAATCTTTCCCAAGCCCTCCATTAGAATTCTCATTATATTTCACTGACCAGGACTGGATTACACACCCACTTGTAGACCAATCAGTGGCAAAGGGAAAAGGGGTTGCCATGACTGACTAGGGTCAAACATAACTCAACTCCTGGGTACATTATTGCCCAAACTAAACAGAGATACCAAACAAGAGGGGGAATGACATGGATAAGCCAGTAACGTTGTCAGCCACATACAGAAACAGGAAAATTGATGGGAGAACATCAGGGAATCAGATAAGTTTTATGAGACATTAGTCTAATAGGTTCCAGAATGTACTGCTCATGTCTGTCACCATGAACGTCTGGCACCAACTTCACACACTGTGGGTGGCCAGTACATATTTTAGATCAACTGACTAGAAAGTAGCAAACTGAGTAAGATTTAAACGTGGAAATATTATGAGGGCCAGGAAACCATGTTGATCTTAGGAAAGTGAGCTTTCTTTATCAGAGAGCCAGAAGACCACAATGTTTAACTTTTAGTGAGGCAAGGTAATAATGAGGCTTGGCTCTCCACAACACTGTGTGCCGATGGACAGGGCACATCTAGTCAGAAGATGACCACCAACCAGAAAATGATGTGCAGCCATGGGCACACAAAGGATGCCATTTGGGGACAATTAATTAATTCCTTCCACAAATACTTAAGAATTATTTTATGTCAGGCACTGTTCTAGGGACTCGCATTACACTAGTTAACACAAATCACAATAATTTCCTGTTTTCACGGATTATTTTCTAGCATGAGAATGAGTGAATTACATAGTAAGTCAGCAGGTGGTAGGTGCTTTGAAGAAGAGATAGGACAGAGTAAAAGGGATCAGTAATCCCAGGATGTGTGCTGTGAGGTAGGTTAAATAGGGGGGTCAGGGTAGATCTCACTGAGAAGGTGACATTTGAGCAAAATGTCCTCTGCACGAAGCGGGGAAGGAGAGAGGCATAAGACTTGTGTGGGAAGAGGTTTTCTCGAATTAGCCACCCCATTTCATCACTCTACATAGGAGAACTACAATGATAACACAAACATGTTACATAATAAGACACATTTTAAATGCTTTACTTTTTAAAAATAATAGGTTTTTATTCCATCTGAAGCAACTTCCAAGGCAGATAGTTCTCCAAATACCACCATCCAAAACATCATTCTGGTATAGAATAATTCATCCCACATTTAAGACCATGAAGGCTCTGTGATGCCAGGATGCTGTGGGAATTTGGGTTTCAACCCTTATTCTGCCTCTAACTAGCTGTGGATATTGGAAAACCATGTGACCTCTTCTGTGCTCAGTTTCCTCTTCTGCAAATGGAAGAAGCTGAATAATTTTCAAGGTCCATCTCAGGTCTAAACTTCTGTGACTCCCAGATAAAGAAATCTGCTTGCAGGAGTCTGCACAATGCTTTCTCACTGGCTCTGGGAGGGCTCCTTGTGCTGTGTAGCCCATTAGGAAAACACTGAAGAGCCACCTAATGACTTAATGGGCTTTAAAATGGGTGGCTAGGTTTTAATTTTCTCTGACAGCAGATTCCCTGAGGGAAAGTGTACTTTACAGTGGATAATAACTACATAGGATATTTCGATTGCCGCAGGGTATCTTATTTGGAAATCAGTTTTCAGTTACATTCCTCTAGTAATTTTTACTATCAGAACAAAATAAAAGCCCCCAAAGGAATGTTTATACAGAGTTGAAATGTGTTGGAATGTCAGAAATATCTCTCTAAGAGTTAAGCATCTGTAAATATTTAAAATAGGGTGAAATCATAAATACTGCTACTACTAATCTCTTTCACATTTGATTGGAGTCCAAAAAGAACAAGCAAGATCTCCAGGAACACTTTTATATTAAACTGTTAACTCTACGGCCATGTCTAATGACTCAAATTATAAAAGAAAGTTGGGTGAAATGCATAATTCACCTATTCAGGCATACAGTCAGCTCTACACATGTGAAAACAGATCTCGTAGAGGATGTTGAAGGAAATATTTTCCTCTCTGGTAAACTTAAATAGCAATATTATCACATAAAGACTAGGCTACACAATAAAATAAAGTGAGCCATTCTGCCTGAATTTTCAGGATTCAGCTATCCCCACTCTTACCCACACACATCATAGCTTTACACATTCCTCTAGTTTCTCTGGTTATGGATCAGACATCATGTTACATGTTTTAGTCACATCGTCTTATTCAATCTGCTCTACAGCAATAAAAAGTAGCAATTGTTTGCTCTATTATAGGATGGTGGAAACTGAGGTCCTAAGAAAATATGTGTGTGCTATAAACTGCTTTTCCTTCAAATGGCAAAGAACACTGAAGGAAGACAGTCCTTGATTGTAGACATTCATTCATTCAGGAACTCATGCTCTTCTTAATATACTCAACTAAAGAAACCTTCCTTCCTACCAATACAGCCCACTCCCCTCTTCCTAACCAGTTTTCAGTGGAGATGGGAATTTGGAGGAGTGATGAGATCATTGTGTCTTTTCCTCCTTTATTTGATTACCTCCCTGCCATCTTGCCTTTTCTGGGCTAAGTGATAACACTTCCTTCCATTTCTCTTTGGAACCATTTTCAAAAAACATCTCTTTAGGAGTGGAATCACAAACGAGAACAGTATTTTCATAAGGAAGAGTAAAACGAAAGGACTGCCAGAGCATTTTTACATTAGTACATGACATTTCTAATAATCTACATAGAAGGATTTTTTTTTTTAGCGTCTTTCTAAGTGCCTCTTTGAAACCTCTGTGACATATGAGATAGCTACTGACTAATTTGTTCTGGCAGAAAAATGAGTTTAGTGTTATTGAAAATATGTTTTCTATCACCAGATCTTGTTCAGGTCATTGAGTGGCTTTTCACT
Source organism: Pongo abelii (assembly GCF_028885655.2). Classification (NCBI taxonomy): domain Eukaryota; kingdom Metazoa; phylum Chordata; class Mammalia; order Primates; family Hominidae; genus Pongo; species Pongo abelii. The sequence continues at coordinate 55,984,445 of NC_071991.2, forward strand.
GGTGAAGGGGAGTAGGATTTATCTCCAATGAAACATTATGGAGAGGAGAGAAATAACATTTGACCTATCCCAACATTAGCAAAATGCAAATCATAGTCAATTTTCCATAGGGTAATATTTTCATACTTTGGATTTTTGTAGTTGTGCATCAGTCTGAACATTTTAAAGCAAGGTGAATGAAGGGTCCATGAAAGAGACTGTGAATAAGCCACTGTGCAAAGCAAACTTTAAACAGTTTTCAGCTTAGTGACTGAGATAACGCCGTTTCTCTAGAGAAGTTCTAAATATAGAGGAATAATGGATAGCAGTTTACCACAAGCTATGTAGTGCCCTAAACCAGCAGGGGCTGGGCATTGAGTGGAGGAGGATTGCAATTTTGAGGCTGATTAAAGATGCAGTACTGACAGGTTCCAATGGTTGTAGCAGGGTGGGGGAGGGGTCGCATCTCATTCTTTTTTTCCTCCCCACTCAGAGGTGTGGGTAGCTGCAGTGTAAACTGCAGTGTGGGTGATTAGGATGTTAAGTGGGAGAAAAGACAGCTCTTCATTATTCTTTTGGAAATAAAGAGGGATAAAATTCAGCAATCATCAAGCCTTTTCATTTCCCTACAATTTGTCGGCGCAGCTAGGAGGCTGGCTTCCTTTCCACAGATGAGATTACTTCCTGCTGACATCAAGTGGGGGTAGGGTGGACCAATGTGTGAAAAAGAAAATTGAGCTCGAAGGGTAGCTTTTGTTTTGATGTTTGTTAGATGTCTTTTCTTGTGTTAAAATTAGATGTATCACCTACTGGCAGCCACAGGATTTTCATGTTGAGAATGCAAGGCAGATTTTGCTAGATAAATCTCCAGGTTCATAATCCAACTGTCAGTTTTGATAAAGAATTATGACTTCTTGGACTTTGTCTTTAGCTATGCAGAAGCTAAAAATCTGATAATTTAGCATAATGCTTGTGTAAGCTGTGCTGGAGAGTAATACATAGTCGCTTTCATACTAACATAAAGCTCCTTGGTCAAAATTACACCAATAATGCATATTTAATTAGCGTTTATAGATATCCAAAGAGGAAAAAAAAAACACAAAGTTTCCCTCACAGATGACCTTTATTGGGGATGCCTTAGCTGAGTTCCTTCAGATGCCTCAGGGCAAAATTTCAGCCCCAGTAAAAGGAGATGACATATGGCTGGTTATTTCACAAGATCGCCATCTTTAGATTGAATTTAACTTTTTTTTCCTCAGAGCTAGAGCTTTATGGAGTTTTCGGGTTTTGGAGGCAGCTTGATGGTACAGTGCCTCAGATTTATAATTTCTAATTAAAATGTGTCCTTCATATCAATTTTAGAGAAGTAACAAGCTTAATCTGTGGCATTTAATCATTGAAATTTGTTTTGACATTTTTGAAACACAGATCCCAATACTGAGATGTAATTACTTTGCAACAGATTTGCAAAGAAGGTGACAGGCCACAGAAGAACTTCTAAACACAGGCAAAACCAGACGAGTCCAGTGGGGGAAGGGAAGATAGACCTGAATGTCAAAAAACTCAAAAGTAAATACATGGTTTTCTAGTTTTCTCTGTCTGAGGGCTCACCTTGCACACATTAACTCTTCCCTCTCTCACCATGCTTCGCCGGTTTATCCCTCGGCACTCTTTTGATTTAAGGGGAGAAAACCAAGATTAAATGTAAAAGTAAGTTTTCTCACTAACAGCCCAAGGGGCACAGCTGGACTGGCTAGGCTGTGCAAGAGCACGTGGCCATCTCTAGATCTATCGGCTCAGGGCCTATTTCCCAGCTCACAGACCCTGACAGGATGCTCCCGTGTGGTCTGAAGGACAGAGGGCATTTAGAAATGTCCTCACCTTTCCAGGTGTCCTGAGGCCTAGAAAAAAAAAATCCATCACAAGGATGAGATTTGTCAACAGGACCCCTCCAGCCAACCTACCCTCCTGGCTCCCTATGAGGGAGGACTGTCCATGGTTGACCTTGCTAAAGGACAGGATTTAAAAACACGGAAGCATGGCGATGATTGGAAGAATCCAAAGCTTGTATTCCAAGCTTCAGATTGGAGTGGAGGCAGCTAGACAAAGAGGTGAGAAAAATGGCAGTTTTGGTGTGAGAGAGACCTATGCTTGAATTCCAGTTCTGACACTCACTAGCTCTTTGATCTTGGACACATGTTTGAACATCTCTATTCTTCTGTTACATCCATTAGAAAATGGAGAATATAATATCTACCTTTTAGGGTTACAGTGAGGGCTGAATGACATTATGTGTGATACACTTAGCATGGCTTTGGCTGGTAGTAAGGATTTAATACCTTTTAATTTCTTTCTCTTCTCTCAGCCTTGTCTTTCCTCTTAGCATTGGAAAGAGTTCTATTTATTTATTTTTGATAATGGCTTTTTAACTTAGGTTGTTAAAAAGTATTTGTTTTCCCTGAAATGGTGCAACCGAAGTTTAGATAATAATAATACTTCTTTATTTTATTTTCATTTATTTATTTTTTTGAGATGGAGTGATATGGTTTGGCTGTGTTCCCACCCAAATCTCATCTTGAATTCCCATGTGTTGTGGGAGGGACCTGGTGGGAGGTAATTGAATCATGGGGGCAGGTCCTGTGCTGTTCTCCTGACAGTGAATAAGTCTCATGAGATCTGATGGTTTTAAAGAGGGGAGTTTCCCTGCACAAGCACCCCTCTCTTTGCCTGCCACCATCCACGTAAGATGTGACTTGCTCCTCCTTGTCTTCCACCATGATGGTGAGGCTTCCCCAGCCACATGGAACTGTAAGTACAATTAAACATCTTTCATTTGTAAATTGCCCAGTCTCGAGTATGTCTTTATCAGCAGTGTGAAAATGGACTAATACACAGAGTCTCACTAAGTTGCCCAGGCTGGAGTGCAGTGGCGTAATCTTGGTTCACTGCAACCTCTGCCTCCTGGGTTCTAGAGATTCTCCTGCCTCAGCCTCCCAAGTAGCTGGGACCACAGGTGTGTGCCACCACACCTGGCTAATTTTTTTTATTTTTAGTAGAGATGAAGTTTCACCATGTTGGCCAGGCTGGTCTCAAACTCCTGACCTCAAGAAATCTGCCTGCCTCGGCCTCCCAAAGTGCTGGGATTACAGGCATGAGCCACTGTGCCCAGCCTAATAATAATACTTCTTTAAATATCAATCAGATGTGAATTGTTTCATGACATCTAGAGTATAAGAAATGTCATCTCTTTTTATGTTTTTGAAAGAGAATCCAGTTTGAGCTCACACCTGCTGAGTTTGGCAGGAACATCCAAAATCTATAGGTGAAGGGAGGCAAAGAGAAGGGATGGGGAAGCCCCTCCCATTTAGATCATACAGACATGCTAGAGGCTGATTCACTGCATATGAATGGAGAGGGGCCTGATCTCCAGCATTTACACTGCTGTTGCCCTTATTGTTCCTTCACTTACTCAGAGCTGCTGGCTGGGGCCCCTCCTCTGTCTGCTGGCATCCTGTTCCACAGATTCTGCAATGAGAAGCCCACCACCCTCCTCCCCAGGGGCAACTGTCAGAATAAATGAGGCTGTGATGTGGTGACAAACAGGTTGTAGATATTAGTTCAGTTGACTCTCGAGAAATGCAGAGGTTAGGGCTGTCAACCCCCTATGCAGTCAAAAATCCACATATAACTTTTGACCTCTCCAAAACTTAACTACTAATAGCCTACTGTTGACCAGAAGCCTTATTATAACATAACATTAATATATTTTGTATGTTATACATACTATATACTATATTATTACAAGAAAGTAAGCTAGAGAAAAGAAAATGTTACTAAGAAAATCATAAGGGAGGCCAGGTGCGGTGGCTCATGCCTGTAATCCCAGCACTTAGAGAGGCTGAGGCAGGTAGATCACTTGAGGCGAAGAGTTCGAGACCAGCCTGGCCAACATGGTGAAACCCTGTCTCTACTAAAAATACAAAAATTATCTGGGTGTGGTGGCACACACCTGTAATCCCAGCCACTCGGGAGGCTGAGGCATGAGAATTGCTTGAACCTGGGAGGCGGAGGTTGCAGTAAGCAGAGATCATACCACTGCACTCTAGCCTGGGCAAAAGTGAGTGAGATGCTGTCTAAAAGAAAAGAAAATTATAAGGGAGAGAAAATGTATTTACTGTTCATTAAGTGGAAGTGGATCACCATAAAGGTCTTCATCCTCATTGTCTTCGCATTGAATAGGCTGAAGAGGAGAAGAAGGAAGAAGAGGGGTTGGTCCTGATTTCTCAGGGGTGGCAAAACCAGAAGAAGTAGAGAGGTGGGAGAGAAGGTGGACACACTCAGTGTCACTTTTCTAGAAAAAAATCCGTGTATAAGTGCACTTGTGTAGTTAAAACACATGTGTTCAAGGGTCAACTGTAGTTTAAATCAACAGATGTTTATTTCTTTCCAAGCCTGCCTCTTTCTTTGGAGGCTTGGGGCAAGAGTACACAGGGAGGCCCACATACCATATGTCTAGATATGTAACACTTATAAACCAGGGAACAAACTGTTGAATGAAATATACCCTCTTACCTTGAAAGATATACCTTGATAGCAACCTAGAAAATAAATTTGAGTTTATAATTCTGAGACTTCCTGAAGTTCTGTGCTAGAACATGGTGGTGTAGAGCGCTACCTCTACACCTGTCCTTCTCCTGGACATCCTTCCCTGTGCATCCCAGCTCTGTAAGCATGGCCTTTGGCCACCCCTCAGATAGAGGATGACTCCGAGGAAGAGTGGCATGCAGGCTCTGGAAGCAAGCTTGTGGACATTTGGGCAAGGAATTCTGAGGTCCTTGTTATTCAGACCATGGAGGAGAATTTGCAAATATGGAATCCATGAATAACGAGGATCGAGTGTATTTTGTTTTGCTTGCCTGTTTCTTGTCAAAATTTACTGAGAGAAACTAACAATGGGGTGCACCGAAAGAGACAAAATGGCGTTAACTCTTCCAACTGTCTCAGAGCAAAGGAGCCCAGAGACAGCTCAGTGTCAGGTCACTTTTCTTCTGAGAAGGAGAAGGGATAATTCCTTTTTTCTTTTTGCTGATAGATCTCTGGGTGGGGTGGATGGGAACAAACTAAGCCCAGGCAATTTATATCACATTAGTGATCATGGTGTCACATGTGGCATAAGACAGGCACTGTATCATTTAGCTAGTGCATTCAGACTCCTTGGCTCAGTAAAGGTGGATAGAGTGGGTAAGTTGTTATGACTTCCATTTTCGAATGAGGAAAGCAAGAAAGATTTAGCCAGGAACTGAGACTAGAGAACGAAGAGACCTGGGGACTGGCTTTCTGGCGCCTTTTCTCTTTCTCACTGCTTGGTGCTCCTAGGAGTAGCTATGTCAGAATCAAGGGGGAATCCTTTAAATCCATAGCAGTTAACCCAGCAAGAAGTTCTGAGCAGTCTAGCCTGAGCTGCCACGCATAAAAAACAACATAAGGTTTTATGCAATTGCTTGAGCATTCCTAGCAAGAAATACCTTTTGCCCATTTTACTTGTATTCCTTTATTTGGTGATGTGACCTAGTTCTTGAAGTTCTGGAAAACCCTTCAGAGGCTATAGAGTCACTTTTTCTAGATAACCCACTTTGGATCATGCAACTCTTCATAGGCACAATATGAGTAAGCAGAGCACCTGCACGAACCACTATTTCCATTCAAAGAAAATAAAATAAAACCTAAACAAGAGAAAAAGAGGAGACTCCCAATACTACTTCACCTAAGGGAGTTTGTTTACTGTCTGTTTGTCATTTGCAAATGTCCTTCAACCAGTGAATGAACTGCTTGCTATGGGCCAGACATTGTGTTGATGGCTATACATACAATTTCATCAAATCCTCAGATCAGCCTTGTAGAGTTGGTGGTGTTCTCTTCCCATACATGAGAAGGCTAAGGCTTAGAGAGGTTAATTAACATGGCAAAGGTCACACAGCTAATGAGTGGCTGAGCTGGGATTCAGATCCCCTCGGTCTACTCCTAAGGCCATGCCCTTAATCAGATACTATCCTGAGTACACTGGCAGGTTCATCATAATATCAATATATACCTCGCAGGGCTGATGTGAAAATTAAAAGAGATGATATATATAAAAAGTGTTGGGCAAACCACAAAATCCTTACAAAGGTTCGCTATGATTATTTCTCTTGGTTTTACACAGGGCTTGCTCAGCTGTCCTTAGTGGCCATGTCTATATTAATCCCATAATTTATCCTTAAATCACCGAAGTCTTATTTGCCTGGCTTTTTCCATAGCCGAAGGGAAACTGAAAATATGCCTTTTGTAAGAAAGCCTTAACACCTGCTGCTAAAGGGCGCTAAACCATCTGGATCGTCAAAGGAGTATAGGCTCACTTACAAAAGACGTAGATTAATTTGGACATTGTTTCCCTACATAAACCAGGCATAAGGAGGCAAGCAACCCAGAGAAAGATAATCATGCTGAGAGTGGAAGCACTTATTAGAAATAATTACCATGTAATTATCCACAACTTCCCTGGAGTCTGTAGCCTGTGGCTAGTCTTAGGAGGTGCCCCTTCCTTACCAAGTACAAGGAGACTGAAGCACTTCAATAAGTTGATCAGGGCATGTGTCTGTGTCTTATAGCTTGGTTACCGCCACCTGGGCCTACTTCTCACTTAATGAAGCCTTCAGGGCTTATAGCTAAGGTGCAGAACAGCTGTAGACTTTCTTCAGCTGCATCCACCATCCACCCCTCCCTTTTTTAATAGCACAGTGTTGTTTTGCAAGTGTGTGGGTGTGACACATCTGGCTTCTTTCCTTAAGAAAAGTGTTTATTGAACAATTAATTGTGGTGCATGGGGGCTGTGACATTTCTCTTTTCTCTGTGCCTCTGAGCTGTGTTTCCAGGCTACCAGGCGGCCCCATTGAAGATCAGTAACAACACTGAAAAGGAACAATGGCTATAGAAGCCTTGACAAGTGCAGGGAGAGACCTAGACACTTCCAAGAGGGGCATGATTGCCTACAAGGTTAATCAATTCCCCTTGTTTCCATTCCAGCTCCACATTTATCTTGGTGGCAGCAGCTGCAAATGTAAAATCAGACCTACAAACTTAGACAATTGGAATTGTATTTACCTGATCAAGATGTGTAAATGATCTGTTCTCTGTGTCTTCTTAACTGGAATTTAAGGAGTTCAGCAAAGCTCCGGCTATAGGTCAGTGAGAAGCATGCTTCTGTGTGGTGTCCAGATACAATTTAGTTGTCTTGGATAGACAGTTGGAAAGAACTGCAGTCACAGCCTAGAATCTTGATTGTCATGATCACCATTATTATTGTTATAGCTGCCATTTATTGAGCCTTTATATATGACAAGCACTTTATATGTACTACTATCTCATTTCTTCCTCTTAATAATACTGCAAGATAGCTAATAGTATTTTTATCATGTACAGATGAGAAAACTGAGATTAAGTAACTTGCTTATGGTCATTAGGTGCAAGGTTCTGGATTCGAACTGAGTCTGACCCATGCTCTGAACCACTAGGGCTTAACAAACCCAAACCTCGCTAGAATATGCAGGTGCAGAGAACACAAGGGCTTGTGATTGACCTGACAGTTTTAAATCTTTGTTTTCAGGAAAGCCAATCAGAGAAGAAGGCTTAATGAATCTCTTTGCAAACCGATTTGTTGGCCAACCTTTGATTATTCTCAATACAAGAAAACGGTTAAAAATATCTATTGCAGCAGTGAAGTGGCCTTATTTTGAAAATGAGTCTTCATAGAAGTAATCAAGCTAAAATGAGGTCATTAGAGTGGATCCTAATCCAATGTCATTGGTGTCCTCATAAATAGGTGAAATGGGGACACAGAGACAGACACATGGAGGGAAGACACTGTGAAAAGACACAGAGAGAAAGCCCTGGAAGGCTGAAGCAGAGATTGGATTGATGCTGCCACAAGCCAAGGAACACCTGGGGCTACCAGAACTTAGAAGAAGCGAGGAAGGATCCTTCCCCTCCAGGTTTCAGAGGGAACCTGGCCCTGCTGGCACTTTAATTTCAGACTTGTAGCCTCCAGAACTATGAGACAATAAATTTCTACTGTTTATAGCCACTCAGTTACAACCTCCCTGGAAAACACATACTCCTGTCCTATGGTTCTATTCTGTTCTGTACTGTTTTGTTCTATTTTATTCTCTTTCATTAAGAAAACGGATTTCCAGGCTGGGCATGGTGGCTTACACCTGTAATCCCAGCATTTTGGGAGGTCAAGGCAGGTGGATAACTTGTGGTCAGGAGTTCGAGACCAGCCTGGCTAATATGGTGAAACCCCATGTCTACTACAAATACAAAAAATTAGCTGGCCATGGTGGCGGGTACTTGTAGTCCCAGCTTACTCGGGGGGCTGAAGCAGGGAATCGCTTGAACCTGGGAGGTGGAGGTTGCAGTGAGCTGAGATTGCGACATTGCAGTCCAGCCTGGGCGGCACAGTAAGACTCCGTCTCAAAAAAAAAAAAAAAAAAAAAGAGAAACAGACTTCCCAATCTACTAATTTTGAACAACATCAGTCTCTAGAGCTCAGCATTCATGACCTTTCCAAGCTGGCTCCAGTCTAATTTTCTAACCTCAGTATTAGTTAACCCCCGACCCACCCTGAACACACCTGGTGTCGCGTCTGTCCGAGAGCACAGCATCAACCTGAGTACAGGTGGCCTGCTCATTGCCTGTGCTGCGAACCTTTCCCCTCAGTGGCTATTCACTTTTTAATGTCCAGCTTCAAGTCACCTCCTCTGACAGGATTCCCCTGGCTCTTCGGGCAGAGTCATTTGGTCCCTGTCCTCTGTTCCCTCCGCCCCCCCTACCCACTCTTTATCAGCCCCAATTACAGCTTTTATATTGTATGATGGGATCAATCTCTGTCTCCTTCATCCCCTCCCCACAACTAAACTTCAAGTTCCCTAAAGAAGACTATATATTTTTCTTGTTTTTTTCTTTTTAATCAAGTGTCTAGCACAGAACCTGACACATGACAAATCCAAATACAGGGTACCCCAAAAAGGTTAGTGCAGTTTTAAGCTTTAATAACTTCTTAAGTCGAAATGCTACAAACTTAAAAACTCATTTGAACGTTTACTTCTTTTGACTCTGTTTTAATTATTTTAATAAATGTAATTGTAATTTTCTCTTCTGGTTAATGTATGCCATATTTCACTCAGGGGAACTGAAACAAAAATGAAAATTAAAACGTGTTATTCAACATTCACAGAGATAAATAGTGTTAAATTAACTTTCAAATGGTGTTCTTATAAGTTGCAGCATTTATAGCCTTGAGGTTACTAAAACTGCAGGAAGACTTTTGGGACACCCTGTTTTTGAATAAATATGCTACAGTATGGCTCATCCTGTGTTTACTGTAAAATTCAGTTTAGTTTTTAAGTGGTTCCATGTGGGCACAGGTATTCTTTGGCCAGTAGTTGTCCTTATACTTAGACCCAAGGAGCCCTTGTCCAGGGTCCACACTTAGAAAGCAAATTCCAAATTCCCTCCCCAAATGGCACTGAGCCTGCTTCAAGGGTCTGCACACCAGCAGCAGTGTTATCTGCTAATGTCTATACTCCCATGGGCGAACATTGCTGACTCTGGTGTTCATACTCTTGCGCCCAAGAGGTGGCTGGGGGACAGCTGCTTCTGGGAGGCTGGACTGAGCTTCCACCAATGGACTAGAACCCTGTGGGAAGAGAGGAGGTGGCTGGAAACCGCCTCTCCCTGCACCATCATATTTAAGTGCAAAACAAAGTTTCAATCTGGCCTTTCATGTCAATTCCCAAGGTATATTTGTCTAGGTAGGAAGGTAGAACTTATTGTACTTAATCATTTGTTAACTTTGTTTATAACTTTTAAATATTTAGGTATCTGGCATACAGATCTCTGTTTGTACTTTTACCCTGGGTCCTGCAAATATTAAAGGTGGGCTGACTTTGGCCTTAAAAAAATTATTTTCCCACAAACAGATTTTTCTCCGTAAAGAGCTAGGTGGGTAGGAAGTACTTCCATATAGAAGATATGATAGCAAAGAATGACTGCAGTCACTGAGCACATACTCTATGCTGGGTGATTTACACATAGTTTTTCTGTTAGTCCTCACAACAACCCAATAAAGTAGGTACTTAGGAGAAAACAGATATTCAGTGACATTAGTTTGTTCCAGCTCATAAAACTAATGCTTTAGTTAGCCTTAGTTACATAACAAACTACGCGAAACTGAAAGTGGCTTAAAACAATTTTTCCCCTTGACTGTTTGGTTGGCTGGGGTGCTCTACTGCGGGTTTCCCTGGGCTCACTCCTGCAGCTAGCTGTGAAGAGATGGAGGTTGGCCCGGGACAGTGCAGAAGATTCCCCGTGGCCTCTCCCACTTGTCTGGCAGTTGATGCTGCTGTTGCTGATAATGATGACCCTCCTTTATTTTGTATTATCTACTTGCCATTGCAACCTCCTTGCCTTTTTTAGTTCTTGCTCCCGTACTGTCTGGCTCAATGCCCAGCACCTGGTGGTGGCTAATAATATGCACTCAGGTCACTTACAAGCAATGTGACCCTGGATGGGTTACTTAACCTCACTTAGTTTGTGCTCCCCACTTGCAAAATGGGTATAATGGTACAGAACACATGAGGTGGCTCTGAGACTCCAGCGCAGTGATTCAGGAGAGTGCTTGGCAGGACAGTGGCACTTGGTGCGAGCTTACTGCTAGTGCAGCTGGAATGTAGACCATCAGCGAACGTGTGTTGCCTTTTTAAACAGTGGGAATCAAACACCACTCGCTTTCCAAATGTAAATCCTGGGCTTGCAAGTAAGTCCTAGAGTGCAGAAATAATTTCAAACTACAGGGTTGAAATTTTAAGATAGCAACTTTTAAAAAGTGGGAGACAAAATCAAAATAAAACAAAGGGACAAACCAACCTGAATGGCACCCCGCCGATGCTCTTTATTAACTTTTAAGATTTCACCCTGGGGCTGCTTGCTTCTTCCAGCGTGGGAAGTGCTGACTTGGTGCGGCCAGGTTTTTGGGACCAGGAGGTTGGGACACGACGACGTACCTCTTGCCCTGTGGGTCTGGGTCATGTGAGCCTAGAGGAGCGCTTAAAGGCTCGAGTTCTGCAGGGTCCTCGTGACTGGGTGGGGCTGCCTCACTTCTGCCTGACTTGGGAAGCGCTGCAAGGACAACCGGCTGGGGTCCTTGCGCACTGCGGCCCAGGGAGGAGCACCGACTCCGCCGCGTAAGTGCTCCCTGCCCCGCGTGGGTCGTGCCAGCTCAGCGGGACCGCCTCGGTCCTTCGGACTTAGGGAGCGCGGGGCAGGTGGTCTCAAAAGCCCTCAGCACCAACAGGGGAGAAAGCGCCGTAGGGTGAGACTGGAGTGGGTTGGTCGTGGCCGAGTCAAAGTTTTCAAATTGGAGCACTGGGGATGTACTGCGTGCGCCCAGCCGAGGGAATACTCTTGAAGGTTCCTGGCACAACTGTTGCACCCGGGGTTCTTCCAGGCTAGACGGCGTCTCCTACTCCAGGAGCTCCTCCGGGGAAGTGAGAAGCTGTGGGGTCCTCTACCGCTCTTAGCGCGGGAGGGTGGCGGGTGCAGGACACTTTCCCTTACTCCCTCAACGCGTGTTTTGGGGATGTGTTGATTTCGTGGGTGCTCAGAAGCAAGAGAAGCGGAAAATACCTTCTATTTTGAACGTGCCCAAAGCAGGGAAACTTGGCTTCAGCCTAGGAAGGAAAACGCATAGGAAGACTTTTATTCTTGGAATGTAGGATTAGCAGAAACCAAGGGCACAGGAGACAGGTGGAAGCAGCTCCCTGCGAAGTGCAGGTCAGCTTGGTGATACAGAAACAAAAGGACTTTGGAATATTTATGGATTTAAATCCCAGTTCTGGCCTTGGCTAGTTAGTGACCTTGGGCAAATTATTTAAGCCTACTAAACCTCAGTCTTTCCATCTGAAAGATGGAGATAATAAGTTTTTCTTTTTAAATAATTGTTTTATTGGAAATAGAAATAACATATAGAAAATGCCTCCCTAGCACAGGACTTGGCTTTTCAGCTAAGTGTAATTTTCCTTATCAGTTACGATTGATGATGAAGTCTATGGTGAAGACAGAACAAAATAATGTTTAAAACTCTGGCCATATAATGACTATGGCTATGCATGACCCGTGTGCAGTCACCTCTGAGCCCCCCACCTTCACTGCAACCCCAGTGGGTCCCAAGCAAGGTGCTTGGGTTTTGGAGCTGGACAATTCTGTGCAATTCCTGGTTCCAGTATCCACTACTTGGATGACATCAGGGACATTACTTGTCTTCCACAGCCTCAGTTTTGGCATCAGTAAATGAAAAAGGAGCCTTTCAGTACTTGCCTTTCTCTTCCCCGCCTAAATGTACAACTCATTTTTTTTCCACTCTTTGCTTTGGGATGAGTAAGAACAAAGATGTAAGCAGAATAAAAAGTCCACTGAGAATACATTTTATTAGCTTGGTAAATAACGTTTAAGAAAGTTGTCCAAAAGGAGAATTGGAACACTTTTGGAAAAGTACACTGCATCGGCTTTGTTGGCATATGAAAGTCTGCATGGTTGTCCAGACCCTTTGGCTAAGTGGGCATTCTAGATGTGTACCTCATGCTAGTCTAAGTACAGGGGCAACCCTTTATAATGTAGTGTCAGTGTTCTTAACAAGATGTTGTTTTATTAATCTTTTATAGGAGATGATTGTTTGGGAGGGGCAATTGATCCCCCAATTTATATAAATCCAGTTTATAAATCACTTTATAGTGGGATTCTACCAGCCTGAGAAATAGGTGGGTTTTGACTGACAGTTTGAATGACTTCGAAGAGTATTAAGAAAGTCCACTGGGTTTACCAGTTCACTCCCCACAAAAAATGAAAACAAGAAGCAAATAATATAACAGAATTTAAAAAATGAGTTTGTTTTTGTTTTGGGAAGCATCTGGTTTGTCAGAGGAAACACTGGGTGTTGAATACTACCCTGGGATGCACAGAACTAAGGCAATGAGAGGGGAGGAACTCAGTTGTTGCCCCAGGTATCATCAGATATCTGTTTATTAGTACCCAAATACTCAAGGTAAATAGGTAATGACCCATTCTTTCTTTTTTGAGACAGGAGTCTCACTTTGTCACCCAAGCTGGAGTGGCACCATCTCTGCTCACTGCTACCTCCATCTCCCGGGTTCAAGGGATTCTCGTGCCTCAGCCTCCTGAGTAGCTGGAATTACAGGTGTACACCACCATGCCCGGCTAATTTTTGTATCTTTGGTAGAGATGGGGTTTTGCCATGTTGCCCAGGCTGGTCTCGAACTCCTGACCTCAAGTGATCCTCCCACCTCGGCCTTCCAAAGTGCTGGGATTACAGGCATGAGCCACTGTGCCTGGCCAGTGACCCCTTCTTAATAGGAAGTATGGTTCACTAAAGAGCAAACATGATTGTTTTAGTTTAGCATTTCTGATGGCTTTATAATGTGAGATTTTCATTGACTGAACTAAGAACATTTAAAAGAAGTAGGCAAGCTTCTCCAAATTAGAAAGATACCTCTAGAACAATGACTCATTAACGTCTATATTGACTTGGGAGAGAGGTAAGCTGGGCAAAAAGCTAAGAACTGTACTTTCCTGGTAAAAACAGTAGTGGAGTTTGAACTTTTATACTATATTTGCAAGCTCAAAGATGTAAGCCTTAATAGACAGTTCACAAGACAGCTATTACAGCGTATCTGAACTGAAACTAGGGTATTGAGATTTCTCTCCCTTAAGAGATATTATAGGTATAACCTTGAACATGAAATCACATGCTTTCATTGCTTTAACTCAGACCCTGGGGTGCAGGACAGGGTGGTGGTAGTGAAAGAGGGGGAAGGACTGTGTCCTTAGATCTTGGAGCCTGAAAAAGCAAATTCTTGGCAGCTTATCTTTCCAATACAGTTGGGACGTATCTCCTAACTTTTTCTCTCTAGTCTGATTCTAGTTATTGGTTGTCTTTAAATTGCTTAGAATTGTTTACAGGCCAAAATATTTACTTTGAACCCTGAAGCTAAGCTCTTCCTCCTTTTTGGGACTCTGTATCCCATTACCCCTCTTTCAAAAAGATAGCTCCACATATCTTTTTGTACTGTATAATTCTTGGGAGAGAATGTAACCCAGGTCCCAAGCGATTCATTTTCTCATTTATTTATTCATTTAACTGATTTTTTCCCAGTGTTTGATTATGAAAAGGTTTAAACTTTCAGAAAAGTCAAAAGAATTTTGCAATCTAGAATCTACCTAGATTCTATTATTGATTAGAAGCCAGGGTATATTGATTTCAATTGATTAATCAACTGGCATTGATTTGTTCCTACTGTTTGCCTGGAGGTTTGCTCAGCAAAGCTGTAAAAACCTAAAAGGCAGGGTAGGGTTAGGGAACAAGGAGAGTTTTGATTTGGCGGAGCATAGGCTAAGAGTTTGTGAAGGGATCATGTAACTTTGGTTTGAAAAGTTATGTTGGAGTTGTATGATGGAGGACATTAAATTTCATCGTAGAAAGTTTATCCTGGTTGCAGGTGGGAGCCATTGAAAGCATGGGCGGGATGGAGTGCCTTGTGTTTTAGAAAGCTCATTGCAGCGTCAGTGTTAGGCTAAATTGGAGGGAAAAGGACCGGAAGTCTGAGAGATGTGTTAGGAAGCTTTGTAAATGTCTCGGGGCAAGTAAGGGTTGAACTGTGGATAGAATGGAGAAAAAAGGAAGTGGAATAGCACTTGGTGACAGATTTGACTTGAGGACTTCTGGTTTTAGAACTCAGGCATCTGCAATTATAAGGGAGCATCATTAAGAATCTGGAAGTCACTGGGCATAGTGGCTCATGCTTGTAATCCCAGCACTTTGGGAGGCCGAGGCAGGCGGATCACCTGAGGTCGGGAGTTTGAGACCAGCCTGGCCAACATGGTGAAACCCTGTGTCTACTAAAAATACAAAAATTAGCCAGGCATGGTGGTGCATGTCTGTAATCCCAGCTACTCAGGAGGCTGAGGCGAGAGAATCGCTGCAACCCGGGAGCAGAGGCTCCAGTGAACCGAGATTGCACCACTGCACTCCAGCCTGGGCAACAGAGCAAGACTGTGTCTCAAAGAAAAAAAAAAGTATCTGGAAGTCATAGAAGGAGGAAGTTTGAGGAGAATGATGATGTCCTGTTATAGAGTCAGTGGGTTTGAGGGACTGATTGGTTATCCTTTTGGACGTGACAGCTGACAGTGGTGATACTGTCCTGAAACGCCCAATGGCAACGTCAGGACTGAACAGATATTTGGACTGGTGATTAATACTCAAGGGGTGGTTGAATGGGAATGTACGGAAGGAGAAAAAAGGATAAGATCTTGAAGAAAATCTGAATATATGGAGTTCTTGGAGCAAAAATAAATACTGGTGTTCAATGATCTGTTAGTATTTTAATGCCTGTTTATCTACAGTGTTATTGTAGCTGCAGTTCTCCTTAATAATTGACCACAGTTCCTAACTAAAAGACCATATCCACACTAGTAAAGTGAAGTAAGTCTTTCCTTTTCCCATTCTGGGAAGTTCAGGGGGTAAGGTGAGGCAGAGGAAAGAAAAAGAGAAAGTTAAATAATTTTTTTATTTAGGACTTTTAGAGCATACAACGCTTTTTCCAGGTAACCCACTTCCAGATCAGAAGCCAGGTAATTTAATGAACTTGTCTATCTTTTCACAAGGCAACAGCTACTTTTTTTTTTTGAGACAGTGTCTCACTCTGTTGCCCAGGCTGGAGTACGGTGGCACAATCTCAGCTCACTGCAACCTCTGCTTCCTGGGTTCAAGTGATTCTCCTGCCTCAGCCTCCTGAGTAGCTGGGACTACAGGCGCGTACCACCACACCTGGCTAATTTTTGTATGTTTAGTAGAGACAGGGTTTTACCACGTTGGCCAGGATGGTCTCCATCTCCTGACCTCATGATCCACCTGCCTCAGCTTCCCAAAGTGCTGGGATTACATGTGTGAGCCATAACGCCCGGCCAAGGTACAGAGTTTTTAAGTGGCAGAAGCCACATTTGAAGCTGTGAAGGCATACTTTGTTTTTTTATTTTTTATTTTTATTTTTTGAAATGGAGTTTCGCCCTGTCGCCCAGGCTGGAGTGCAGTGGGGCGATCTCGGCTCACTGCAACCTCCACCTCCTGGGTTCAAATGATTCTCTTGCCTCACCTTCCCGAGTAGCTGGGACTACAGGCATGTGCCACCATGCCCAGCTAAGTTTTGTATTTTTGGTAGAGACGGGGTTTCACTATGTTGGCCAGGCTGGTCTCCAACTCCTGACCTCATGATCCGCCTGCCTCAGCCTCCCAAACTGTTGGGATTACAGGCATCAGCCACCGGGCCTGGTCTGAGGGTATACTTTAAATCTTTCATGCTATTCCCACTGGACTGCATTGCCTTCCTATATGCTACTGACTGTATGCTAGGCACTGTGTTAGGTGTTGGCACATGTGGGCTCCTTACTGTGGCCCCTCTGTTTTGGGAAGGTGATCAGCAGGGAAGTTCAAAGCACATTGCACAATTGGTTATTGCACAATTGGCGGGATGTCTGCCCTCTGATTGTGCCTTGTTTTCAACCAACTTCTTGAACTCTACAGGAAGGGCCAGCCTCTCTCAGAAATGCCAGACGCTAAAGCTGGTACAAAGGTCATGCAACCTTCCTACTTCCCTGAGTTCAACAATCACTTCATTCATTCTCCTTAAGATCATACCTAAAATTCTGGCTGATTTAAGGGTGAAGTGGAGAAAAGCTGTATTTTCACTTGTGCGTTTGTTTTACCCCATCAATCTTCTGCCTTCCCTCATTGTCCCACAGTTGTGCCTGTCTAAGGTCACTTTTTGCTTTTTTCTTATTTTTCTTCCTTGGTGAGTCTTTGGAGAGAGGGTGCGATAGAATGTGGAGCCTGGAGCAAGATTACCCCCAGTTGACTATGGAAGTCATGAGAATTATGCTGCTTCCTCAATGCTTTTTTCCCAAAGTTAGAAGTAGCAAGTTGTATAGTGAGTAATAGGATTTGCATTGTGAATGGGGTCTTCCTCCAGTGAGGACTTTACTAAGTGCAGTGTTTATTTGTAGTGGGGCACAGAACTGCATTCCTCATGCTTTATGACAGTATTTAGGGTTTACTGGTTTTCATGCATGTCTCTCTTTGCTAGAATGAGAGCTCCTTGAAGGTAGATACTGTCCCCTTTTCATCTTTAACTTTTACTCCACTATGTTTTAGCAAAGTGTCTCACCCTTTACTGTATGGCTAGAAAATCTCTAAAGAGTTGAGTTCTGTTAAAGGAGAGAAAACTGTTTGTATAGAAGAGTGTAGGTAGAAGCCTGTTTGTTTGTTTGTTTGATTTGAGACAGGGTCTTGCCACATTGCGTAGGCTGGTCTTGAACTCCTAGGCTCAAATAATCCTCCTGCCTTGGCCTCCTAAAGTGCCGGGATTACAAGTGTGAGCCACTGTGTTCAGCCGACGCCTGCATGTGAATGGATCAAGAAATGTGATTGTTTAGTGCTGAGGGAGGGTAGGTAGGTTGCAGGGAAAGTCCTGGCTAGGGAAAAGCTCATATGCTCCTAAGTCAAGCAACAAGAAATATAGAATGTGAAATAAAGATGAAGCCATTCTGAGTCATATGCAGACCCTAGGAAATATCTCCTTATATTTGACACATGGGGAAATGGCACCCATAGCTAATTCTGAAAATGAAAAATGTTCCTGCCTGGGTTACTTGATGAAGAATATTATTAGCAATCAGCAAGTCAAGTGGAAATAATTTGTTTTGTTTCGTTTTCTCCCCTTCTAACTATTGGTGTGTTGGTAGAATTAACTTGGCTGGCAGGAGAATGAACCGCCTGTACCGTTGGGACACAGGAGCTTTCTGAGCTGGCAGACTGCACACTCCATGTAAAGCCGTGACCCTTTCCACCGTTCTTGTGTACATGTGTGCCTGAACATTGGTGTCTGCAAAATCTGAGACTTCTGTTTCAGAGAAAAAATGCTGGAAGCCACTGATGTAGAATTTTGATAGGATTTTTTAAAAATCCGTGCTTAAAAAACATGTAATTTAATCAGTGTTGTAGCCCCTCGCCCCCTCCCCCGAATAGCCTTTCTTAGGTTTCTCAGGTTGTCTTACGAACACTGACAGAAATGTGTAGGTTCAGGGCACCTACAGCAGATGTGGAAGTTCTTTCATTAAGATAGCCTGTGTGAAACATCACTGTGACTCAAAGCCTGAAGCAGTTTTAGCCTGATCTCCTTGGCTGCATTTTTAGAATCTTAGACATTCCAAGCTGAAAGGGATTTTGGGAATTATATAGTCCATCTAATCCCCAGAATTTACAAATGAAGGAACTGAAGTCCAAGGGGAGAAGTAAATTGGCTTGCCCAAGGATATACCTGTCGGCAAAGTGAAGGCTGGAACTTTTGACTTTGTACATTCAGGAATTGTGGCAGAGCCTTTCCTGCTCGTCTTAGAATGTAATGTACTATAGAGAGCCCGCAGCCATCCTCTATGGTCTGGCTTTATTGTCTCTTTTCTCTCTATTTTTTAGTCTCCTTCTACCTTTTCTCAGTATACCTTTCAAGTGGGATGGAAGTTGAAACCCACTTAGCAGAGAATATGAGAAATACATGTGTAACGACACAAAGTTAGGTTTGTTAGCATTATGTGCAGCAAAGGAGGACACATACCCAAGGGATGGGAGAAGTGGGAAGAGGCCTCTGAAAGATTTGGCCTTGTGCTGAATGAGTCAAAGGAGGGATCAGGGAAGAGGTACCCACTGGATTAGCTGCTGCCAAGTGCCCATGGCAGCTCAGGAACTTAGACTCTCAGCAGTCTCTGTTCAGGAGATGGAAGGGACAAAGTGCTATCATTGGTAAGAATACAGCAGTTGGTGGGAAAAAAGGACTGTCCATCATATTGCAGCTGCAGAGTGGCCTTGGGTATATTGAAACAATGTTCTTTTGGGAGCATCTTAGACTGATCAGCAGCAGAGCTGATTTTCACTCTCAGGGATCTGGGTCTCTCTCTTTCTCGGTTAATGGCACCACCGTCCACCCACCCAGCCATCTAAGTCACATCTGGGATCATCCTAGATTCTTTGTTCTATTTCAACTCTAATATATAATCACAAGTTTCGTCCAATTTTACTTTCTAATTATTATTATTATTATTATTATTATCATTATTATTATTATTATTTGGAGACAGAGTCTCACCGTTTTGCCCAGGCTGGAGTGCAGCAGCGTGGTCTTGGCTCACTGCAACTTCTGCCTCTGGCGTTCAAGTGATCCTCCTGCCTCAGCCTCCTGAATAGCTGGGATTACAGGCACATACCACCAAGCCTGGCTAATTTTTGTATTTTTTGTAGAGACAGGGTTTTGTCATGTTGGCCAGGCTGGTCTGGAACTCCTGACCTCAGGTGATCTACCCACCTTGGCCTTCCAAAGTGCTGGGATTACAGGCTTGAGCCACTGCTCCCAGTCAACCTTCTAATTATTTTTAAGTCAGCCCTCTCCACGCTATTATTACTAGTTTCCTGCCCTAGTTGAAACTCCCTTCATCTTTATTCTAGATTACTGAGAAACATATTAACTGGCCTTCCTGCCTTCTGTCTTTCTGGCTTAAGTCCATCCTTACATTGATGTCCGTAGTACTCTTTTCAAATTGTCAAGCCCTTCAGTAGTTCCTAGTCACTAGAGGATAAAGATAAAGATTCTTAGCATATCTAGAAAACTCTCCCTGATTAGCTGTCTACTGACTTCTCTAGATTCCATCCTATTTCTCCACTTCCTACTTATGCTTTTCTCCTGCCTCTGTATTGGTTATCTATTGCTGCATAACAAAGTTTTAAATGCTATAAATTTCATGACCTCCCAAAATAGTGATATAGGTGTTAAGAAGAAATTGTTTAGGCAGATAGTGAGAGTACAGGAGTCCTCGGTAAGGTTTTCCTTTTAATGAAAAGCAGACCCCAAATCATTTTCTTTTCTAACAAAGAGCAGCCTGCCTATAAAATTGAGCTACACACATAGACAAGTAAGCTGGAAGCTTGCACAGGTGAATGACGGCAGTTGTGCCAATAGAAAAAGGCTACCTGGGCTAGGCATGTTCAAAATGGCAGCTCTGTCTTCCCTTTTCCTTTCCAACCACGTGTGCAGTAGGGAACAGACAGTAATGTTGGCCAAGTGGAAAGTCCATTTGCATAATAAGGTTAGGGTGAGGTGGCCAGCTTCCCTGCATGCTATGTAAATGTCATACCTGGTCCAGCCAATCTGTGGGCCAATCTGTGTCTATATAAATCAGACACCACCTCCTCAAGCCTGTCTATAAAATCCGGTGCACTCCATGGAGGGCCAGATTTCCCATTCAGATGCCCCTCTCTCTTGCAAGAGAGAGAGCTGTTCTCCTTTCTCTTTCTTTTGCCTACTAAACCTCTGCTCCTAAACTCACTCCTTGTGCATGTCCATGTCCTTAATCTTGGCATAAGATGGCAAACCCCAGGTATTTACCCCAGACAGTGATGCCACCTCAATAGGAGAGACAGCAGCACATGAGGGAAGTATAGAGGGATTCATTTAATTAGGAGTTAAAGTCAAAGTTGGAAACTAGTTTGGAGGTTTGCAGTAGTCCAGGCAAGTGACAATAAAGAACTGGATTAGGCCATGAGAGTAGATTTAGAGAGGTGAAGGTGAATTTAAAAAACATCTAGGAGATTCAGTTGATGATTGATTGGCTGTGGGAATGCAGGGCCAGAGAAAAATGGATAAATCAAGAATATATCCTGGATTTCTGGCTTTAGTACTTGAGTTGATGGGAGTATTTCCAACCAAGATGAAAAATAGGGAAGTAAGGACAAGTTTAGGGAAGGAGATAATAAGTTTAGTTTTTGAGTTCTTCTTAACTACTTTTGATTTTTGTCAATATAATAAAAGTAATGTTATAATTCTCATGATAAAAATTAGTCTTCTTCTCCCCTCCTCCCCATCCTTCTCTTATCTCTGAGACCTCCTCTCATACTTTTACCTGTTTCTTCTAGCCTTTAATTCCAAATTTCCGAGTAATCTGCCTAATCTGTTTCTTGATTTATTGGTTTTAGGGTTACACCTTTGATTTGAGGTATTTTCTATTGACTTATTCAACAAGGTGAGAATTTACCACTTTTATGTACCTTACCTCCTGACTTTCCTACCCTCCAACCTGTCCAAATGGTGATATAATTTTCTCTTTTGCTAAATCAATATCTAATATTTACCTAATTATGTAAATATGCTCACTGCTGAGCCAAGTAGTAAACTATAATTGCAATCCATGTCTTGTACAGTTTTATTTTCTTCATCAACTTAAAAATTGCCTCTTTGGATTGTTCTGTTTTCTCTATCACTCTTATAACTTCTGTCCAAACTTGCTGACAGAACTGTAATATCCTTATTGGTATGATTTTTTACAAAAACTCATGCAGTAGTCAGTTAAAGATATATTTCTTCCTTGAGGACATCTCATGTGGACCCCCCTCTATCTTACTGCTCCAATATGCACTGGTGGCTCTTTAAATATAACTGTTATTCTGTGATTTCACTTCCCCTCTTCAGTCCCAGTTCCCCTGTTAGTGGGCTCCCATGTCTTCCTCTTTCTTGGTTTACATCCTTGCTTTGGTGGACCACATTTGCCAGTAGCTTTCTGAGAAGTGGTATATGAGAAACATTAAAAAAAAAAAAAACAAAACTGGCTGGTTCCCAAGCTGTACATGAGGTGAAAAAAATTAAATTAAAAATCAAAATCAAAATCTAGCTGGGTGTGGTAGCTCATATCTGTAATAGCAGCACTCTGGGAGGCTAAGGTGGGGTGATAGCTTTAGCCCGCGAGCTAGAAGCTGAAGTGAGCTGTGATTGCAGCATTGTACTGCCACGGCAGCCTGGGTGACAGAGTGAGACCGTATCTCTAAAAATAAATAAATAAATAAAAAAAAATAAATAACTCTTTTGTATTTCTGAATATTTATTTATTCTCATGATTGATATAGGCTGGGTGTGGTGGCTCACGCCTCTAATCCGAGCACTTTGGGAGGCTGAGGTGGGTGGATCACGAGGTCAGGAGTTCGAGACCAGCCTGACCAACGTGGTGGAACCCCGTCTCTACTAAAAATACAAAAAAATTAGTTAGGCGTGGTGGCGTGCACCTGTAATCCCAGCTACTCGGGAGGTTGAGGCAGGAGAATAGCTTGAACCTGGGAAGTGGAGGTTGCAGTGAGCCAAGATCGCGCCACTGCACTCCAGTCTGGGCGACAGAGCAAGACTCCGTCTCAAAAAAAAAAAACAAAAAAAAACTAATACAATTTTGGCTTTTGATTCTTTTTATGTGATACCATTCTCTCTCTCTTCTCTGGAAAGTTTCTAGTAGTCACTTTATTTCTGAAATGTGTTCTTCATCTTTTCATTTCTTGATCCAGGAACTTGATGGTTCCTTTAAATCTGAAAAATCATGTCTATACTTCTGCAGATATTTTTGCAGTATTTCTTTGATAATTTACCCTGATTTTTTTTTTTTTTTTTTTTTTTTTTTTTTTTTTTTTTTTTTGAGGCAAGGTCTCTCTCTGTCATCTAGGCTGGAGTGCAGTGGTGTGATCATGGCTCACTGGAGCCTTGACCTCCTGGGGCCCAAGTGATCTTCCCACTTCAGCTCCCTGAGTAGCTGGGATTACAGGTGTGTGCCACCATGTCTGGCTAATTTTTTAAACTTTTTTTGTACAAATGAAATTTCATTATGTTGCCCAGGCTGGTCTCGAACTCCTGGGCTCAAGCTATCCCTCTGCCTTGGTCTCCCAAGGTTCTGGGATTACAGGTAGGAGCCACCTGATCTCCCCTGAATTTTATCTGCCATCTTTTTCTGGAACTCCCGTTAGTCAGATATTGGTCTTCTGGAACCAATCTTCTAATTTCCTTATCTTTTTTCTTCCTATTTTTAAAAGTCTATTATCTTTCAATTATATTTTCTGTGAGATTTCTATAACTTAATTGCACTGTCCTTTTATCAAATTCTTAAGATTTCTTAAGATTGTATTTTTAATTTTCAGAAGCATGTTCTTGTGTTTTATTCTGTTGTTTAATGGATGCAATATCTTCTCTTATCTCCTTAAAGACATTTTGGTTTTTGGAGAGTTATTCAACTTCATACATTGCTATTTCTTATGAGTTTTTATTTTTGTGCAGTTTCTTTTGGATTTTCTACCAAGTTGGAGGCTTTGCTCAAATACCCAATGGTTCCTTGAAGTCTATTTACATATGAAGTGTGAGAAACTAAATTGCTGGTTGGACACTGTTGAAGGGATTTATCAGCAGTTCACTGGCTCCCTGCAGTTGATTGGTGGATTCAACACGCTTCATTAGAGGATCCTACATGTCATTATGTGTAGGTTCTTTCTCTAAGAGAATGCAGTTGTTACAAAGAAGAATCCTTCAGTCTCCTGCAGAGGCTGAAGAATGAAGGTATAGAGTCCTTACTGCCAACATTCTTACTGCTGAGTGTTCAAGGGGCTGGGATCTGTCAGTGTGTAGAATTTCTCAGTTTTCAGTAGGGTATCTCTTCCCCAACTTTCACTGTTTCTGATATTCCCAAGTCTAGAATGTCTCTACTGAAAATGTCCAAATAATGAATTTTCTACAGAATAAGGCTCTCACCTCTCTTTTAGATTGGGGAGGGACTTGAGGATCTAAATGCTGTTATAGACTCATGCCAATTCCTCCATTTTCAGCCCCATGCTTTACTTTTGCCTTCTGCAGTATCCAGTACTTACCATTTTTGAACCTTTCTGTAGTTGTATGGTTTGAATTAGCTTGTTTCTTGTTTATATTCTGCCTTCATTCTCTGCAAACTATCTGTTCACTTTCCATCTGACAACAAAAATTTGATCTGCCCCATTTACTATTGTCTCTCCTATTTTCTTGGGTATTGGGACTTATAACTTTAAAAAATGTCTTTACTCTCATTTTAGAGAGGTTTCATGAGGGGACAGAAATAAACAAATGTTTCTGATTCACCACGTTTCAGCAGGATTAAATACCATTTTGACATGTTGAGTTTCATATACCCATGGGGCATCAGGTAAAAATGTTAGGCAGGCAGTTGGATAAATGAGGCAGAAGCTTTTGAGAGGCACTCTCATTTTGAGTGGTGTCCACAGAAGGTGCTGGTTAAAGTGATGAGACCACTCTTTAGTGTGTGGAAGTGTGATAAGCTGTGGACCAAGGATAGACTCCTAGAAGAATTTTAGAAGATCTATGAAAACACAAATTAGAGAAGGCAAGGCATCGATAAATTTACCAAAGGGGCAATGTCAGCATGTCAGAAAAGTCAATAAAGATAAAGACAGATTTTTCTTTTGAATTTAGTAATATGGAGATTATTAATGATTTTAGCAAGATGATATGCACAGAAGTCAGAATACATTAAGTAAGAAAGAAAACAGGGTTTTATTTCATTTTTTTTTGCTTTCAGAAACTGCTGACAGAAGCAATAATAGAGGGTGTTCAGTGGCTTATGAAGCAGATGAACCAGCCTGTGGGCTTTTTCTGTTGTCTGCACCTTGGATACTATACGTAGTGGATTTTCAAATACCTAATGAGGGAATGCATGCAGTGACTTTGTTGCCCTTGGATTAGCTGTGTGAAGACATTTTGGCTGGTTTGATCTGAGAGGTCATTTCTCATCCTCCACTTTCTCTTTTCAGGGTTGGTGTGAGCAAGCCAGACTGTATGGGGCTTTAAATTCTGGGTATGACTGATGAAACTGATACTATTAACCATGTCTTTCTTCAATTGTATATATGATGAAATTTTGCAGGATAATAGAGACAGTGGAGTGTAGGGGTTGCACTAGAATAAAACCTAAATTTAATTTTTGAGGCCTCTGAGGGAGCCCAAAACATAGCACTTTGTCTTTCTTTCCTGAGTTCTGAAAAAATTGAGAAATAAGACAGAAGAGCAAGGCAGGAGGACAGCGAAACATCAGCTTGATTAACGAGGGAGGCTGGGCTGGAATGGCACTTTTCCTTTTGGGCAAATGGGTTTCCTAAGACTGATGCCTGAGTTGAGCAGACTTGCCCAGCAATCCTCAGATTCACACAGGGTGGAGAGAGAAAAGCACCGCTTCATGTGGGGATGGGGAGTGAGGTGAGCCCAACATGACCAGTTTATCCAAATGTACCCATAAGGTGAACCTTTCTGCCTGACACCCTACCCCTATGGAGGGAAGAAGACAGCAGCAAGGGGCCAGCAGTGTTACACTGTTGGACTTCCTGGACATTGAGAGAGATATCCAGAGCTGGGAAGAAGCAGTGCCTAAAATACAGGTTGGCTTTCAATACCCAGCACGAGCCTATACCTGATCCCCCTTTGAACCACTCCAACCATCGTTCACCTGGCCCCCACCATGGGCTTCCATCTACATTGTTTCTTGTTAATGGCCTTTGTAGTCACTGTTCTCCCACCAGGAACTCTCTTCTTCCTAGACACTGTCTCATGCCCTCAGATCTGCTCAGATGTCACCTACTCAGGGGGGCCTTCCCTGACCACCTGTCTCAAATAGTGCCACTGCTTGACCCCTTTCCTCTCCATTCCGTTTATCCTGCTTTGATTTTCTTAAAAGCTCTCGCCTATCTCTCTTCCTCAGTTCATGAAGGCAGATGCTGTCTGTTTTATTCATTGTATGAGCTAAGGATATATTTATTCAGTGAATGAGTGGATGGTCCAGTCAACTTGGAGTCTGTTCCAGCTCAGCTGCTGCCTGGAGTATTATCACTTGCAAAGTGGCCCAGTCAGCATGGGCCTCTTTTGAAGTGCTGCACTAACTCCTTTCAAGAGCGGAGGTGGGCCAAGGCGCAGTGGCTCATGCCTGTAATTCCAGCACTTTGGGAGGCCAAGGCAGGCAAATCGCTTGAGCCCAGGAGCTCGAGACCAGCCTGGCCAACATGGCGAAATTCCATCTCTACAAAAAGTAAAAAAATTAGCTGGGTGTGGTGGCATGCACTGGTGGTCCCAGCTACTCTGGAGGATGAGGTGGGAGGATCACTTATGCCCCAGGAGGCGGAAATTGCTGTGAGCCAAGATTGTGGGCGACAGAGTGAGACCGTGTCTCAAAAAAACAAAACAAAACAAAAACAACAAAGAGTGGAGGTGAAGCTTGAATGAGACAACATATGGAAAAGAGCTGAGAAATGTACTAGAATCGTGGAAGCGAGTCCTATAGAGTGGTTACTGCTACAAATAATAGTCGCTCTTTTAGAATCAGGAAGAGGTTTCTTGTCACTTCAGGGAGTGGCGGTTAAACTGAAGACATTGCCACATTTACTAGGATTATCCTCATATAAAATGTTCTCATTCATTATTCCCAATCTTAGCCTTGTATTTGCCACCCTGTGTATCCTAATGTTTTTATTTGAAAATTCTAATTATAGTAGGCAATAAAAAGGAGGCAATTCTTTTTTTTTTAATTTTGTTTATTTTTATTTTTTGAGACGGAGTCTTGCTCTGTCGCCCAGGCTGGAGTGCAGTGACGCAATCTTGGCTCACTGCAAGCTATGCCTCCCGGGTTCACACCATTCAAAAGGAGGCAATTCTAAGAAGAACAGAGCTACACTGACTTGAGCAAAACTAACAAAAATTTCTTAGTGGAAGACACTGACTTTGCCATGAGATTTTAATGTCCTAAAGAGTAGAGAGCTTCACTTACCCCAGAAAGTAATTTTTGAAACTGAAAGAAGTACACTAGAAATCCATTATGAAGCCATCTGTGGACCTGTGATTTTCACTTCTTTACAGATAAATATGCCTTTCAATCATTTGCAATTTCAGTACCTATAAATCCTGCAAATGGACAAAACAATCCACTTTATTCAGAATTCCATTTTTATCAACAGTTGCATTGAGGCAGATTTTGTTATATTCTGTCATTTATATAGTGGCATATGGAAAATACGTGGACTTTGACATCACCTAGATATGGCTTCAAATTCCACCTTTGCTACTCAATAGCTGAGGGGGCATGAGAAAATTATTTAACCTGGGACTGAGTTTACTCATATGGATATGTCTTACATAAAGCTCTGGCCTTAGGGCTTGTCTAAGAATAGTGTCACAGTGAAGAAAAGGTGTGCTGTCTGTTAGTGAACGGCTATGAGGTGTTCTGTAACAAGGGAGCCCATTTAATTGTATTTAACCCAGACTTTCCCAAATGTTTTTCCTTATAAAATCTGTTAATGTGTTACAGAATTGGTATTCCATAAAGGACCCTGTGGGAAATCCTGGCTTGCATAATGCCAGACATATTTGATGTAAGAAATCCATTTTGCTTCCCTTTTCCAGCTTAGTGTTGGCCAGTCAGAATTTTCACTGGACACCTACCAGGCAACTTAAAGTAGAACTCTTGGGGTTTTGTGCCTTCACACCCTCCATCCCAACTCCTTCCATAGTCTTCCCGATCTCCAATCATGGCCCCACTATTCATGTATTAGTTTCCTAGGGATGCTGTAACAAAACATGACCATCTGGGTAACTTAACAGAAATTTATCATCTCACAGTTCTGAATGCTGAAGTCCAAAATTAATGTGTCAGCAGGACCATGCTCCTCTTGAAACCTGTAGGCTACGATCTTCCCTGCCTCTTCTAGCTGTTGATGTTTACCAGCAATCCTGCGCTTCTTGGCTTGCAGATACATCACTTAGCGTCTGCCTCTTCGTCACATGCCATTCTCCTCTATAGTTCTCTCCTCTTATTATAAGGACAGGAGTTAGATTGGATGAAAGCCCTGCCCTAATCCAACTCCAGTATAATCTCATTGTAGCTAATTATTAGGTTGGTGTAAAGTTACTTTTAATTAAAAGTAGTGTGGCCTGTAATCCCAGCACTTTGGGAGGCCGAGGTGGGCAGATCACGAGGTCAGGAGATCGAGACCATCCTGGCCAACATGGTGAAACCCCACCTCTACTAAAATGCAAAAAATCAGCCGGGAATGATAGCACACACCTGTAGTCCCAGCTACTTGGGAGGCTGAGGCAGGGGAATTGCTTGAACCCGGGAGGCAGAGGTTGCATAAGCCAAGATCGCGCCACTGCACTCCACCCTGGCAACCAAGCAAGACTTGTCTCAAAAAAAAAAAAAAGTAATGGCAAAAACCACAATTACTTTTGCATTAACCTTACTACATCTGCAAAGACCCTATCCTCAAATAAGGTCATATTCTGAGGTACTAGGAGTTAGAACTTCAAAATATCTTCAACTCAGTGCATAACAATCCATGCAGTTACTCTGGGCAGAAAACAGGTGCCATCCTTGTACTTCTTTCCCTCAGCCATTATGTCTGGTCTATGAGCAAATACTCGTAGATCTGCCTTCACAATGTAGCTGACCGTTTCTCATTACCTCCTCTGCTACTCCTTGACCCCAGCCTTTCTCATATCTCCTGGGTTATAACAATGGCCTCTTATTAGGTATCCTGGTTCCATCCTGATTCTCCTTAAGCCTACTTGTTAGATAGCAACCAGAGCAATCATGTCACAGTGTAAATCCAATGATATTCCTCCCTTGCTCTAAACTCTCCATTGGTCTCCCATTATCATTAGAATAAAATGCTAACACAGATGAAAGAAGATAAGACTCTCAGAGCTCTGCTTTATCTATCTCTCTAGCCTCATTGTGTACCACTCCCTCCCCTATTGACTGTGCCCACCAACCCACAGTAAGCAACTTGTTTGCACTGCAGGGCTTTTGTACTGTTTCCTCAAGGCTGGCTCCCTCTCATTCTCAGATCATCTACCCAGAGATGTATTTCCCACTCATTGTTAGCTGAAACACTTGCACCCCATCTGGCAGAGAGCAGAGAAAGTTTTTTTCTTTTTTTAAATTAAAAAAAAAATTTTTTTTTTTTTTGAGACAGAGTCTTACTCTGTTGCCCAGGCTGGAGTGCAGTGGTGCAATCTCAGCTCACGCAACCTCCACCTCCTGGGTTCAAGCGATTCCCCTGCCTCAACCTCATGAGTAGCTGGGATTACAGGCGTGTGCCACCATGCCCAGCTAATTTTTGTATTTTTAATAGAGACGGGTTTCACCATGTTGGCCAGGCTGATCTTAAACTCTTGACCTCAAGTGATCTGCCTACCTTGACCTCCCAAAGTGCTGGGATTACAGGCATAAGCCATCATGCTGGGCCCAGAGAGAGTTTTGTCACCACTCATGAAGCGAAGCTCACAGGAAACAAAAGGAGAGAAACAGGAATGAGATAGCTGTCCCTGGGAGGGAAAGGATCAATAACGAATGGGTATCCACAAATCAGATTTACATAAGAGTCACAATCCAAACAAATGATTTTCTTCTGCTAATCTGAATTTGGAAAGGAAATTCCTACCTAGAAGAAGAGATCCGAGAGAGCTGATCTTGGTTTAAAAAACAACAACAAAAAAAAACTCTTAACCTTTTGTTGTTTTTTTATTAGTTGTCTCAGGATCTCATCTGCAGGTTTTGGAACTAGTGGGGTGTCGCAGCCACCCCATGTTGGCTGCCAGAAACTGTAAGGGGAGAAAAAGAATATCTTTTCCTTATCCATCACAAGGTTCATGGCTGAGACCCCTATAACAAATACAAAGAAAAAAAAAAAAGACAGATTAAATGGGAAAAGTATAAAAGTTGTATTTAATGTAAGTTTTCAGTGACACAGAAACCTTCAGAAAACGAAGCCCCAAGGACCCAGGGAAAACCGTGTGTGTTTAGGGACAGTTGTGCAGAAATGTAATTGGAGGACAAAAGAGTGTGATCTAATAGTAATAAACTGGGGAACTCAGCAAGGCCTATTTGTTCAGATTCTTTTCAGCCTCAGTGTGACATTCCTTCCCTCTGGGTATAGGGCAGGACCCCTCTGGAATGAGGGTCTTATGACCTACTTTCAGGGGAAGTAGGTCAGAGAATTCTTTCATGGCCAGCTCTCAGGAGAAAAAGGTGGGAAAAGGTCAGAGAGCAGCCTTCCTGCTTCTGCTGTTTTTTCAATTTCCTGCTGTTTAAAATACTCACTATGCCAAGGTGCCATTATTTTGGGGTATCATGTTGTGAGCCCCGACACCTCAGTTCCTTGCTTTACCGCTTAACTAACTGTGAACCTGAGCAAATCACTTAAATTCTCTGAGGATCAGTATCTCATATATAAAATGAGATGACAAGGTAAAGTTGTTTCTAACCCTTACCTACCTGGTTAGAAATAAAAAATATAAAGCAATCAGCACAGTGTTTTGTACATGGTAAGCATTCAGTAATTGTTAGCTATTAACTGGCATCATTATATGATAGTACCTTTAGTCACAGGCATGGCCCTTCTATTTCAAAACTGTTGAAAAACATTTTGGGATAATGTTTACATTTTACTTTCCACCACATGCCCACTTAAATTTCCCTTCTGGTTGGAGTGGGATTTCAAGGTAAAGCTCCAGACTGTGGTGTCAGATTATATTATTTTCTCCTCTTCCTGATTTTTCTCATTCTCTCCCTGCCACACACCTCTAGTTTCCTTTTCCTGCACATCCAAGGATACAGTGGCAGAGATAGGGATGACTAATTCGTTAGAGAGATTAGACACCACCGTCTGATGCCAGAGAGGAACCTGTGAAAAGGAGATAGGCGTGTCTCAGTGCCACTTCAGCAGAATGTTGCCCTTTACCTTGCATGCTATGACTGTGGCCTCCCTGGGAAGAGAGTACTTCAAGAGTGTTGTCCAGGGTGTCAACATAGTGAGACTCTGTCCCTTAAATCAATCAATAAATAAACTCCTGGGCTCAAGGGATCCACCCGCCTTGGCCTCCCAAAGTGCCAGGATTACAGGCATGAGCCAATGTGCCGGGCAATAACTATTTTAATTGCAGCTACAATGGTTATTATATGAAAGATATGTATCCTTTGATTGGAGTAATCGATAGTGTAAAGTGGGGAAGTGGAAACGAGTGAAGGGGAGAATATAAGGCTGATTTAAAGACCTGCTCTTTGTTTGTTTGTCCTCATCCTGCAGGTTTTGTTTTTGATTCTTTTTTCTTTGGCAAAACACACACCTCCAGTGGCATTTTCAGGTTTCTTTTCTTGAGGTCTTGCAAATCTGATTATGTTACTGGTTGATCAGGTAGGGGACAACTGGCCAGGATTTTCCTTTTTTGTCTCTTCTGCTGGTCAGGTCGATTGGAATTGGAGTGTGAGCTAATGGAAAAATATCGTCTAGCTCATTTTACCAATAATGAAGATGAGCCCAGTGTGTGCAGCTAAATGTTTAACAATTGGCTGTCTGAGAAAAAGAAGGCCTGATTTCTGGTGTTTGCTGGTTACTGTGGTATAAATACTCCTACCATAGTTGATTTCAAGCTACCAACAAGATTACTGAACACATAGTTGGAAAAAGATGCCCAGAAGCAAACCATCATATGTGTAATCTGATCACATATGATCACTCTAGATCACAGATAATAGTAAAATGTAGTAAAATCATTAGGAAATGATAAGTTTTGAGTACTTTGAACATACGTTTTAAAATGTAACTTCCTCAATAACAGTTTAATTGTTAACGGTGGCTCTGTTGAACAACTGACTCTCAACATTCCTGAAAATTTAACCATCAGCTCTCTTGCGCTGGCTGGAGCACATCAGGCGGGACCCAGAGAAGTTACTATCTTACCAAGGTCCTCGGATGAGTCATGGCAGGACCTGGATTATTACAGAGTTGTTTCTAAAAATCAGACTTCTCTAGACAGATTTACTTATCAATGTTTCTTTTTATTCATTTGTTTATTTCTTTACTCCATCCTTTAACAATCCATAGAAGGGATTTAGGACTATTACAGGCTGTTATTATCTATTGAGACAGTAAGAGTCAGAATATTTGAATATATCTGGAATAAAGGTGGGAGAGTAGGCTGAGGGCGATGGCTCACACCTGTAATCCCAGCACTTTGGGAGGCCAAGGCCGGTGGATCACCTGAGATCAGGAACCTGAGGTCAGCCTGGCCAACGTGGTGAAACCCCGCCTCTACTAAAAATACAAAAATTAGCTAGGTGTAGTGGTGAGTGCCTGTAATCCCAGCTACTTGGGGGGCTGAGGCAAGAGAATCGCTTGAACCGAGGAGGCGGAGGTTGTAGTGAGCTGAGATCGCACCACTGCACTCCAGTCTGGGTGGCAGAGCGAGACTGTGTCTCAAAAAAAAAATAAAATAAAATAAAATGATGGGAGAGTGGAAAGCAGATGAGATTTAGAGCCATAAGTAAATTCTGGCTTTGAGTCTTGGCCTTGTCATCTTGATCAAGTTAATTACTCCCTGGTAGAAGTTTTCTAATCTGAAGATGAAGGAACTGGACCACATGAACATTTAATATCTTGTAGGTCTAAAACATGGTTCCGTATTTAGATTCATCAATTCAATAATATTTGCTTAGTACCAACTATATGCACTCTCATTATGAACGGTACTCCAGGCAGAATGAAATACAGGTATGATAATAAATATTATTATAATAGCATCTCACATTTATGCAGAGCCTTCTGATTTACCGAAGAGAAAATTTACTTTGAGTTTCTGGGCTTCTGTGGCTTTAGGAGATCAGGACATATCTTAACAGAATGTTAGAGAAAGAAGAAGCTATTCTAGAAGTACAAATAGAACCTTATTCCTAGGAAACAGAAGAGGTCATACCCAGGTAGTAGTAAGGAATAAGGAATAAGCACTTTTTCTGCCATGTCTAGCAGTTGCTTCACTTTGTGTTTTTAAAAAAGCAACAAAATTATTTTTTTCTGAGTATAAAATTTTTGTGGAAAATTTAGAAATTACTAAGAAGTATTAAATAAGGAAAAAAACCATATATCCAATCTAATATCCTGCTTTTCTTTACCTAATAATATTTTATCATATTTTTCAAAACATTCTTAGTAGAATCATTTTAATTGCTGTATGTATAATAATTTTGTCTTTTTGGTGTATAGTAACTTATCTGATGTCTTATTGTTGGAAATTTTATTTATTGACAATTTTTATTATTCTAAAGAACACTGGATAAATAGCTTTGTTCCATATCAAAAATCATACATTGGACACATGATTTTCAACTTTAATATTTAAGGTTTAGTAAGACAATTTTAGCAAATTATATACTTTTGACCTTTAGATTCTTTGATTCTATCGATATTGTTTTGTATTTACCTAGATTTTATTCTGTTTCTAAATATTTATTAAGAAGAACATTGTGTTTGAATTCTTCAATATGATATGTTTGAACTGGAAATAGCACCACTGTTTTCATATTATTTCAAGTAGGTATGATAAAGTGTAGGGTTAACAATTTTCTTTTTCAACTTTCTGTGGGAGTTATCCTCTATCTAGTATAAAGTTTGTTGGTTTAGAAATTGCTCAATAAATGTTCAATAAATAAGAAGATTCATGCTAATTTAGGATAAGCAAAAACATATGAGAGGGTGTTTAAAAAACCCACTTCTCCGTTTATGATACTAGCTTTCATTCTTATAAAGAGAGATAAGAGCTAAGCACAGTTCAGGAATTCTGACTGTTGAATGAGAACTGTAAAATGAAGTATGTCGGCGCTTCAATTCACCTACATGGGAAACCATGACTCAGATAGTTATTTGATTAAATACTAATGAGATCTACTAAATTGATCCAATTCTTACTTTTATGTATTAGATTTATGTCAATTAAAACAGGACCAGTTTTACCTGTTTTCCTTTTTTAACATCTTTGAGTCAACATCTGCTTACAAGGGAAGTGCTGTAACTACCCTGGTTATTTAAATATTAATGGCTTCCATTAAAGGGGGCTAGGGATTGGCAACAGGAAGATTGAGAAATTAGATGGCATGATTGGTTTCTTGTTTCTGTCCCCAGGAAAAAAAAAAAAAAACCTCTTACTGGAAGAGCTTCTTCCATTATTTTTTGTAAATATTGCATATATATATATTTTTTCTGAACCAGTTAGAGAGTAAGATTGTTGATTTCAGGCATCCCTTGAAAGTAGCTATGCTATAAAAGCATCAGTGTAAACAAGTTCATGTAATTTAAAAAAATGTTTTCACAGTGCCATGGAGGTCATTACCCTGGGGCTTCTTGATTACCCTGGGGCTTCTTGGGAACCTAATTTCAGTTCCTAAATTCATTTTGTTCTTTATTATAGTCAGTAATAGGCAAAAGCAATTTTTAGCTCCATACTGGATTTGGTTGGCCTTATTTACATTAAGTGTGGGGAATTCTAGTAAGTTAACCCTGAGAGACATGACAAGGGTTATATATTCAATCACATTATAACTATAAACCTTTATCTTACTGGAGAAATGTGCCTGAAAAGCTTTTAAAATTTGCTATAACCAATATTTTCATGTTATGCCAAATTGGGTTCTAATAAGCATGTCGTTAAAAGATTTTTACACGTTTTGTATTTTTAAGATGTTCTAATGGCTTGGCATTTTAAAGCACTGAGCAAAAGCAGGCATTATATTTGCATAATTGTGTATCGCTTCTTCCATCCAGAAATGTGAATGTGTGGAGTACCCATTCATTTCATGTATTTGATTTAGAATGTACAGCTAAGAACACAGATCATGTTTAAATAGCAGGAGTTCAGAGTCATGTAACGGCCCTGGTGTGCTTGTCATAATTCCCTACTTAGCAAGGTCAGGATTAGGGTGAGACAAGAGAGACACTACCTCAGGTGTAAAACTTAAGAAAGTGTCAAAAAAACCTCAAGATTAGTAATATTTTAATGTAATAGTTTAAAAACTGTATAATACAGAGAAAAATTAATGATAATAAAAATGGTCAACATTTTAGATCAAAATGAGATCTGACCCTGCATCTGTACCTCCCTCACTTCTCCCTAGTTCTGGCCTTGAGTGGGGTCAAGTCCTGGTTTCTCTACTTTCGTGTCCTTGCATGAGACACTCTTTTGACTCAAGTTTTCCTTATCTGAATTTGGTGACAATAATCCTCACTTTCCTGGTGTCAAGGATTTTTTCCTTGGCCAAATTTTAGTCAGGCTTCTGAATCTTCTGCTAGGCCCATTTGTTCACTTCCTTGTAAAATCCAGTTTTAGCAAAGGACACTGGTTAAGTCATTTTACCAAGAACCACCAACATCAACATCTGATCGCCTCAATGTCTGACCAGGTTTCTCATCCTGCACCATCCCCCAGGTGATGTCTGATCACCCTGGCCTGTCTTCAGTGAGAATCCTATTAGATTTAGCCAGATCCACCTTACCCCAATGCTTCCTTTGAGTAATTTTCCATCCACTGACCCCCACACTGCTCCTTGGCTATAAATTCCCACTGGCCCGTGCTGCATTTGGAGTTGAGCCCAATCTCTCTTCCTTGCTGCAAGACTGTTGACTGCAAGGTCCCTGTGCCTATCATTATCCTGATAAAGTCTTCGTCTGCATGCTTTAACAAATACCATTCAGTCATTTTTCTCTAACACTGGTGGAATTAGGAGATTCAAATCATCTACAAATACATGGGAAAGCCCACTATAAATATAATTTACATATTGATGTTCAAGTAAATAATTATACAATTTTATGCCATTATTATTATCATCTCAGATGAATATTCTAAGCAAACATCAGACTTGAAGATCTTTGGAAAGCTTTGTGCTAATGGTTTGGGGCCTAATGTCTTTAATTTACTTATCAGCTAGCAATAAGGAGAGGGACCTAAGGGTAGTTGTATGACCCCCACCCCCTTTCTTTCTTCCTTCCTGTTTTTGTTGTTGTTCTTTGATACAAACTGAACATAACCAGAAATCCATTGCTTCTTTGAAATTTCCCTGCAAGGTGTGCATGGATGCCTGGGGTCTCACCTTTGCTTAAGCTGTTTCCACCCACCCATGATGCCTTTCCCATTTCTCCCACCTGTCTGAGAACCATTCACCTTTTATCCATATCCAACTTGGGTAAGGCCTTTCTATGATCTTTCAGCCTGAAATGTGCTCTCAATCCTCTGACCTTCTGTGGTGGCATAATGGTTTCTACCACCCATTTATGGTCAGTTACAGAGTTCTTGTTGTTCTGAGTCTTTATCTAATCCTCCATTGAATTTACTTTCCAAACTGCATTTTAAAAAATGTCAACGATTCACTCCTATAATCCCAGCACTTTGGGAGGCTGAGGTGGGAGGATTGCTTGAGCTCAGGAGGTCAAGGCAGCAGTGAGCCGTGATTGTGCTACTGTACTCTAGCTTGAGCAACAGAGCAAGACTCTGTTTAAAAAAAAAAAAAAATCAGTAATTGAAAAATTACTGACATTGTAAATCCCTTGAAGAATCTCCCATTAGCCTTTGAATTTAAGAGTAAGCAGGGATTGGGTGTGCTTATTTATGGTGCTATCCAAGGTCCTAGCAGAGAGCCTTT
Source organism: Pongo abelii (assembly GCF_028885655.2). Classification (NCBI taxonomy): domain Eukaryota; kingdom Metazoa; phylum Chordata; class Mammalia; order Primates; family Hominidae; genus Pongo; species Pongo abelii. The sequence continues at coordinate 56,020,928 of NC_071991.2, forward strand.
ACACAGTAATTTTTTTAAGTGAATGAATGAATTTCTTACATGTAAAAGGGCCAGGTAAATATTTACTCTTATGATTCATTTTTGGAATGCTGTTTTTATCCTAGACACTGAGAGATGGTTGGTACCATGTGGAAGGTGATTGTTTCGCTAGTCCTGTTGATGCCTGGCCCCTGTGATGGGCTATTTCGCTCCCTATACAGAAGTGTTTCCATGCCACCTAATGGAGACTCAGGACAGCCATTATTTCTCACCCCTTACATTGAAGCTGGGAAGATCCAAAAAGGTAAGTAAGTTTAATTAAATCAGAAAACCACTGGCATGAGTTCAACAGTTTTTTTCTTTTTTTTTTTTTTTTTGAGACAAAGTCTCGCTCTGTCACTAGGCTGGAGGGCAGTGGCGCAATCTCGGCTCACTGCAACCTCCGCCTCCCGGGTTCAAGGAATTCTCCTGCCTCAGCCTCCCGAGTAGCTGGGATTATAGGCGCAAGCCACCGTGCCCAGCTAATTTTTGTATTTTTAGTAGAGAGGGGGTTTCACCATGTTGGCCAGGATGGTCTCGATCTCTTGATCTCGTGATTCGCCCACCTCGGCCTCCCAAAGTGCTGGGATTACAGTTGTGAGCCACCGCACCTGGCCAATAGTTTTTCTTAAAACAAGTAACCCATAGGATGCAAAATATATTTCAGTATTTTTACTCAGTTGTTTTATTTCAAATATATATATATTTTTTTTGTTTGTTTGTTTGTTTGAGACAGAGTCTTGCTCTGTCGCCCAGGCTGGAGGGCAGTGGTGCCATCTCTGCTCACTGCAACCTCTGCGTCCTGGGCTCAAGCGATTCTCCTGCCTCAGCCTCCCGAGTAGCTGGGATTACAGGTGCCCACCACCATGCCTGGCTAATTTTTGTATTTTTAGTAGAGATGGGGTTTCACCATGTTGGCCAGGCTAGTTTTGAACTCCTAACCTTTGGTGATCCACCCTCCTCAGCCTTCAAAAGTGCTGGGATTATAGGCATGAGCCACCGCACCCGGCCTATTTCAAATATTAATGACTTGATGTCATATGTTGTCTGAGTTTTTAGCTAAAATGAGAATTAGCCAGGGTTGAATTACCTGCATGGTTGAGTTGCAGCATTTTATTTATAAGACTAGTAGAGTGCCTGTCCCCCAGTGGGCACTCAATGCTAATACTATCCTTAAAACTTACTATGAGTCAATCACTGGTTCCAAGCTTTCTGCATGAACTTATTTAAACATCTCAACATCCCAGGGAGGTGGACCCATTTTACACATGTGAAACCAAGGCAGAAAGAGATTGAGCTACTAGCCAGAGTTCATGCAGATACCAGCTGGTGTGTAGGCTTCATACTCAGCCTCACTGCAGCCTCCCTGCTGTGCCCCGTTATCCAGCAAGTCTAGGCCTTAGTTTTCTCATTAAGATAAGATGGAGATTTCACAACTTACCCAACTTGCAGAGATGTTATGAAAATCCAACAAGATAAGGCACGTGAAAATTTTTTGTACTCTATAAATTGTTCTCCAAATATCAGTGTTTGCAAATGGCTTTATTTAGAGATTGTGGATTTTTCTATTGTTATTACTAATAGGAAAAGAGGTATCACTTAGTGTTATCAGAGACTAAAATTTATGACCTGCATCTGCTCTTTTTTTTTTTTTTTTTTTTTTTTTTGAGGCAGAATCTTGCTCTGTCGCCAGGCTGGAGTGCAGTGGTGCAGCCTCGGCTCACTGCACTCTCTGCCTCCTGCGTTCAAGCGATTCTCCTGCCTCAGCCTCCTGAGTAGCTGGAACTACAGGCATGCGCTACCACGCCTGGCTAATTTTTATATTTTTAGTAGAGATGGGGTCTACTTGTTGCCTTGTTGGCCAAGCTTGTCTCAAACTCCTGACCTCAAGTCATCCGCCTGCCTCGGCCTCCCAAAGTGCTGGGATTATAGGCGTGAGCCACTGCCCCCGGCCCTGTATCTGCTCTTAATGCTTCTTTGTGCTTAATCACTGTGCAGGTAAATGATTTCAACTTTCTGGACTTCAGTAGGTTCCTGAACTATAAAACAGTAGACAGGTAGCTATTCTGAGGAGATATTTGCAAAGAGCAGCAGAGAAATGGGGTAGTGGCTGGAGGGAGCCCTGGGGTCCAGGAAGGGTCTTTAACAGAATAGGAGAGAATGTTTATTTGCTGATGGAAATGATGAGTGGGGAATTGGTTTGGTTTGGGGAACCATTGTTGGAGACTGTGTTTAAGAAGGTGAGAGACAGGGATCTGGCACACAGGGGCCCCAAGGTTGTCCCTTGTGGTGGGAAGGCCGAGATAGTGACTGTGAAGCTGGCAGGTTGGCAGATGTGATGGGAATGAAGAAGAACACTGGAAATTTTAGACAAATGGTCATTTTAAAGATCAAAAGCAAATCTAAATACTCTATAAAGAAGTTTAAAATAAAGCAAATTTTATTTATTCAAAGTATTCTCACAGCCAATAGGATGTCATTGTTTTTTGGTTTTCGTTTTACACGAAGACATTCTTGTATTTTAAGGGTATGTGTAAGTGCTGTTCATATGTCTTTTTCTGAAATACACACTGGCTTCAAGTTTCACCATCTCTTTTCTAAGGAAAGATGAAAAACTTTGATAATATATTTAGTGTATTTTAAAAAGGACTGATTTTTACCTCACAAAAGAAGTCATGGGAAGACGGCTGCCCCACCGTATGGGCTGATACCATTAAGCTGCTTGTGAAGAGGCAAAGTGTCGTTAACTCAAACCCTCCAAATTGGATTACATGCACGTATTTCAGCTTCCTTAACAAGTGGATTCTGATGGCTTAGATTTATGTTCATTAACAGTAAATCAAAGCAAACCATTTAATGTAGGGATGAAAAGGAGTTAAGTAATTGTTATAACCAAATTCTACCAATCCACATATGAGGAAATTGAGACTGAAATACTTTACCCGAGTTGCTCAGTGGAATGTGTGCAACAGAGTTGGGTAGCAGAGATGGGTTTAGGACCCAAATCTTCTGACTTCTGCTCTGTGATTTGCCTACTGTAATTTAGTTCTGTTTGTTTCAGAAGCTTCTAAAGTGTTCTTCTAAAGTGACCAGATGCATACACACAAAACAATTAAGGAATTAGGCAGTGCATACTAAAGTACTAAAGTATTACATTTGAAGTAAGTGCACTGGAGATGCGGAGGAGGAACCTATCCCTGTTGGTTGGCATAATCGAGGGAGAAAATACTAAAGCTGTCGTAGTTGTAAAAATAATAAGTAGCTAACATTTAGTCATTATATCCCTAGTACCTAGCATAGTACCTATACATAATAGGTATGTATAAATATGTATGGAATTTAAATTTGGGTACCAACCATGTGCCAGGCATTGTGCTTTACATCCATTAGCTCATTTAGTTCTCAGAGCAACCCTAATGAAGAATCCATAAGCATTGTTCCCATTTTACAAATGAGAACACTGAGGCCTGGAGAAATCAAATATCTTGCCTAGGGCCATAAAACTATTAAGTGGCAGAGCTGGAATTAAAACCTATACTGGCCAACCCCAGGGCCCGTGGTATGAACCACTATGCTATATGAGCAGCTCCGAATTAAGCCCTATACTGGCCAACCCCAGAGCCCATGGTATGAACCACTATGCTATATGACCAGCTCTGGACTTCAGAGTGTTGGGTAAGATTTACGTAAATAGCGAAAGGTCTGTGCGTACCAAATGAGAGAAACAGCTTAAACAAAGGCATTAAGTGAAAGTGACCATGGTGTTTCTGTATCATACATCTGGTAGAACCAAGTAAAAAGAATACAGAGAAATCTATCTGAGAGACTACTGACATCCCTCCTGTTCCTGTCTTTCTTGCCTATGAGCATTTCTCAGTTATGGGTATTAGCAGCAGCCAAGAAAGATTCCAAGGGAGGTAGTTTTTATCTTCCACCCTCCCATGTCAAGATTGGTAGATCTTCATCTGATGATTGACAACATTTAAAATATTAAATCTGTGTATAATATCACTTCCTGAAGTTATGTTACACAGTCAAATTCTTTGAACAGAATTTTAAGTGGCTGATTCAAAATCTGGTACATCTGGGTATTGAAATGTAGCCCTGACAACATAATTAAGGATAATTTTATTCATCCGCTTTGCTGAAAGTTCAGGAAGCTCTGGACAGATGGTCAGCTCACTCCCCTAAATCCCTTTTGTTTATCGAGTCTGTCAAAACCCTAGGAATGTGAGTCTTATTATTGCAATGGAACATTTTCGAGATAAACAGTAGCTCACAAAAAAACAAGGGAAATTTTTATTTTTTAAATCCCCAATTAGCTGGCTTAGTTTTGTGTGATTGTAATTGCATGTTTACTTTCTCTGAAGCTGGAATAAATCTTTACTCCCTGAAACAAAATGAATGTAGGAGGCACATTTTAGCTTGTTTATAAACACTGCAGTTTCACACTTTAAAGACTATTTTACTGGTAGGTCCTAATTTATTGTTACTTATGATCTGATAATGTCTGTCCACACTGGTGATAACTTGAGTGTTTATGAATCTGACATGCATGCTGATTAGCTGGTTCAAGCCCTTTGTTGGTCACACTCCAATGTTTTTGAAAGTGTTAATATCACAAACACTGGTTGCAGCAGTAAAAAACAAGGAGGAAGTAAAATCACTTCAAAGAAAACCTTTTCCTTTTTAAAACTGTTCTAAACATTTGTACTGTGAGTCATGGTGCCGGAAAGATAGAAACTCCTCCATCTTGGGAGTTTGTTTTCCACATTCCATTAATAGAAGGATGCACAGGACATTCGAAAATATAAAAAGTCATTTTAGTTGATGACATTTTTAATTATTTTACTGGGATTTAGTTAGTGGAAATTTAAAATTTGAAACAGGGCAAAACTTTTTTTATGGGCTAGAGAAAAGTTCTAAATTTCTTAAGATCTTTTAGCAAGGTCTGCCTTAGGAGGTTTTTGTAGAAATAAGCTATCTTAGTGCATTGTCAGTAGGGCTTGTTTTAGTTCATTCATTTATTGACTTGTTCATCCATTCATTTGTTAACATTCATTCATTAGAAAGTATTTATTGAACGTCTTAGGTGTGTAAATCAGCATGCCGAGTCCCAAGGTATGCAAAGTTAAATAAGACAAATTCCCCACTTTCCAACCTCCTGACCTAGGAGGGAAGGTCTGAAATATACTCAAGTAAAAGGTAGTAGAGAAGCTACTTTGGCATCCTCGGGAAGGGGGGGATGAGTGAACATCTGAATCATTTGAGAGCAATCCGTGGACCCTGTGTGGTGCTGGTCTTGGGAGAGATAGATTGATTCAATCATCCTCTCCTCTGTTCCATTCCCTCCAGCTCCTTTCTATTATATATTTTCTCTTTTTCTCATTATACTTTGACCTTTCTCATTTTTCTGTGTCGTCTTTCTCAAATCCTTTTCTTCCCATTTACCTCTCTGTGGTCCACATCTCATTTCCAATCCACAGTTTTTACTTCTCTACTCTCCTTTTTTTTGGGGAGGTGGGGGGTGGTATCTGTTTCATTTTGAGAAGATTAATAGTTTTGCTAAAAATATTTCAAAAGCATTTTAAAGGCTGCCCAGCCCTGGGGGGTGATCTTTCTCTGGGCTAATTAAGAGTGGAAGTGAAGAAGGGGAGAAGAAAAACGACAGATGGTGGGAAGAGTAGGAGGGGAGGAGTGGCAAAAACCACTTTCCCCAAACACCTCCCTTTTCTTTCTCATAAAATCCTCACCTCTCTCTCTTTTTCTTTGGCTTTTTTTCTGATAGAGGAGGGATAGACCTCATTGGGAACAGAATGTGAAGACCTACAGAGGTTGCATTAAGCAATCTTCCCTGGGAGAACCAGGCTGAGCCAGAAAAAGGAAATTCTTCTAGACTTCACTTGGAGTGGCCAAAGGCTAATGATAACTTTCCCTTCCAATTGACTGAACCCGTATTTTATGTGCAGTGCTAGGCTAAGGGTTCATATGCATTTTTGTTGTTTGATCCTCACAGAAAGCCCGGGGTAGCGGAATCAGTATTTATATTTTGCATAAAAGGAAAGAGGCTCAGAGAGAGGAGCAACTTGCTGGGGAGTCCTAATCTAGTTAGAATTCCAAACCCAGGTCTGTCAGTCTAGGAAACCCATGCTCTTCTATTGTGCTAGCCTAACAGGACCTTCAAGGACCACCTGTTGAGACCTTTCTTTTGTCCCCACGACCTCCTCTGCTCAGAGGTGCTCCCTGTTCCTAGTCAGCAGGTGCATTTCACAGATAGCAAGAGTAGTTCTGCTCCCTACCTGCCAGCTTCTTTCTATAGGTTTTACATGTGGGGGCTCTTTTAATCCAGGTGGCCCACAGGCAGTCCATCTTCCATAGAGGAGAAACTGAAGTACAGGGAGGTTAAATGCCTGTACGGAGGGTCACCAGCTGGTCGATAGGAGCGCTAGGATCAGCAAAGGAACTGTGTGGTCTAGATGAGAGGTTTTCCTTTTGAGAGGCATGCCTATATATATGTTTTTTTGTTTTGAGACAGGGTCTTGCAGTGTCATCCAGGCTGGAGTGCAGTGGCATGATCATGGCTCACTGCAGCCTTGACCTCCTGGGCTCAAGCGATCCTCCCACCTCAGCCTCCCGAGTTCCTGGGACTACAAGCACTGCCACCATGCTCAGCTAAGAGGCATGCCTCTTTTAAAATAGGAACTAGTGGTCCCAAAACATCAGTGTGCTGGTAAAAGTTTAGCAACCAGCCCTTGCAGTCAGGACCCTGACTTGTAGCATCTCTTCCCGTGAGTGTAAATATTGTCACCTTGGCTTATTTTATCCTATCAGTGTTGTCTCTGAATGCTGAGCTGGGAAAAGATGCTAACAATTAGCCTTCCAGAGCCTAAGGGCTCCACCTACCATCAAAGGCATTTTAGTTGATGGCATGTGAGGAGTCAAGCTTCCTGACCTACTAACCAGTTTCCAACTTAATATGGCTCAGACTTACATCGCTTTTCTTGAGTGACTGGTTCCTACTGGGGACACATTCTTTGTCACCACTAAAGGATTCTTCTCCTTCGCCACCATGTTCTGCTGTTTTCTGTTCCTTCACCACTCCCTTCGTGACCACTACTTCCCTTCCCAACCACTACTTCCCTTCCCACTCCCTGCCACCTGCACCTTCTGATTTACTCTAGTTGAAAGCCCTGGGGGAAGGAACAAACTCTGCAGCCTGACTGCTCTGTTTAATCCCAGCTCTCCTCTACTAGCTGGCAAGTCACTTAACCTCTCTGTGCTTCAGCTTTCTTATCTGTAAAGTGGGAATGAGAATTGTACTTCCCACATCATGTAAAGTGCTGGTATTGTGGCCTTGTAAATGTCAGCTCCTAGTAGCATTCTTTACTCCTGGGCATCCTTGGCTGTCTAAGCATCCCCAATTACTCCTTCCCTGTGCCTGTCTCAATGGTGCCATAAGAAAGCCAGGACCCCTGGCCTCCACAACTGCCCCATTGTCCTATTTGGCTTCCCCTGAGTAGCCATGAGGTCACCCCCAGTCTCCCCACTGTCCACCACTGTCCACCTCTCCCCACTGTCCACAGCTGCCCACACTCCCATATGCCTCAGCCCACTCCTCTTAGTAGATGTGACAGGCTTTTTGCCTTCATGAAAATAAGAGCGTGAAGGACACAGGCCTCCTCGGGGTGAGGCCGAGAGCTGCTTCACCACATTGTTACTCTTGCACCCCACTGTTTCGGGTCAGGTTACTTTATTCTGCTCCTTTCCATGTGGCCCAAGGTGATCACCTTGGTTTATGCAAGGTGTGATGATAGGAGATTTTCTTTTCTTCATTTTAAAAGAACTTTAAAAAAACCTTATTACAGTTTATAAAATATATTTGGGCACCCCTCCCCAAAGGCTTAAAACTTTCACGTATCCTTGGCTAAATTGTGAACGTGGACTATGTGGGATTGGACAGAGGCAGGCTGGAATTTGCTGAAGGAACTACTTTTATACCAGTTCCCTTTTAGCTTATCTAATCACCCCATTTCATCCAGACTGAGATAGATGGCTCACATTTTTGTTGTTATTGTTGTTGTTGTTTTCTGTAATCCTTGGGTAAATGTTTTTTTTCCCCCACTAGGAAGAGAATTGAGTTTGGTCAGTCCTTTCCTAGGACTGAACATGAGGAGTTATGCCGGCTTCCTCACCGTGAATAAGACTTACAACAGCAACCTCTTCTTCTGGTTCTTCCCGGCTCAGGTAGGTGCCCAACAGAAAGAACGCCAGCGTTCAAGAGCTGGCTTGCCGTTTGAGGGTAGAAATGTTAGCCTACCGATCTACAGGTCTTTAAAAAAAAATCTCATAGATTTTTTCTAAAAATAAGATTTTTTTTTTCTTCTAAAAATAAGCAAATCTGCGTGGTGTTCCTATTTATGGGCAGGAAACAAATGTTTTTGGCGGGAGTGGGAAGTATCCAACTTCTAAATTTCTTGCAGCCTTATTTGGAGTGTTAAGACTACCACCTTCTTCTGCTACAGTCTTCTTCCTATCATTTTGTTTTATTTTTGTTCTAAAAATACTTAGGGCAGGGATGGGTCGGGGGAGCCCAAGGAGGATAAGAAGCAGGGAGATTCCTGAAGTGAACAGGTAATGCGTGGCTAAGTATGTTTATATCTAGTCAGCCATGGCCTTGTATAGCTGCCCTGTCTGTGGACCCCTTCATGCATGCAGTACCCACTTATTGAGCATATTCTGTACTGCGGGGGCCACAGAGGAGACAGAACTGAACTCAGACTCTATGGATCTTTAGAAGAAGATTGGGAGGATTGCCGATCTAGGAAGGCTTCTGGCAGGAAAGGCCATCGCTTTCCCAAATCTCTATATACAGAGGTACGTATGTTTTTCTACTTCACCAATCCTATGTAGTTCACCTCTAGATTATGCCATTCTTCTGTATGAACAAGACACTTTTAGCTTAGGGGTGCTGTTGCGGGTATTGCTAGAAGCGCTGAGATGCAAATCTTATTCCACTGCAGAGTAATTTTCTATTTTCATCCTCCAAATTGGATTTGTTTTACAGGCTAGAGAAAGCAAAGAAAAAGCTATCTCTATGGAGGGTGTTATTTATATTTTCATGTGATTTGCATATAGCTGGGTTGCATCTGTAGTAACTGAGTACATTGCTTAGTCCAGGGTAGTTTTCAAGTTACGTTGTTTCTCCTGGTACTATTGAGTTATATTTTCTTGAATTTTCTTTCCTGCTTTCTCAACTACATGGCCTCTGACATAATTCACCCCAAAGCAGCCTGTGGTGAGGTGTGGTCAGGTTGGGGCATGTAAGAAATGGTGAAGAATTCCAGATCCTTTGTCGTTGGGCTCACAGTAGCCGTCAGCGTGTCGTCTTCTCTGGAAGGCTTTCTTGGCCCCTAGAGAGGGCTTCTTATTTCTTCGTCAGTGTTCCTGTTGAGTGAGGCAAGTGAGATGCCTAGAGCGTGCAATGTAAGGAGACAGTCACCCTGAGGGTCATACAAGTGCAAGGTCAGCACTGGAGCATGAGCACCCTCCAGTCTCTTGCTGGTGCCTCCCATAGGTAAAGCCCAACTGGGAGCCAGGTGGAGTCGGGTGGTCTAGCCCATAGGGGTCTGCCTAACAGGGCACAGAGTGGGATGGAGGAGAGTGATAATGGGCCTTCCCAGTCTCTTAAACTTTATGCCTTTCAGAAATATTCTGTATGTGTGCATTTTTTATATCGTATCTATTGATGTCATTGAATGCAGTCATTTATCTGCAGTAACCTCTTTATATTAGTTTTCTCTTGCTGCTATAACAAATTGTCACAAACTTAGTGTCTTAAAAGAATGCACATTTTATTTCACAGTTCTGCAGATCAGAAGTCTGACACGGGTCTCCCTGGGCTGAAATCAAGGACCAGTAGGGTTGTGGTACTTCTGGAGGCTCTAAGGGAGAATCTCTTTTCTTGCCTCTTGCAGTGTCTAGAGGCTGCTCGCGTTCCTTGGCTCATGGTCCCTTCCTCCAGCTTCAAAGCCTGCAAAGGCAGCCTGAGTCCTTCTCACATCACATAATCTCCATGGTCATGTTTCCTTCTCTGACTCTTGTCTTCTACCTCTGTCTTCTAAAAGGACTCTTATGATGATATTTGGGCCACCTGGATAATCCAGGCTAATCTCCCTATTTTAAGGCCAGTTGATTAGCAACTTTAATTCCATCTGCAACCTGAATTCTCATTTGCCCTCTAACCTAACATATTCTAGGAATTAAGACACAAACATCTTTAGGGAGTTATTATTCTGCACAAAATGGATACTTGAACATTTGCCTAGATTATTGAGTCTCAATATGTTTTCTCTCAGGGATTCTCACATGTTATTGCATACAAGAATTCTCTGACTTCCCCCAGAGATTCTGACTTGTAAATTGGCAGAGGCCAGCAGGTTGCAGAATTACCAAGTGAACCATTCTCTGTGAAACCACTCCAGCCTGTGGGCCACTACCCTCTGCCTGAAGCTCCTGGTTGAAAAGTGACCAACACGCCTTTTACCAGAAAGAAATGCCTAGAGCAGCCAAACCCAGACAGAGGTGATATGTTTCCCATGTTGAGGGTTGAAATGAGGGGAGTGAAGAGACCAGTGCAGCCTGTGGAGGTCGGCTTCCCTAATCCAGCTTGCGGATTCTCTAAGAACTGTTAGGACTGCTTCCCCATCTTCTTTCCACTCTAGTCCTTCTCCCCTACTCTAGCTGGAGAACCCCAATTCCTTACTTTCCCTTCTGCTTTGTTACTTGTTTTTGACACCAGTCAGTTCCTCATTACCCTCTGAATGTTGAGTCTTCTTTGGTAATGATCCAGATGATTTGTAAAAACAGGAACTAAGGGTGAGAGAAGAGATCAGATGGAAACAAAGCAAAAACCCAGTTTTTTTCTTTCTCAGGTTGCCTCTATGTCTAGAATGTAGGTGGTGCTTTGGCACTGTAAACCTGTTCAGGGAAAGGAATTTAGTTTGCATGCTCTACTGGTTGCCAGACTGAAGTCTGAAAACCCCCTTCATTAAACAATGACTGGACTGTTGGTTTTTGCTTTTTCCCCTTAATTAAATGAAAACCTAGCTGTGCATCCCCTGACCAGGTTATATTCTTTTGAGTCCAGTACTGTAGCCATAAACACAACCTAAGATGATCCCAGGAGACACAACGGGAAAGAATGTCTTTTAAGTACATGGTGTTCTAGTGAAAGTGATAGATGAAGCTTCGGGAGGAGAGGGGCAGAGATGAAAAAACGGTACCCACAGATGGGTACCACCATGTAGCAGCCAAAATAGATTGTTCCAAGAACCTCTTACCAGGAAGCCCACATGCAGAGCCAGATATCTGATGCTTCTGGCTATAAATTATGGAGTCACACCAGTTTGGGTGGAGGAGAAAAAGCAGGTGTGACAAGAAGAAGCAGTGGTCACTGAGACGCATTTGGCAGAGATATTAGTTCATTGTCTGTCATAGGGAAGCAGCTGATATTGTCACCAGGAGAGAAATGACCCCTTTAAAAAACCGAAGGTAGAGAAAATAAGAGATCCAGGAAGGATGCCACACTTGTCGTATCCTCTGAGTAATTTTTGGGGGGATGCTGTTTCTCAAATTAGTTTTGTTTTCCTGTTATTGCTGCCCTGTTATTATATACAAATCAGTGCAGAATAAATTCCAGAACTTGAAATTGATGTGCAGTGGGAATACAACCTGCAAGAGAAGGAGTAGGCATTTTGCATGGGATAAAAAATATAAGGAAACTAGCAGAAATGTAGCAGTTATAGCTGCTGGTAATTGAACACTGACTATGTGCTAGGCACTGTGCATTTTCTTATCTAATCCTTACCTGAACCCCATGATGAAGGAATTGTTATTGTCATTTTATAGATGAAGAGATTAAATAATCAGCCCCAATATACTCAACTAGAAATTGGCAGAACTGGAATATAAAGTTAGGCCTCTGATGTGGAAATCCTTGATCTTGGCCGTCATGTATTAGATCCAGAGAAAACGAGTCATGGAAGGCACTTGAGTATAGTGGCCAAAAGTACAGTCTCTTTGGTAAGTCAGGCTTGGATAGAAATCTTGGCTTCACTACTTATGCTAAAGGTGACCTTGGGGAATTTCTTAGTGTCTCTGAGCACTGGTTTCCTCATTTTAAAGTGGGGATCAAAATACCTACTTGGCAATGGTTTTGAGACAGAAGAGATAATAGAGGAAAGCATTAGAGTGGCACCTAAAACATAGTAACTATAGTTGCTATTGTCATTATTTCATTATGATTACAATTATTATGGTTATTATTACTTTTAAAATTATTAACACAAATAATGTCAAGAACTAAACCAGTCACAATTTGAGAGGTTAAAGATGACAGCAAATAGAGGGAAATTGTAAATTAGAAGGACCTGAACCCCAGCCATCAAGGTAGATTAATTGCTACCAGGTCAGGAAATTACTAAGTGAAATTGGGATTTTTCGCACTGAAGAAGATAAGAAAGACATAGAGATTATTACTCTTTAAAGTCAGCATCCTTCTCATTGGAAAAAAAAAAAGCTAGTATTGGACTTTATCTTATAGATGTAGGAACATAGATAATTCATTGGACACATTTAGCCAAAACCTGCAGATCAGTTACCTCAAATGCCATGGAGCCAAAACCTGGGGCATTTAGAGTCAGGCCTAGGCCCCTTTACAGAGGACCCCACCTTGATCCTCAGGCCAACAGGAAAGGCCCAGATTCCTGGATTTGAGAATCTAGTGTCTGTGAAAGATCAGGATTACATTGCTGAGACCTGTGAGGTGCTGGGGCAACCTACGAGAAGGGCTCCCTCTCAGGATCCTGCAGGCTGGGCCCTGCTGAATCAGATACTAGGATGATCAGATAGCACAGTCAGCAGTCAATTGGAGAGAAAATGAACCGCTCTAATGCTCCTGGTCCAGAACAAAAGGCGTTCTCTCTGGCAGTAGAAGAGCATGTCCCAGAGGTGCCTGGAAGCCAACAGAACAGCCCATCCTGGGGGTGAAGGCGTGGAATCAGGCCCCACCATACTTCAGCATGGTGCCATGTACACCCCCTCATCTGCACATCTGAACTTCTCCAATAACACAGGTAATGTGGAAGAGGACAAGAATTCCCAAATGTGCTACTGGCTCATCAGAAATACCTGGGGAGCTTTGGAAATATGATAGATCTCCCAGCTCATTGTTTAGCTGCACCCAGCAGAGATTCTGATTCTGCAGATCTGGAGAGGGCCCAGGGATCAGTGTTTGTAATGTGCTCCACAGTGGTCCCAGTGCAGCGAGTCAATGGGCTGGAATTTGGGAAAAGAGAACTAGAGGTTTGGATACAGGGATTCTAATTCCAAGTCTGCGATTCCCGGCTGTGTAACTTGGGAGATGGCATTCGTATTCTCTGGGCATCAGTTCTCTCATATAGAAATAAAGATGTTAAACCTAGTGGATTGCTAAGGCTTCATCCCAGCGTTACATTCTGCGGTTCTGTAGTTAAGTATAAAAACATCCAGTAACTCCAAATCAGGATGTGGATTGAATGAAGGAGCCCTTGAACGTGTGGCCTGTGTGGTAGCCAGCCCTCAGGCTAGTTCCAAGTGCTTCTTCATCTTTTGATGTATGTGCCCTTGGGCAGTCCCCTCCCATACTGAATCAAGGCTGGCTTTGTGACCAACATGCTAGCAGAAAGGATGATGTTTGACTTCCACGGCTACGTTATAAAGGGCAATATTACTTGTGCCTTGGTCTCTTGAATCTTTCATTCTGAGGAAAGGATGCCATGTTGGGAGGACACTCAAACAGCCCCATGGCTGAGCCTCTGTGGAGAGGAAGTGAGGCCTCCACCCTCCAGTGGGTACCAACCTTGGAAGAGGTTCATCTAGTACCAGTCAAACCTTCTGATGACTGCAGCTCTGGCTGATTCCTTGACCACAGTTTCATGAGAGACCCTGAGCCAGAACTGGCCAGCCAGACACCCTCAAATTTCTGACCCGCAGGAGTCCCGAGAGATCAAATATTATTATTGTTGTCTTAAGCCATTCAGTTTTGGAGAGATGTTGTGCAGCATTAGATAACTAACATAGCTTCTTGTCTTGTACTTTTAGGCTGTGGCTGTGATATCTTGTGACAACTAGCATATACTCCCTACCTGGGGGAAGGATGAGGACATAAGGAGTGGGGATTACTATGCCAGCTACTTTTAATTTTTGTTTTTTTGCCTCTTAGCTCCAATTCTACCCTCTTCCCTGTTCTGCCATAGTAGAGCTCTCAGCATTTCTCCTTTGCAGCAAGCACAATATTAAGCTTTGTCAGTAGAGGGTGCTGGAGAGACATTGCAGGAGGAATTTGGCTTCTCTTTCTGTTCTATGTCCTGCCTTTCGCTTTTTCTTGGCCCCACTGCCTAGTCTGTCAGCAGTGTGTTGAGGTGGGGGGTGGGGACATCCAGTGGCACTCTGCCTTAGCTATGCACCCAGACCACCAAGACTCTGAGCAAGATGATATCCCTGGCTCTGTCCAGGTGATCACCTGGCTGTGGCCCTCCCAGTATGAGCACCATATACCCTAGGCCTTGCTGGTGAGCAGGCTCCCGACAACCCTGCTCTCTCTGCAGCCCTCTCACTAGCCTTGGCCATTTGCACCCCGGAGGGTTGTTCCCTCGTCCCTCCCAATGTGGACACCGTGCGCTCGAGGCTGTGTGCAACCTTTCAGGCAAGCAGGCTCCCAGCCTCCTGAGTCTCTCTGTGTCCACCTGCCAGCCACAGCCCACCTGTTCCTACCTACCCAAGGATGGTTGGCCAGCTTTGGACGAGGGTACTCAGTGAACCTCTCAGCTACTCAGAGGGCTGCAACCATACCTTCTCCAACGAGGTCTGGACAGCAGCCTTGGGAAGGGTCCCCTCCCTACCTTATGGGCTTGTCCATCTGTGAGCACTCCCCCTAGCCCAGGGCATTCTTTGGAGTTCTCTTTGCATATGTATGTTTAGTCCCCTGTAATAACGAATACTTCTAGATATTAACATTTCTTTGTTCCTTAGTGGACATAGGAAGCCTACCTAGCGTGCTGGTCTTTGGCCAACTCTGAGGATGTGGCTGTGGGAGAGCAGGCCCCTCTGGTGTTTCATCTTCACTTTTGCCTAAGGGTGTCTGTGATACCCATGGCTGGCTGGGGCCAGAGTAAACACTGGAACTTGTAACAGAATTAAAGGTGAATGTTTCCAGGTAAAAAAAAAATTAAAAAAAAAATTTAAATGACTCTGTGGTTTCTGACTTCTGATTGGGCCTTAACTGCTGCAGGTACCATTCTAAATCTTTCTCCAGCCCTGAGACACCAAGGGCTGGACATGTGGTCTGGCCTAAGGAACGAGTAATAGAAAAGCCTCGGGAGGAAGAGCAGCCAGTCTTTCTGTCTCAGCCCTATTCTGTCTGAGACCACAGGAATCCCTCATCTGTGCTTCATTCTTCTCCCTTGGCAGATCAACATGCTTTGCTTCTCCAGGCACTCAGCCAAGTACGGCCAACCTTTCATTTCCAAGTTTACCTGTCCTTGCATCATGTAGCCAACGGAGATTAACTAGTACCCATGGCTGCCACAGTCTGGACCACATCTTCTTCCTTGGTCCAGTCAGCTGAGACTGAAGGTGCTGGGTATTAGCCATGATATAAACATGGCTAGCAGGCTAGCCATGGATGAATGGAGACTCATTTCTTAGAGAAGGGGACATGGACCGGACAGATTTATTAAAATATGTCTCAAAATATATCTAACACAGGTGGATACAAATCCACCAGCAATGCAACAAAGATTTGGAGATCACAGATAATTGTCTTCTTCAAACTGACTCTATTTATCTTCTCTTTGCTACGTACTTAATGGCATCAGAGATATAGAAGAATACAGGGTACCAGAGACAAAAAGAAAGTAGCTAAAGGTGATGTTATAGAGCACCACCCATAGGTATATTTGAACACTCTGCAGAAACTTTTGCATGCCTGATTTCCTTTGTGGAAATGAAATAACATAGAGAGAAAGTAACTAACTTTTGCATCAAGAAGGGAAAGGAAGGTGTCTTCTCCACACCTCCCTGCATCCGCCCGCTTCCGTATTCCTTATAAAGTATAACTTTCTGGCAGGAGGCACAAACAGAACAGCCATAACTATCTCATGAAGGAATGAGCCAGGCAGAAAGGTTAGGAAGGAGAAAGTTAGGATTCTAATGGGGTGTAAGCTGGTACAAATCAATGAGACAAGCCAAAACTTGATGAGAGTCGGGAGCTTGGGAATGATGCAAGGAGGCCTCAAAACAAAAAAAGATTTTGAGGCTGGGTGCAGTGGCTCACGCCTATAATCCCAGTACGTTGGGACGCCAAAGCAGGTGGATCACTTGAGGTCAGAAGTTCGAGACCAGCCTGGCCAACATGGTGAAACCCCCTCTCTAATTAAAATACAAAAATTAGCCGGGGGCTGTGGCGGGTGCCTGTAATCCCAGCCACTCCAGAGGCTGAGGCAGGAGAATCGCTTGCACCGGGAAGGTAGAGGTTGCAGTGAGCCAAGTCATGCCGTTGCACTCCAGCCTGGGTAACAAGAGTGAGACTCCATCTCAAAAACAAAAAACAAAAAAGATTTTGAAAAAATTAATTTTCTGTATGATGGTGCCATGGGAGCAATCATAGTAAAGGAAGATTTAGTGAGTAGTCAACACCAACCACTTGAAATAAAATTTCTTTGAAAAGCATGAATGTCTTTGGCAACTTGTGTGTATGTGTTGAGTGTGTGTGTGTAGAATTAAAATGTTATGTACCTATTTAACAATTCTAGTCACAAAATTAATTGCTTTAAATAAAAAGCTCTGCCTTGATTAATACCATTAGTGTAGCAGCTAAAGTATTAGCTGAACTGGGATCTGTATGGCAAAATGGGAGTCCATTTAAACATACTTGTGGGAATTTAAAGACATTTACTTGGGGTACTAATGACTTCAATTAAGGTAGAACACATTACTTAAACCAAGCAAATGATCAGCCTCTGCATATAGAAGTGTGAAGAGGGCCTTAATTAATTTACTAATTGCACTTCTCATCTTAAGCAGTGCCATTGATTTGGATCTGTTAGTGGTTTAGTTGCTATTTTCTCTAACCAAGCGTGGCATTCCTTA
The DNA here is from genome assembly GCF_028885655.2 of Pongo abelii. Taxonomy (NCBI): domain Eukaryota; kingdom Metazoa; phylum Chordata; class Mammalia; order Primates; family Hominidae; genus Pongo; species Pongo abelii. Next base: position 56,038,133 of record NC_071991.2, read on the forward strand.
TTGGAGATAGAAAGAAAGGGGTGGCTAGGGGTATGTAACAGTCCTGAAGATTGGCAGATGCCTGTCTACTTTAAGTGACTTTCTGGTCCAAAATGTTGCCCTAACACTTGTTGAGATACCTAAAGTTTCCTAGGGTCACTCCAATAAAGTCCTCTTATAAAATACAATCATGAGGCTGGGTGTGGTGGCTCATGCCTGTAATCCCAGCACTTTGGGAGGCTGAGGCAGGCAGATCATGAGGTCAAGAGTTCGAGACCAGCCTGACCAACATGGTGAAACCCTGTCTCTACTAAAAATACAAAAAAAATAGCTGGGCATGGTGTTGTGTACCTCTAATCCCAGCTACTCAGGAGGCTGAGGCAGGATAATCACTTGAACCTGGGAGGTGGAGGTTGCAGTGAGCCAAGATTACGCTATTGCACTCCAGCATGGGCGATAGAGCAAGACTGCGTCTCAAAAAAAAAAAAAAAATACAATTATGTTTCTTAAAAGTACTGAAATTGGCAAGTTTTTAGCACCCCCCTATGCAATATATTAACTTACTGTTTCAGTGATGTGCATATGGTCTGAGCAGAAGGTTATCTCTATTCTCTCTCTTTCTCTCTGATGCAAAGGAGGGCCTGGGGGATAAGGGCTGATGGAGGATGAGGGTGGAAAGGAAGACTCAGGGCAAAGGTGATGCTGTCCAGGGAGGGTATATCAATCTGGGGAACAATAGGGCAGACAGGATTTAGTACTAGTTTTGTTTCAATGAGTTTCACTTTCTTTGAATGACATTCCTTTAAGACATGGAGTAGATTTTTCACCATCATTGTGAATAAGCATTGAAATTTGCTAATGTGAGAAATTGTGAAATTCCCTTTTGTAGAGATTCTGGCAGAATAGATAACTTCTCTCCTTCTGGGCCATTCCTTCTGGAAGAAACCCTGAGGTAAGAGTGTCCAAGTTCATGGATTGGTCACCAGGGGTCGCCAGAAGAATCGAAAGGACTTCTGAGGCAAAGCCATAGTTGCTTCTTGTTCTCCAATAAAGGGCCCAGGTTTGTGGGACCCACGGGCTGACCCTCTTCTGTTGCTAGGGAGACTTCTCACTTATTTAGGATTCCTTTGTTCTTTCTTTAATATTTAGAACTTTTTTGTTCCTTCCCTTTTAATCATCAGTTCTTGTTGCAGGACTCTGACCTACAAGTCATTAGTAGAGGTTTTATTTTCTTCTTAAATATGTAGTATGAAGGGATTACTCATATTTTAGATCTCAGCTCAAATGTTACCCCACCATCAGAGGCCTTCTTTAAGTACTTAATCTAGTGTCTCTCCATTCCTCTTTCATATCACTCATTTATTTAGTTACTTGTTTATTGTCTTCCCACACCATCAGAAAAATCATCAGAGCTGACACTTAAATAGATGTGCCAGGCACTGTTCTCAGTGCTGTGCATATATCAACTCTAAAACTGCTGAAAACCTTAGGAGATAGACATTAATAGTATCCATATTTTCAATCAGAGGATGCTGAAACACAGAGGAGTTAAGTAACTTGCCCAAGGTCATAGAGCTATAAAATAGCATAGCTGGAATTCAAACCTTGGCATTCTGGCTCCAGAATCCATGCTCGTAACTATAAAGTATTCTGCCTGCTCATGGGTAGGAGTTGGTCTGCATCCACAGCCTTAGACAATCCCTGTGAGTAGTTGGCGTTGTATGTTGAATGAATTAATACATTGTGGTAAATTCATAGCGTGCATACTGTTCAGCAAAATAATGGTATGTATTGATATAAAGAGATCTTCACAACATATTGTTAAGTGAATACAGCATATATAGAGTATAGCCTGATTCTATTTTTGGAAAAAATCATGTGTATGTATATTGCATATATAATAACTACAGGATGTGTCTATATGTGTATGTGTATGTGCAGAGGAGGACCATAAAGAAAAATCTGGAAGGGTAAACATAAGTATCTCCATGATCATCTCTAGGAAGTAGAATTTGTTGGGGAAGAGGGGCTTTTAAAAATACCTTCGTTTTAAAAAAAAAAAACCTTTAGTTAAGAATAAGTACCATTTTTATAATAGAAAAAGTTTTAAGAAAAATTTTAAAGCTTTTTTGTTTGTTTGTTTTGTTTTGTTTTGTTTTGAGACGGAGTCTCGCTCTGTCGCCCAGGCTGGAGGGCAGTGGCATGATTTCGGCTCACTGCAAGCTCCACCTCCTGGGTTCACGCCATTCTTCTGCCTCAGCCTCCCGAGTAACTGGGACTACAGGTGCTCGCCACCATGCTCAGCTAATTTTTTGTATTTTTAGTAGAGACAGGGTTTCACCATGTTAGCACGGATGGTTTCGATCTCCTGACCTTGTGATCACCCGCCTCGGCCTCCCAAAGTGCTGGGATTACAGGCATGAGCCACCGCGCCCAGCCACATTTTAAAGCTTTTGAAAAAAATAAATGCATTAATTGTTTTGCTTCATACACTCTTGAATTATAACTTCAATATGATAAATGTTTTTAAATTCCTGAATTTTGTAATGCTGTAGATGAATTAAAGTGGTCATTTCTTCATTCGGTCTTAAGTATTGCAATGTGGTTTTGTTCAGGAAGTCTTTTATTCTTTCCAAAGTTGAGAGTAGGCGAAAGGCTGCATTCTCACAATTGACAGCTGAATATATCACCCTAAGGACTGTCACGTAATAACCTCATGCCATTACTATGCACATAATTAATACTGCGTATCATGACATTTGATGCCATATTACATTACAAAAGTCTGCATGCTGTGACACAACTGATTCTTGGGCTTTCGGCATTGAACACATACACCTTTATTTTCCAGATCTGACTTTTACATTTTATTACAGATAAGGGTGACATTAGTTCACAGGTTGGTTGGCCCATCTAAGTAGAAAGATGTATGTGTGGGCTTTTCTTTAAAAACAGGCTTCTTCCAGGATTGTTGAGCCTCATTCACCTCCTCCAGGAAAGTAAATCAGGAGCAAGGTCAGCTGAGGCTGGAGGTGTGTACACAGATCTTGTTATTTAAGCATTCCAAGAACGCAGTGTCCTGTGCTTCAGAGTTGCATAATAAAGATGTTTGGCATTGAGGTGTTTGACTTGACTTTATAGTGTGGGCTCTCAGGGTCAGGCTATTTTTCTGAGTCCAGAGGTCCGGTTCATTGTGCCAGGTCACAGGAAGGGACATGGAAGGCCAAGGGAGGATAGGGTGGAGGATGGGGGAGGACAGGCTGGAGACCAGAGGCGTGAGATATTTAGAGGGCAAACTCTCCATCCACCTTCAGACCCTCAGCCCCGCCTACACATTAGAACCACCTGGGAGCTTTTGAGAAAGACTGATGAGGCCTCCTCCCCACAGAGCGATGGAATTGGAATCTCTGGGATTTGGGCCTAGGCAGTAGTATAAAAATACTACTCTCCAAAAGAGAAAAGCTCTCCAAAATATTTTAATGAGCACATTGCAGCTTCTAGGAGTTCACATGTAGTTTAGGAAGGAAGTGGGGCTGGATATCCACTGGAATCAGTTGGACTCACAGCATCTCACATTCCCTGGGAGGCTGGGAAGAGCAGGGACTACCTTCCACCCAGATCCCATTGTTTTTCCACCTCTCATATGTGTAATTTGCTCCTACTGCTGAGTGAATACAAGTGGAAGGCAGTACTGGTGAGTGGATCTGAGAGGAGATAAAAATCACTTATTTAAAGAAAACACAATTAGCTCCACAGGCAGGTTGGGGCAGAGTTGGTTATTTTTATTCAGCACATTAGAGTTTACAACATCATTTCATGTACAGTTGCTCCTCAGAGCCTTCAAGCAATACTGTGAGGCAGGCATTATGGTCATTGGACAGATGAGGAAACTGAGGGCCAGGATGGCACAGCTGTTATGTGGCCAACTGGAACCGCAGCCTGTCTGGCTCCCAATTCCAGGGCTCACTCTGCTTCCAAGCAGCAGCTTAAAAAGGCTGTCATTGATTTTCATTTTTTCTGCTTTGACTTATTATTATTTGAGACAGAATCTTGTTCTGTTGCCCAGGCTGAAGTATAGTGGTATGATCTCGGCTCACTACAACCTCTGCCGCCCAGGTTCAGGTGATTCTCCTGCCTCAGCCTCTCTAGTAGCTAGGATTATAGGCACCTGCCACCATGCCCAGCTAATTTTTGTATTTTTAGTAAAGGTGCGGTTTCACCATATTGGCCAGGCTGGTCTCGAACTCCTGACCTCAGGTGATCTGCCTGCCTCAGCCTCCCAAAGTGCTGGGATTATAGGCATGAGCCACCATGCCCAGCCTCTGCTTTGACTTATAAAACAAAACCCTCATTCTGTTGACTTGTTCATAGATACTTGAATGCTTGAGGCAGGGGGAATAACTAGTGAAACTGATCAGAGAAGTTGTGGGCTACAGGAGCGAGAAAAAAAACCCCACACAGCCCACTTTCCTATTCTGTCATTTACAGATAGATTGTGTTCAAGCCATCTACAAATTCCTCGTGATTATCTATTATAGCAATAGCTAATATTTGGAGAACACATACTATAAAGCCAAGGTTTATGAAAAGGAATTCATTTAATCCTCCCAGCAAGCATTCAGTGTAGCTACTATTATTGATCTTTTTTTAGTTTTTATTTTATTTATTATTATTATTATTTTTTTGAGACGGAGTTTCTCTCTTGTTGCCCAGGCTGGAGTGCAATGGTGCAATCTTGGCTCACCGCAATGTCCGCTTCCCGGGTTCGAGCGATTCTCCTGCCTTAGCCTCCCAAGTAGCTGGTATTACAGACGTGTGCCACCAGGCCCAGCTAATCTTTTTGTATTTGTAGTAGAGACGGGGTTTCTCCATGTTGGTCAGGCTGGTCTCGAACTCTTGACCTCTGGTGATCCGCCCGCCTCGGCCTCCCAAAGTGCTGGGATTACAGGCATGAGCCACCGTGCCTGGCCTATTGATCCCATTTTTATAGGTGGGGAAACTGAGATCCAGATTGCTTAGGCAACTTGCCCAAAGTTACACACTGGCCGGTAGTAAAGCCTAGATTTGAATCCAAACAGTTTGGGGCAAGAAGTTCCACGCTTATTTGTTATATAATACTGCGCTGACCCCTGGAGCTTCAGGCCTGCTCATCAGAGGCCCCAGTCAGACTCTGGGCTTCTACCATTTCTACCTGTTTCGTTAGTCATAATAATCATTTATATTTATTGTGCTTTTATCATACATTAGACATTGTTCCAAGGGCTTTAATTATGTTGCTTAATTTGTTAATGCTCAAGAATGAGCCCGAGAGGTGGCGCCTCATAGGAAGGGTGTGCCCCAGCTCATGGCCATTCTTACCAGCACCTATCTTGTAGCAGGTCCCCCTGGGCCCCTTTCCAAAGCCTTGAAGGACTCTGTCAGGCTCTTGGTGACTGGGAAAGTTCCTCTATGCCCTCTGTGGCCATGGTTAGAACTCTGCTCAGCTTTTCCTGCAGGTCTTGGCAGTGGCATCCCACGTCACCTTCTCTTGAGTCAGTCCTGCCTTCTGCCTCAGCCTTCTCCCGCCATCCAGGTCAATGGAACGCATCCACTCAGACCTTCCAACGACACCTTGATTTGTCTGTATAGCCAGGCCAAGTCAGAGGTGGCGGGATTTTATTCTGGGCTGAAGCCAGGGGATCCTTGCTGACTAACCATCCAATGAGCCATGCCATCATGCAAGGGCCCGCTCTTAGGTCCTGCTAGAAGCCAAGCAGGGGAGCCAAGTAGAGCTTTTTTCAGGTGGTTCTGGAGGATTCGCCTGGCGACTGTGCCTTCCTCCCTTTCTAGGTCTGTTCTGGTGAGAGGGTTTCCCTTGTCATTTCCCTCATGCACAGCTCTGCTCTCTGGCTCTGCTCCTGGCTGGATCCTTCTCAGCTTTCAGGGCTTAGGGCAGCGCTCGGACCTCATTGAAGCCTTCGCTAATCACCTTCTCCTTTTCAGCCTCCAATGACTCTTAAATCACCCATATTTCCTTTTCACACTCTCCAATCATTGTCTTTATTTATTTATTTGAGACAGAGTTTCGCTCTTGTTGCCCAGGCTTGAGTACAGTGGTGCTATCTCAGCTCACTGCAACCTCTGCCTCCCTGGTTCAAGGGATTCTTCTGCCTCAGCCTCCCAAGTAGCTGGGATTACAGGCACCCGCCACCATGCCCAGCTAATTTTTTGTATTTTTAGTGGCGATGGGGTTTTACCATGTTGGTCAGGCTAGTCTTGAACTCCCGAACTAAGGTGATCCACCCGCCTTGGCCTCCCAAAGTGCTGGGATTACAGGCATGAGTCACCGCGCCCGGCCTTGTCTTTATTTCTTACTTGCTGCCTATATTGCTCATGCAATTCTAAGTTCCAAGAGGACATGCGTTTTCTTCTTCACTCAATGTTCTGTGTACCTAGCTCCCGGCACTATGCCTGGCCTATAATGGGTGCTCAATAAATACACATTGAATGAAATAGTTGAAAAAGTCTCTGTCATTGAAGGTGATGGTATTGACACTACGGCTAGTAGCTCATTTTCAACGTCACCGCCCTGCCAATACCCTTTTCTAGTTTATGTCTCCCACATCTCCTAAATAAATCTGTACCTTGTTCAGGGTTTTGTTGTTGTTATTTGCATTGGCTAAAGGCCCCTGGGGCCTGTCTGCTCCTCCTCATTTTTCCACCATGTTGAGTGAAGTTGTCCTGGTGCCTATGGACACGTTCTTTTTTTTTTTTTTTTTTGAGACAGAGTCTCGCTCTGTCACCCAGGCTGGAGTGCAGTGGTGCAATCTTGGCTCACTGCAACCTCCGTCTCCAGGGTTTGAGCAAATCTCCTGTCTCTGCCTCCCAAGTAGCTCGGATTACAGGCGTGTGCCACCACGCCCGGCTAACTTTTTGTGTTTTTAGTAGAGACAGGGTTTCACCATGTTGGCCAGGCTGGTCTGGAACTCCTGACCTCAGGTGATCCGCCCACCTCGGCCTCCCAAAGTGCTGGGATGACAGGCGTGAGCCACCACGCCCAGCTGTGAACATGTTCTTAGTGAGTAAAATCAGAAAGGCGTTTGGGCTCTCAGTGCAGAAGGGAAAGTGTCACTGAGAATGAATTCTTTGTTGTGCCTCTGTTGGGAATATATGTGTTAAATGGAAGAGTCCCAGATTTTAGTTTAAACAGCTAAAAATATATAACCATGCCCTAGGCAGTATGCTAGATGTCTGGCAGCATGCACAAGCCAAGCATCTACATTTAAGGAGCTTTCGATCTCTTGGTGGGAAAAGACTTCACTGCATGATAAGAAGACACCAGCATACCAGGCACAGCCTCATTCAAAGAACCAAAGATAATCAGTACTTTGCTTACAGTGGAGAGTGGTTACTGAGGTCTGGGGAGATTTTGTGGGATTTAGTCATAGCCATGTAACACAGAGGGGATTTGGGTAAGTTTGCTTGTGTGTGTTCTGTAGCCTTAGTGAGTGTTCTGTGTGGTCACTGGTTTTACTGTTTCCTCTAGATACAGCCAGAAGATGCCCCAGTAGTTCTCTGGCTACAAGGTGGGCCGGGAGTTTCATCCATGTTTGGACTCTTTGTGGAACATGGGCCTTATGTTGTCACAAGTAACATGACCTGTAAGTATCCCTTGCCCTATATTTCCTATAGAATCTTTCATCTGAGCCTCGTATCTGCTCCAAAACTAATTTAGAGTAAACACTGAACCACTATGAATAGCTTAACCGTTACAGATTATCAAAACACAACTTTCTGGCAATGTCCATCCGAGAAGGAGGCGCCTCGGGGTGAGTGTCCTGACTGGGCTGCTTTCTCCCTTGAAATTTGGGTGAAAAGTTCTAATCCGCTTTCTTGCAGTCTGCTGCTGACTCAAGCATTCTGGGTTTGCAAAACAGTTGGTATTTATTACTATTTGGGACAGCTCTTTGCAGTGGACTAATGGGTGGAATTATATTCTTAATTACTCACATGAACTGAACACTTTGTGGTTCAGTCGCACTCATGATCTGATAACTTGGAAGCAAGACGCTATTCCAGGTGGGGGCTGAGGCAGAGGAGGGATAAAGAAAGAGCAACATCTGGCTGTCACTAAGTTTACCTTCATCTCATTTTTTTTTTTTTTTAATTCTGTTTACTTCCCCTGGGTCAGAATTTGGAGTGTGAGCCAGTTTGTGACTCAGTATAAAGGCTTATGTGTCAGTTTTGTTGAAGTAGTTCTGTTCAAGAGATGGAGCATTAAGGATGATTGATTTAATTGGACATATGGATATTATTGCAGAGGTGGTTGGTGGGTGTTTTTTCATGAACCAGCTTTGTTCCAAGCTTTTGTTGGGTTTTGTTTCCAAGCTTTATCTCAGGTGTAGAAACGCTCTGGGCTGGGGGAAAGTGAAGGAGAGGAGTGGAGAGGGTAAAGGTGCAGGTGCCTGTTCCCCACCATGAGAGTGTTCAGCGCTGTTAGAGGGTACACCAGCAGCTCACGAGGACCGGGGGGTGTGTTGGGCTTCTGACCACCATGAGGCCTCGGTGGAATGCTTGTCCATGACTCTATCTCACCCCTCTTCTTTGTTTTCACAGTGCGTGACAGAGACTTCCCCTGGACCACAACGCTGTCCATGCTTTACATTGACAATCCAGTAAGTCCGGGATGACCCTGTGAGCTGTCAGTGCTGGCCTCTCCTGTCTTTTATTTTTTCCTTTTTATTAAGTACATTTAAAAAATAGATTTAGTTTTTCCTTTTCAAAATAGAATTTAATCTGTAAAATTAAAACCATTTTGAGATTTAGTTTTTCTGTTAACATGTATAATCATATTGGAGTTTGGCAATTTTCCTTGCTGCCTTCTCTCATTTCCTCATTTTTTTTTTTTTTTCTGTTGAGATGGAGTCTCACTCTGTCGCCCAGGCTGGCAGCTCACTGCAATCCCCACCTCCCTGGTTCAACCCGGTTCTCCTGCCTCAGCCTCCCAAGTAGCTGGGATTACAGGCATATGCCACCACACCTGGCTGTTTTTTGTATTTCTAGTAGAGATGGGAGCGTGGGGTGGGGGTGTTCAGCATGTTAGCCAGTCTGGTCTCAAACTCCTGACCTCAGGTGATCCACCTGCCTTGGCCTCCCAAAATGATAGGATTACAGGTGTGAGCCACCACGCCTGGCCCATTTCCTTATTTTTAATCCTATGAGATGTCCTGTTCACTGAATTAGATAACCCAGGAGGAGGAATTCATTTCTTTTCACTAACAGTTTGGGTTCTGTATATCACAGGTTATTATATAGTGCCAGAACTTCTAATCTTTCACAATCATCTAATCTTTCACATAGAGTTGTAGATATAAAAAGTCAAAATGGGTCTCCACTTATTTTTTTTAATTTTTATTTTTTTGAGATGAATCTCCCTCTGTTACCCAGACTGGAGTGCAGTTACGCCATCTCAGCTCACTGCAACCTCCACTTCCCTGGTTGAAGCAATTCTCTTGCCTCAGCCTCCTGAGTAGCTGGGATTACAGGCTTGTGCCACCATGCCTGGCTAACTTTAGTATTTTTAGTAGAGATGGGATTTCACCACGTTGGCCAGGCTGGTCTTGAACTCCTGACCTCAAGTGATCCGCCCACCTCAGTCTCCCAAAGTGCTGGGATTATAGGTGTGAGCTCCTGGCCTCCTTCACTTGTTAAGACAAGCAACATGCTTCATCTCTGGACAAAAAGTGATACTCTCCTTGGGGAGGTCTTCTGATATTGGTTCTATTAAGGTGCAAAATAGGAGAGAAACTTAGGGTCAGCTTCTACAGATTTGGAGTATCTTTGCCCTCTTAACTAAAATCTTTAACTTTTCTCACTTTTCAGATGGTCCAAAAGAACACAAATAAAAGGGGAAAAAAATGTCAGCATGCTCGTTCCCCCACCTTGTTTTGTCAGCCTTCCATTTTCCTCATCCATAACTGTGTATTTAAGTAAAAGATGAATTAAACATCCTTGGGTGTTTGGAAAACAAAAACAAAAACACAAAAATCTTTATACTAGATAGTGAGTGCGTTCCTTATGCAAATTGTTGACATAAAAATAGTAGCTTTTTCTTTTGAATTTGCAGTTCAGTTGTCTGTGAACTTCTAGGTATAAGAAAATATTAGTTTAAAATTAGTCTTAATTATGTTAAAACTCCTTACCTACTGAAGATGAAATGGCTTAATGGCCATATTTCTTGCAAATAAAGACAAGAAGGGGGAGGAGGAGGAAGAAGAAAAAGAGGAAGACAACGTATAACTACCTTTTTCTCCAGCCTAAAGAGTTTCTTTCTTTCTTTTTTTTTTGGAGACGGAGTCTCACTTGGTCACCCAGGCTGGAATGCAGTGGCATGATCTCAGCTCACTGTAATCTCTGCCTCCCGAGCTCAGGTGATTCTTATGCCTCAGCCTCCTGAGTAGCTGGGATTACAGGCGCCCGCCATCATGCCCGGCTAATTTTCGTATTTTTAGTAGAAACGGGGTTTCGCCAGGCTGGTCTCAAACTCCTGACCTCAGGTGTTCCGCCCGCCTCGGCCTCCCAAAGTGCTGGGATTACAGAAGTGAGCCACTGCGCCAACCAAGAGTTTCTTCTTGGCAGGACAGAGCCATGCAACTCTCCAGGTTTCAGAGAGGAGACAACTTTGGATCTTTTGATACTGTAGCAGGGGATGGAAAAGATGAATCCTTCTTCCTTAAATCAACATCTGGCAGGGTCTCCAGTGAGGACCAGGACAGCTCAGCCACTGACCCCAGGGCAAAGCTCTGTGTTGCTGTTTTATTTGGGCTTTAGGGGGTGGTGAGAATAGGTGGCACCCAGCATCCTCCTGGGAGGAGGGCTAAAGGCATAGTGGGGCAATGGCAAAAATCTGAAGTCTGAGCTTGGCCTTTGGAACAAGGTCATCTTCCAGTGTGGGACCTCTCTGCAGGTCCCTAAGGCATGTGTTTCTCTGTGTTTATACCTGCATGTTTATTTCTCCTGCAGGTGGGCACAGGCTTCAGTTTTACTGATGATACCCACGGATATGCAGTCAATGAGGACGATGTAGCACAGGACTTATACAGGTAAAATGCCCCTGCTTTCTCTTGGCCTCCCTAAGACCAAACATTTTTCTATCTCAATAGGAAAATTATTCTAGTGTTGGAATTATTATTGACTGAGCCTTATAGTCCAATTCCTGAAGATAATTTAAGGATATTTTCACATCCACACACAGAGCAGAATTTTTCAATTGAAGATTATTTTTTAAACCTTTCAACCAGACATCTGAAAGGTTTCTACTTGTTTTCCAAATTTGTATTTAACTTTGCATTTGCAGGGAGACAACATCTTTTCAGATATTTGTTTGTTTCTCAGGACTCTTCTTTTTATGGCTTTTGGATGCAATTTTTTACCTTTTGCTTTTATTTCATGACTTTTCGAGGCTGAAAACTTAGCTTGTTAGTCTCTAGTATTCTCCCTTCTTATGAAAGTTTTCTTTTCCTTGAAAAAAAAAAAAAAGGAAAAGTGTAAAGTTGTAAGTCTGGCCAAACAGTGTCCATATAATTTCTCCCTTTCTTTTTTCACTCATATTAATCATTGCTATTTTTAGCATTTTTAAAAAAGCAAGTGACCTTTCTTATTTGGTCAGATTTTTCCAGTCTACAAATTATTACTAGAGACCAAGTCCTAGATTCTTTCTGGTCACTAGGGCACCGCTTTATGTATTATAATAATTTACTAAAAGAACCCTAGTGGCCAGAAGGAGTTAACTAGCTCCCTACCCCACACCTCCACCAAGCACTCTGTTAATTACTACCAATCCCCAAAGCGAAAGTGCATCTAATAGGAGTCAGAGTTTGCTGATCTCTGACAAAAGCTTTCCGTTTTACTTTTCTTTCTCTCTGAGGCAGATAGGTGGCCGGGGGGGAGAGAAGAAAGAACTACTTCCAAGCCCCTTTCCCAAAGATCTCTCCCTCTGCCCACCCAGAAAAGAATATGGCTGTTGTCTTCTCCAGTTTTGTTTTTCACATGTTCCATGATTCGATCACTTCTGTTCAGTTTCTAGGGGGATGCCAAGGACCCCACACTTCTGCTTCCACATACAGTGGGGTCCTAGGGACATATTTGCCAAGATGCTGGCGGGGTGTTCCCCCCAGCACCTCCTCCCCTTCCCTCCACAGACGTAACGGACGGCAGTCCTCCTCACAGGCTTCTTCAGAGCCAGGGCCAGGGCTCTCTTGGCACTGTGTGCTCTCTTTCTTCAGATTAGAAACCTACTCCCCGCCCCCACCTCCCATCCCTCTTTGGTTTAAATCCAAACAAGCTCAGTGGTTAACTAGCAAACACCCTGAGGGCAGAGGTTCTGTATTGAAGAGATGCATCGGCCCCCTCTAAGACAGAGCATCACTGCCAAGCCGTTTCTGTCTGTCCTTCCCCTCCCCCAAAGACAGTTACAGCTTCCAGTTGCCCCTCCATATGGGGATGTCGACTGCTGACATGTGGTCCATCTCCTCTTTCCTGACATGTAAAGGGAACCTATTTCAAAGCATCCATTGTTTATAGCTGTTGTAGTTCTTTTTGCTTCGGGCTCTTAGAACTGGAAAATAGCTAATCAAAGGTGGTGCAGAAAACTGATTTCAGCTGTTTCCTTTATAGTTTACACTATTCGTTTCCCTTTGTGACCACATTCTTCTCTCCAGCTCTCCAGATGGGTGTTTGGAATAAGAGGGTCGCTTCGAAACCTGCAAATGGGCTACTACAGGTTTAAAAAGTGGAGCTTTCATTTTCTCCCTTTGAAAACCAACTTTCTTTTTTCAGAAAATCTCATTCTTTTTGACTATTAATAGTGCATGGCTGTAAGGAGACATTTACCATTCACAGTTTTCCTGCTTTTGTGTTTGGAAATAAAACTTTTTCACGAACAAGATGTGAAAATACTCTCCCTCTTTTCTTATTTGGAATGTGCTATTTAGTCACAATGCCTCTCTGGTTTAAAACAAATTATGAAATGTATTAACTTTGATTTGGAGTACACTAGCTGGTGCCACTCTCCTTCTGCCATTGTTACCAATTGCCTATTATGTGCCAGCTGCTGTTCTTGGTGCTGGTGAGACAGCAGTAAGCAGTCCTCAAAGCCCCAGCCCTCCTGGTGCTCGGTCTAGTGGTGGACCTATAGTTATTTTCTTAGCAGCCAAATGGAAGTGCTACTATAGTTTTCTCCTGCATGTTGGTTTGCAATGGGAAATGATATGTAGTGTTGCTAAACAAAGCTTCATAGCAATGCAGCTAGGAAGCAGGCTTCCTATATTAAATGAGAAAACCTCTGTGTCCTGTGCCAGGTGGAGAGGATCATGGCTCAGCCTTGCTAGATGTAGAATGAATGCAGAAGAGGCTCCCCTCGAGGGCTCCAACAGAGCAGCACTGCCAGGATTCCTGTTGCTGAGCTTGTATTGGTCCAGTGCAAGGCAGATGAGCCCCAAAGTGGGGCTTAGCCTGTGAGGGGTTTTGGCTTTGCCCAGGAAAGAATTCAAGGGTGGCCAGGTGTGGTGGCTCACACCTGTAATCCCAGCACTTTGGGAGGCCGAGGCAGGCAGATCACCTGAGGTCAGGAGTTCCAGACCAGCCTGACCAACATGGAGAAACCCCATCTCTACTAAAAATAGAAAAATTAGCTGGGCTTGGTGGTGCCTGCCTGTAATCCCAGCTACTTGGGAGGCTGAGGCAGGAGAATCGCTTAAACCTGGGAGGCAGAGGTTGTGGTGAGCTGAGATCACACCATTGCACTCCAGCCTGGGCAACAAGAGCGAAACTTCATCTCAGTTAAAAAAAAAAAAAAAAAAAGAATTCAAGGGTGAGATGGAGGTAGAAGAAAACAGCTTTATTGAAGGGGCAGTGTTATAGCTCCGTGTCTACTCCTGCAGGGCTACTGCCTAGTCCGAGTAGCAGCTTAGGGCAATTTTGCAGTCATATTTAAATCCATTTTTATTTTATTTTATTTTATTTTTTTATTATTATTATACTTTAAGTTTTAGGGTACATGTGCACCATGTGCAGGTTAGTTACATATGTATACATGTGCCATGCTGGTGTGCTGCACCCATTAACTCGTCATTTAGCATTAGGTATATCTCCTAATGCTATCCCTCCCCCTCCTCCTACCCCACAACAGTCCCCAGAGTGTGATGTTCCCCTTCCTGTGTCCATGTGTTCTCATTGTTCAATTCCCATCTATGAGTGAGAACATGCGGTGTTTGGTTAAACCCACTTTTAATTACATGCAGATTAAGGGTTGGTTCATGCAGAATTTTCTAGGGAATGGATAGTAGCTTTTGAGTCTTTGGGTCATTGCCATGGAAAGCGGTGGTAACACCTGGGTGTTGCCATCACAATGGTAAACTGACATGGCCCACAGATAGGCATGTCTTATGGAAAGCTGCTTCTGCCCAGGCCCTGTCTTAGCTAGTCCTCAATTTGATCCAGTGTCCAAGACCTACCTTTGTAGTTGAGTCCCACCTCTTACCTCAAGTCCACTGCCCATGACTGTAGGTACACTTTGCTTGGGTTTTGTTGGTATGGAACTTTTGCTTAGATTATCTGAAACTCGATTATCCTGAATGTTGCTTGTGTTTACGATTATGCTTCTGACTCCATTAGAACCAACCAGATTCCAGTGCTGTCTTTGGGTCTACAATGCATGATCATGTCCACTCACCTTTTCTGCCCTGCATCCACCCAATCTCTGTTTAAAAACTTATCTGAGGAATAATTTTCTCCTAGTCATTCTTCCTTGCAATCTGTTTCTCTTTTTGGTCCTTTAAGGTACCTTTCTGCGAGCAGAGAGTCCTTAACTAAAATTCTGTTTATGAGACAAGTCCTTGGCACAATGCCAGCAAGGTGGCCAAATGGAATCACCAAGAAGAAGCATGCTTCTTGTGCCATGTAGCTCTTGTACCTGAATAAATGCATGGAGTGTACACTTGTGAACACACATGCTTATGTATTATTATTATTATTATTGAGATGGAGTCTCACTATGTCGCCAGGCTGGAGTGCAGTGGCGTGATCTCGGCTCACTGCCACCTCTGCCTCCCAGGTTCAAGCAATTCTCCTGCCTCAGCCTCCTGAGTAGCTGGGACTACAGGCGCCCGCCACCACACCCAGATAATTTTTGTATTTTTAGTAGAGACGGGGTTTCACCATGTTGGCCAGAATGGTCTTAATCTCTTGATCTCGTGATCTGCCCGCCTCGGCCTCCCACAGGTGTGAGCCACCGCGCCCGGCCACTTATGTATTATATATATGTTTAGCAGTTCTGCTTCTAAAATTTGTAATTTCATGTGGGCTTGATTCTAGATTCTATTTTCTAGAAAATACTCACCATGTAATAAGAAGAGTTCTTGACTAAAATACAGTTAAATGAGCAAATAGCATATGTAAATCTAATTTACTAAATTTACTTTTTTCATTCTTCACTCTCTTTTAAGAAATGGAAGGGCTACCATGCTACCAAGTGCTTGCTTAAAAAAAATAGCCAGTTTTTTGGCTGTGAAATAAAAACTGTGAAATTGAAACTCGATGATAACTTCCTCAAGTGGAACTTGAGCTGGAGAATCCTGCCATTTTCGAGATAGAAGTAACCTGGGAGATTATCTCCAACCAAGATTGTCAGATAAAACACAAAATACCCAGTTAAATTTGAATTTCAGATAAACAACAAATAAAATTTTAATGTAAGTATGTTCCATGCAATATTTGGGACATACTTATACTAAGCCATTATTTGTTATCTGAAATTCAAAATTAAGCCATGTCTTATGTTTTCATTTGCTAAATCCAGCAACTCTAATGACTCTCCAGCAAATACTACAAGGAAATAAGCTTTAAGCTAAAGCCAAAGGCTTAATTGAGATTTACTATGCTAAATTATCTATTGCCATTCCAACAAGCAGGAAGAGAGAAAAGGAAGTAGATTTTAGCCTGAAGGTTGGAGAGGGAGGGGTGGAGAATGAATGCCTATTTTTATCTGCACTCTAAAGCCAGCTTATTGCCAGCACAAACATAGAAGCTATAAAATGCAGCTTCTCAGATTTAGTTGCTACAAAGGCCACTATAAATAATGAATACAGAAATACACCGAAACTCTACAGTACTGTTTAATGGTGAATTTTTATGCAGCCTTTGAAAATTAAATATAGCTAGGATCATGGTGATTGTAATGACCCAATTTTGCCTCTCTGTAACCCTTGAACTTCGCCATCCTCCTGGGTTTTCAGAGCTTCCTTGCCTTTCATCTTCCCTGGATGGCTCATGGCTTTTAGTCTCTCAGCAGGAAACTGGGCCAAAAACCTCCCCTAGCTTCGCAGGCATTGCAGTCTGGGTCAAAACACTCATAGAGCTACTGAGTTTCACAAGTTTTTGTTTTCCTTTTTTTTGAAATATTTTGTTCAAGTAAAGAATCATTTAAAAATCCACTGTCTTCTTGCTTATTATGAAATCACTCCTTGAGTCTGTTAAAATCTATTTCATCACTGAAGTGGCTATTGGCATTCTTTTTTTTTTTTTTTTTTTGAGACAGAGTCTTACTCTGTTGCCCAGGCTGGAGTGCAATGGCGCAATCTCAGCTCACTGCAACCTCAGCCTCCCTGGTTGAAGTGATTCTCCTGTCTCAGCCTCCTGAGTAGCTGGGACTGTAGGTGTGCACCACCATGCCCGGCTAATTTTTGTATTTTTAGTAGAGATGGGGTTTCACTATGTTGGCTAGGCTGGTCTCGAACTCCTGACCTTGTTATCTGCCCACCTTAGCCTCCCAAAGTGCTGGGATTATAGGCGTGAGCCACCGCCCTGGCCGGCTGTTAGCATTCTTTAGTAAATGTGTTTTTCTTTTTTTTAGCCCAGAGCCTACTGTACATTTATTTCAATATCTGTGGCCATTTGCTGTTTTTCTTTTAAATTATAGTCATCTTACAGTTTTTCTGTTCTTTGGTTATTAAAATGTGACATTCTTGGAGCTCCATCAGAAATGCTCAGAGTCCCCCACAGTGGGGGTTGGTAAGCAACTAAGATTTCCCTTACTTCACCACAAACCCGGGCTAATGGGATCATAAAGTTTGCAGAACTACCTCCAAGAATTGCTACGTAACTTGTGAAACCTGTATTATTTGCTCAAGGTGCCCTCAACAGTTAAATGATCCAAACTGGTAAATCAGTGATTTGGAAACATGCCCAGAGTATTGATGTCCACTTGTCCAAACTTCTTCTTATCACAAAGTAAGCCCACAGGTGTTGTGTAAATAAAATGTCCTACAGGAGCTCATAGCAGAGTGGTATCTTATTTCAGGTGTGAAACCTATTGCCAAAGAGTTAGATTTGATACCCTAGCATGAAGAGATCTTGAATCATTTTTCTGATTAATTTGTGTTGTTCTTGTTCTTCTTTTTGCAGTGCACTAATTCAGTTTTTCCAGATATTTCCTGAATATAAAAATAATGACTTTTATGTCACTGGGGAGGTAAGTAGAAGTCACGTTTCCTTATGTGCTTCAAACATCACCAGAACTGGCATATATTGTGAGTGTAGTTCGTTTAAAATCTACATATGTATATACATGCACACATACATATCAATATTGATTCAGCCTTTATTCAAAATTCTCCCAATTATCAAAATGCCCTTCATAATTTTTTTTTTTTTTTTAGTTGGAGTTTTGCTCTTGTTGCCCAGGGCTGGAGTGCAGTGGCGCGATCTCGGCTCACTGCAACCTGCGCCTCCCGGATTCAAGCAATTCTCCTGCCTCACCCTCCTGAGTAGCTGGGATTACAGGTGCCTGCCACCACGTATGGCTAATTTTTGTATTTTTAGTAGAGATGGGGTTTCACCATGTTGGCCAGGCTGGTCTTGAACTCCTGACCTCATGATCTGCCCGCCTTGGCCTCCCAAAGTGCTGAGATTACAGGCATGAGCCACCACGCCCAGCCCTTTCATAACATTTTTTAAATCCCAGGGCCCAATGCATGCTCACATATTACCATGGGTGCACTAGGTAGGCTCAGTCACCTGCCTTGTTTGTTGTCCTCATCATTCATGATGATGATTTGAAGAGTCCAGGCTAGGTGCTTTGTAGAATGTCCCGTATTCTGAATTTGTCTGATTTTTTCCTCAGTGCTTAGGTTATGTCAAAACATTTGAGCAAGAACATTACATAGATGGTGTGTACTTTCTGGTGTGTCACATCAGAAGGCACATCAAGTCAGTTTGTCCACTGTTGGTGATGCTAAACTGGATCACTCCGTCAAGGTGGTGTCTGCCAGATCTTGCCATTGTGAAGGCACCTGTTTATGTTTGTAATTAATTAATAATTCAAGACCATTCAAACACTGTTTCCTCAAAAAATGCCACCCAGTAGTTTTAGCATCCACTGATGATCTCTGTCTGAATCAGTTATTACACTGGGGGTGATAAAATGGTGATTTTTCTAATGTATCTTTCTGTGGGTATCACCTGGCATTCTACCATAGGGAAGATTTTTCCCTTTTCCTCCTATTACTTACTTTTAAAAATAGTACTGTGGATTCACAGATTGTTATTTCTATTTGATCTGTTAAAGTTTGTTTTATTGTTTTTGATGCTTACATTGCTTTAAATTTGGTCACTGGGAACCCCTTCAGTTGGCTCCTATGCCCTTTTGACAGGTCCCCATTAGCCTCCAAGCATGTCCTTGCTTTTTGACACAAATCTATGTTCCAGAAGCATCTTGTACTTCTTGTACTTTCCCTGCCCTAGCCTTAGAATCAGTCAGTTCTTCACAGAATGCTGTTTCTTTTTCCTGGGGAATGGCATTTAAAAAGCAAGTACTAAGCACTAAGTGGCCCATTGCTGCCGGGATGTCATTGCTTTTAGACTGTGGGCAGAGCTAGGAAACAAAATGACTTCATACTGATACCCATAATTCTAATTCCATACCACAAGGTTCTCTTCTCTTTTCTCTGTTCTGTATTTGTTTGCCTGTTCTCCCACATTGAGGGCTGTGGTTCCTAATGGCATCAGTGTGTTTCCTCTTTTGATTGCTTTTACAATATGCCCAAAATGGTTTCAGACTTACTACATGAGTACCATTACCAACAAGAAACATCAAAATTACTTTTAATATTTTTTGCTGCAATGATTTTTATCCTTAAATTGTATCTCACTACACACTTATAATCAAAGTACTGTGTTTAAAAGTTAAAAGAATTCTAATTTTTAAGGGAGATTATGTTAAAATTTAATACACAGTTACATTCATTTGTCTATGTTGTTTCAGTTTTGGGCTTTGCTTTTTTCATCCTTTTTAAGATTATTTTTAAAATGTGTACCAGCCAATCATTTGAGAACACAGGTGCAGTTCTAGGTGCTAGGAATATAATGGTGAATAACACTGAAAAACAACAAAAAAATCCATGCCCTACAGTCCAGAGAGGTAGGCAGTGATAACTAAAATATGTGCTAGGTACCACCATCAGGCAGTGACAAGTGTCACGAAAGAGATGTAGTAGGGCAAGGGCTGGAGAGTGAAGGAGGTGCTATTTTGGATAAGATTGTCTGACAAGGAGATAATGAGCAGAACCCTGAATGATGTGGTGGGGTAATTTCTGCAGTATCTGTAAGAAGAGCTTTCCTGGCAGAAGGAACAATGAATACAAAGACTCTCCAGTGGGGACAGGCTTGGCAGGTTCAAGGAAAAGCACAGAGCTGCCATGTTAGGAGCTGAGCAGAAAGAGGCCAGTGGATCCTGCAGGGCCCGGCTGCCTGTGGCAGAGTTTGGACTTTATTCTAACGGTAATGGGAAACCATTGAGGGTCCAGTGTTCACTGAAAGAACATTTAGAATTGAATTCAACTGAGCACAGATATATTGAGTATCTGCTATGTTTGAGGCACTGGACAAATATTAGGAATTCAGTGATTTATGAGATATTGACTCTGCTCGAAATCTGAAGGTCGAATAATTACAATACAGATGAAAGGGACAATTAGAGAAATATTATCTCTGATCCACGAGTCTTGAAAAAAGAAAAAAAAAAAGGAAAAAATTAGAGAAGTAACTGTAAAGACTAATAGCCCCAGGAAAGGTACCAGTAGCTACCTCAGTATGGGATCCTCAGGAAAGGCCAAGCAGAGGAGGTGACAATTAAACCGGGTTTTAAGGGTGTGTTAGTTAAGGCTCTTGGTTGCAAGTGACAGAAACCCTATTTAAAGCAGCTTTAGTGAAACAGGGCATTGATTGATTTAACGTCAGGTGTGGCTGGATCTGGGTGCCCTTAGTTTGTCATCAGGATTCTCCCTGCCATTCTTTCCTGATCTATGTACTTGGCTTTGTACTTTGCTGGTTTCATTCTCAGGCAAGTTCTTTTCATGTGGCACTCCTGTTTCTCCATCCATCCCAGGGCAGGTATAGCCTATCCATTCAACTTCCCTTTCCCAGTAATTCCAGCCTTCCAGATTCCTGAATCTCAAATGATCGACATGGATCCCATGCCTATCCTAGAACCACCAGCTGGACCCAAGTGGTTGGAATATACAAATTGGCCAGAATGGTGCCTGAGGCCCACTCCACAGCCTGGGAGGGTAGGGACCAGGATGGGGGGCCCTCACACTCTGAACCATAAGGACTGAGAGTGGGAAATGAGTGGTCTCCAGAGGAAGATCCAAGTGATGATGCCAGAGGAAGAGCTGTAAAGATGCTGGCAAGCACATCTGCGATGTCCACTTTCAGGGAGGGAAAGAGAAAAATGGTCCGAGTTTTTCCATGGGAATGGCAAGTAACTGGAACTAGCAACTTCTTCTCTCTTTCTTCTCTTTATAAGCTATTTGGAAGGGATATTCTGACTGATTAGCATACTACACTTTAGGTATTTTTAAGCCAGTTATGCAGTCAGGACGACTTAGAACCTCTCCTGGTAATTTCTGCCTGTTCCTTGTCTTTTCACCAATTTCAGAGCCAGGTTAGGGAAGTGAATAGGAAGTGACACTCCCATTATTTGGCAACAACCCTGGAAAATGCCCATTTTCCACCTCCTACAGAAGAGTGATCTACTTCGTGTGTAATGCCTTGTCTTGCAAATAATGTGGTGATGTTGTTAACCATGATGTTGATGTTGATACAAACCATGATGTTTGGCAAAGCTGCCAAATCCGAGATGAAAAATTTGACTTGGTTATTTCACATCTGCCTTGTGGTTTTATGCATATAATTTCCTAATGTGTGTAGAAAAGGACAGTTTTCTTTTTACCTTCCTTGCTGCCAGGATGAATACTTTTAAGGAAACCTGTGCCTTCTGAGTGATGAAGGAAGATGTGAGGTAGAGATGCCATTGTCAGGAGGTATCATCTTCCCCGAACTACGTGGGATACGTTCAGTTTGGGGGCACTGCTCTTTCTAGAAGAAAAAACACTAAATAATGATGCCTTGATGGTTTATTATGAATATTAGAATATTATGAATATTTCTTCAGTCTAGTTTGTCCCATCTGGGTTGTCTTCTGTTTTAAGGCCATGTGGCAGAAAAGAGAAGTGGAAGGCGTTCTGGATTAATCATTAGGAGACCTGGGATTCAGGGCTGGCTTTGCTCCTCCCTGGATGATTTCAGGAAAGTCTTTCAACCTCCCTGGGCCTCTGATTTTCATCTAACAATCAGATGAGTTGTGAAATTAGATCCCTTCCAGGGATATTTTGCTTTACTAGAAGTTCAAATTCAGTTATCTAGACTCACTCTTTAAGCATCTGTATGTAATTGCAGTTTTAACATAGTACCTACCCATTTTCCCTCTCGCTGCTGCCACCACACACACACACACACAAAAATTGTTCTAGATTTTTCAAGAAAGAAAATTCCTTTCTCTTCTAAACTCTTAATTTTCTCACGCTCTTAGGAAAGCTGAATAGTGCTGCTGAGTTTGTAGAGCCATCTTCAAAAAATAAATGCACAAATTCAGAAATGGTTTTCTGCTTTTCAATGTAAATGCACCAGACCTAAATATCTTCACATTTGTGTGCTATGAATGAGAGGAGCCTGATGCTCAAGGGGTCTGGAGCAGCTGTTCAGAACCTTGATTTGGTGTAAAGCAGTCTGGAAATAATAATAGTACCTACTGCATAGGGTTGTTTTGAGCATTTAATTAGATAACCCTCCTCAGATATTAGCATAGTGACTGGCTGTGGTGAGTACCCAACACATGATGACTATTACTACCATTCATGTTGAAAAGCTGGGCTAATATATTATGACTCCCAAGCATACAGCCTAATGCCTGTAGACAAGAGCTGAAGTGTTAATAGAAGCTCCGCTAACTCGTTGCTGGGATATGGCATTGTCCCCTCTACTCTGTGTCTATTCCTTTGAAATCATTTTTAAAAGCAATAGTTACTTTGTCTAAAAAAAAATGGAGCTTAGCAGTTGACATTAGAAGTTGTGCTTGTTTTTTATATGGACAGCAGCAAAATGTGTCAGGACCCACCCCAGGCTCCCTGCCCCACCGTGTGGACGATGGTGTGGCCACACCAGAGAAAGTGGCGTGGGCCTGCCCTCAGTGCAAAGGAAAGGGGAGAAGCTGCTTTGTCTTCTTCCTCCTCCTCTTCATTTCTTCCCAGAACACCAACTGGAATTAATTTTCTCTAAAAAGAGACAAATGTGTCTGTAAATCACCCCCCTCAAGGCATGAAAAAACATACTTCAAAAAGGGAAACAAGCTGTGTTTAATTCCCATAATTAACTTTCTTTATAAGTGTTATCCTTTCTGAGCCAGTAACTGTTAGTGAGATTGCCCTTGTTCTTGAGGCACAGACACATTTAGCATCCTCTTAATTGTACGTGAGCCCAGGTAGAAGTTAAAGCAAAACAGCCCTCACGGGAAGGCAGGCAGGTGACAGGATCAGGGGGACCGCCCATTGTTCTCTGAGCCTGTGACTTTATGTGCCGCTCAAGGGAAAGAGTCAGTGCATGTGGGAGGTTGTGGCAATGGATGGGAATGCTTCCAAACTAGCAGGGCATGTGGTTAAAACAGGACATCTCTTCTCCATCGGCAAAAATGGGCAGACTCTCTTTATAAACAGTTTTGCAACCATAATTTATTTGAGAACCCAATAGAGACAAAACTTTGAAGCTATT